>NC_140988.1:88694531-89248587 GCF_052327205.1 Somniosus microcephalus
GGTCAGGATCGGCGGGAGGTCGGGGTCAGGATCGGCGGGAGGTCGGGGTCAGGATCGGCGGGAGGTCGGGGTCAGGATCGGCGGGAGGTCGGGGTCAGGATCGGCGGGAGGTCGGGGTCAGGATCGGCGGGAGGTCGGGGTCAGGATCGGCGGGAGGTCGGGGTCAGGATCGGCGGGAGGTCGGGGTCAGGATCGGCGGGAGGTCGGGGTCAGGATCGGCGGGAGGTCGGGGTCAGCATCGGCGGGAGGTCGGGGTCAGCATCGGCGGGAGGTCGGGGTCAGCATCGGCGGGAGGTCGGGGTCAGCATCGGCGGGAGGTCGGGGTCAGCATCGGCGGGAGGTCGGGGTCAGCATCGGCGGGAGGTCGGGGTCAGCATCGGCGGGAGGTCGGGGTCAGCATCGGCGGGAGGTCGGGGTCAGCATCGGCGGGAGGTCGGGGTCAGCATCGGCGGGAGGTCGGGGTCAGCATCGGCGGGAGGTCGGGGTCAGCATCGGCGGGAGGTCGGGGTCAGCATCGGCGGGAGGTCGGGGTCAGCATCGGCGGGAGGTCGGGGTCAGGATCGGCGGGAGGTCGGGGTCAGGATCGGCGGGAGGTCGGGGTCAGGATCGGCGGGAGGTCGGGGTCAGGATCGGCGGGAGGTCGGGGTCAGGATCGGCGGGAGGTCGGGGTCAGGATCGGCGGGAGGTCGGGGTCAGGATCGGCGGGAGGTCGGGGTCAGGATCGGCGGGAGGTCGGGGTCAGGATCGGCGGGAGGTCGGGGTCAGGATCGGCGGGAGGTCGGGGTCAGGATCGGCGGGAGGTCGGGGTCAGGATCGGCGGGAGGTCGGGGTCAGGATCGGCGGGAGGTCGGGGTCAGGATCGGCGGGAGGTGGGGGTCAGGATCGGGGGAGGTCAGGCTCAGAATCGGGGGAGGTCAGCGTCAGGATCGGGGGGAGGTCAGGGTCAGGGTCAGGATCAGGGGAGGTCAGGGTCAGGATCGGGGAGGTCAGGGTCAGGATCGGGAAGAGGTCAGGGTCAGGATCAGGGGGAGGTCAGGCTCAGGATCGGAAGGAGGTCAGTGTCAGGATGTTGAGGTCGGGTTCAGGATCGGGATGGGGGGAGGTCGAGATCGGGGGGAGGTCAGGGTCAGGATCGGGGGAAGTCGGGGTCAGGATCAGGGGAGGTCGGGGTCAGGGTCAGGGGGAGGTCGGGGTCAGGGTCAGGGGAGGTCAGTTTCAGGATTGGGATAGATCAGGGTCAGGATCGGAGGGAGGTCAGTGTCAGGATCGGGAAGAGGTCGGGGTCTGGATCGGAGGGTGGTCATTGTCAGGATCGGGAGGAGGTCAGGACCAGGATCGGGAGGAGGTTGGAGTCATGATTTGGGGGAGGTCAGGGTCAGGATCGGGAGGAGGTCGGGGTCAGGATCGGGGGGAGGTCAGGGTCAGGATCGGGAGGAGGTCAGGGTCAGGATTGGGGAGGATGTCGGGCTCAGGATTGCGGAGAGGTCGGGTTCAGGATCGGACGGAGGTCAGGTTCAGGATCGGGAGGAGGTCAGCGTCAGGATCGGGGGGAGGTCAGTGTCAGGATTGGAGGGAGATCAGTGTCAGGATCGGGAGGAGGTCAGGGTCAGGATCGGGGGGGGAGGTCAGGGTCAGGATTGGGGAGGATGTCGGGCTCGGGATTGGGGAGAGGTCGGGATCAGGATCAGGGGGAGGTCAGGGTCAGGATCGGGAGGAGGTCAGCATCAGGATCGGGGGGAGGTCAGTGTCAGGATTGGAGGGAGATCAGTGTCAGGATCCGGAGGTCGTCGGGGTCAGGATCGGGGGGAGGTCATGGTCACGTGCGGCTGGGGTCAGGGTCAGGATCGGGGGGAGGTCAGGGCCAGGATCAGGGGCAGGGGGAGGTCGAGATCGGGGGAGTTTGGGTAAGAACCGGGGAGGTCTGGACCAGGATCGGCGGGAGGTCGGGGGTCAGGATCGTGGCGAGGTCGGGGTCAGGATCTGGGGGAGGTCACGGTTAGGATCGGGAAGAGGTCAGGGTCAGGATCTGGGGGAGGTCAGGGTTAGGATCGGGAGGTGGTCAGGGTCAGTATTGGGGGGGGATGTCGGGCTCAGGATCGGAGGGAGGTCAGGGTCAGGATCGGGGAGGAGGTCAGCATCAGGATGGGAGGAGGTCAGCGTCAGGATCGGGGGAGGTCAGGGTCAGTATCGAGTGGAGGTCGGGGTCAGGATCGGTTGGAGGTCGGGGTCAGGATCGGGTGATGGTCGGGACCAGGATCGGGAGGAGGTCAGGACCATGATTATTGGCAGGTCAGGGTCAGGATCGGGAGGAGGTCGGGGTCAGACTCGGCGGGAGTTCAGGGTCAGAATCAGAGGGAGGTCAGTGTCGGGGGCAGGTCAGGGTCAGGATCGGGAAGAGGTCGGAGGTCAGGATCGGGGGCTAGGTCAGGAATGGGGCTAGGTCAGGATCGGGGGGAGGTCAGGGTCAGGATCGGGGCTAGGTCAGGATCGGGGGGTGGTCAGGGTCAGGATCGGGGGGAGGTCAGGGTCACGATCGGGGGGAGGTCAGGACCAGAATCGGGGGGGGAGTTCAAGATCGGGGGTAGGTCAGGGTCAGGATCGGGAAGAGGTCGGAGTTAGGATCGGGGCTAGGTCAGGATCAGGGGGAGATCAGGGTCAGGATTGGGGCTAGGTCAGGATCGGGTGGAGGTCAGGGTCAGGATCAGGGGCAGGTCAGGATCAGGATCAGGGGGAGGTCAGGCTCAGGATCGAGAGGAGGTCATGGTCAGGTTCAGGGGGAGGTCAGTGTCAGGATCAGGGGGAGGTTGGGATCAGGATCGGAGGGAGGTCAAGGTCAGGTACCGAGGGGAGGTCAGGCTCAGGATCGGAAGGAGGTAGGGGTCACGATACGGAGGAGGTTGGGGTCAGGATCGGAGGTCGGGTTCAGGATCGGGGGGAGGTAAAGGTCAGGATCGGGAGGTGGTCAGTGTCAGGATCGGTAGGAGGACAGGGTCAGGATCGGGGGGAGGTTGGGATCAGGATCAGGGGGAGGTCAGGGTCAGGATCGGGAGGAGGTCGGGGTAAGGATGGGGGGAGGTCGGGGTCAGGATTGGAAGGAGGTCAGGGTCACGATAGCGAGGAGGTCAGGGTCAGGATCGGGGGGAGGTCGGGAGCAGGATCGGGGGGAGGTCGGGATCAGGATCGGGGGGAGGTCGGGATCAGGATCGGGGGGAGGTCAGGATCAGGATCGGGGGAGGTCAGGATCAGGATCGGGGGAGGTCAGGATCAGGATCGGGGGGGAGGTCAGGATCAGGATGGGGGGGGGGGGAGGTCAGGATCAGGATGGGGGGAGGTCAGGATCAGGATGGGGGGAGGTCAGGGTCAGGATGGGGAGGAGGTCAGGGTCAGGATGGGGAGGAGGTCAGGGTCAGGATTGGGGGGGGGAGGTCAGAATCAGGAATGAGGGGAGTTCAGGACCAGGATCGTGGGGAGGTCGGTGTCAGGATCAGGAGGAGGTCGGGGTGAGGTCGGGATCAGGATCAGGGGGAGGTCAGGGTCAGGATCGGGAGGAGGCCGGTGTAAGGATGGGGGGAGGTCGGGGTCAGGATCGGGGGGAGGTCGTGGTCAGGCTTGTGGGGAGGTCAGGCTCAGCATCGGGGGGAGGTCGGGGTCATGGTCGGGGGGAGGTCGGGATCAGGATCGGGGGGATGTCAGAGTCAGGATTGGGGGGAGGTCGGGATCAGGATCAGGGGGAAGTCAGTGTCAGGATCGGGAAGAGATCGGTGTCAGGATCGGGGGGAGGTCTGGGTCAGGATCAGGGGCAGGTCAGGATCAGGGGGAGGTCAGGATCAGGATCAGGAAGAGGTCGGAGTCAGGATCAGGAGGCGGTCAGGATCAGAATCAGGGGGAGATCGGGGTGAGGATCGGGGGGAGGTCAGGATCAGGATCGGCGGGAAGTCAAGGTCAGGATCAGGAAGAGGTCGGAGTCAGGATCGGGAGGAGGTCAGGGTCAGGATCGGGAGATGGTCGGGGTCAGGATCAGGGGGAAATCGGGGTGAGGATCGGGGGGATGTCGGTGTCAGGATCAGTGGGAGGTCGGGGTCAGGAACGGGGGGCAGTCGGGGTCAGGATCGGGGGTAGGTCAGGGTCAGGATCGGGGGGGGGGAGGTCAGGACCAGGATCGGCGGGAGGTCGGGGGTAAGGATCGGGGGGAGGTCAGGTTCAGGATCGGGAGGAGGTCGGTATCAGGATCGCGGGAGGTCGGGATCAGGATCAGGGGGAGATCAGAGCCAGGATCGGGGGGAGGTCAGGGTCAGGATCTGGGGCACTTCAGGGTTAGGATCGGGAGGAGGTCAGGGTCAGGTTTGGGGGGATGTCTGGTTCAGGAATGGGGTGATGTTGGGATCAGGATCGGGGGGAGGTCAGGCTCTGGATCGGGAGGAGGTCAGGACCAGAATCAGCGGGAGGTCAGGGTCAGGAGGAGGTCGGTGTCAGCATCGGGGGGATGTCAGGATCGGGGGGAGGTCAGGACCAGGATTGGGGGGAGGTCGGATTTAGGATCGGGGGGATGTCAGGATCGGGGGGGAGGTCAGGACCAGGATTGGGGGGAGGTCAGATTTAGGATCGGGGGGAAGTCAGGATCAGGATCAGGGGAGGTCAGGGTCAGGATCGGGGGAGGTCAGGGTCAGGATCGGGAGGAGGTCAGGACCAGGATCAGGGCGAGGTCGGGGTTCAGGAGTGGGGGGAGGTCGGGATCAGGATCGGGGGGTGGTCGGGGTCAGGATCGGGGGAGGAAGAGGTCAGGAACAGCAGGAGGTCGGTACCAGGATCGGGGTAGGTCCGGGTCAGGATCGGGGCGAGGTCGGGGTCAGGATTGGGGGGTGGTCGGGGTCAGGATCGGCGGGAGGTCAGGGTCAGGATGCGGAGGAGGTCGGGGTCAGGATCGGGGGGTGGTCGGGGTCAGGATCGGCGGGAGGTCAGGGTCAGGATGCGGAGGAGGTCGGGGTCAGGATCGGGGGGGAGGTCAGCCTCAGAATCCGAAGGAGGTCAGCGTCAGGATCGGGGGGAGGTCAGGGTCAGGATCGGGGAGGTCAGGGTCAGGATCGGGAAGAGGTCAGGGTCAGGATCAGGGGGAGGTCAGGCTCAGGATCGGAAGGAGGTCAGGGTCACTATAACAGGGAGGTCAGGGTCAGGATCGGGGGAGGTCAGGGTCAGGATCGGGAAGAGGTTAGGGTCAGCATCGGGGGGAGGTCAGGGTCTGGATCAGGGGAGGTCAGGGTCAGGATCGGGAAGAGGTCAGGGTCAGGATCAGGGGGAGGTCAGGCTCAGGATCGGAAGGAGGTCAGGGTCACTATAACAGGGAGGTCAGGGTCAGGATCAGGGGAGGTCAGGGTCTGGATCAGGAAGAGGTTAGGGTCAGGATCGGGGGGAGGTCAGGGTCCGGATCAGGGGGAGGTCAGGCTCAGGATTGGAAGGAGGTCAGTGTCAGGATCTGAGGTCGGGTTCAGGATCGGGGGGGGGTGGAGGTCGAGATCGGGGGGAGGTCAGGGTCAGGATCGGGGGGAGGTCGGGGTCAGGATCAGGGGGAGGTCGGGGTCAGGATCAGGAGGAGGTCGGGGTCAGGATCAGGGGGAGGTCGGGGTCAGGATCAGGGGGAGGTCGGGGTCAGGATCAGGGGGAGGTCGGGGTCAGGATCAGGGGGAGGTCGGGGTCAGGATCAGGGGGAGGTCGGGGTCAGGATTGGGAGAGGTCAGGGTCAGGATCGGAGGGAGGTCAGTTTCAGGATTGGGAGAGGTCAGGGGCAGGATCGGAGGGAGGTCAGTGTCAGGATTGGGAAGAGGTTGGGGTCTGGATCGGAGAGAGGTCATTGTCAGGATCTGGAGGAGGTCAGGACCAGGATCGGGAGGAGGTCGGAGTCATGAGTTGGGGGAGGTCAGGGTTAGGATCTGGAGGAGGCCGGGGTCAGGATCGGGGGGAGGTCAGTTTCCGGATTGGGGGAGGTCAGGACCTGGATCGGGGCGGGGGGGGGGGGAAGTCGAGATCAGGGGGAGGTCAGGATCAGGATCGGGAGGAGGTCGGGGTCAGGATCGGTGGGAGGTCAGGGTCAGGATTGGGGAGGATGTCGGGCTCAGGATTGCGGAGAGGTCGGGATCAGGATCGGAGGGAGGTCAGGGTCAGGATCGGGAGGAGGTCAGCGTCAGGATTGGAGGGAGATCAGTGTCAGGATCGGGAGGAGGTCGGGGTCAGGATCGGGGGGAGGTCAGGGTCAGGATCGGGAGGAGGTCAGTGTCAGGATTGCTGAGGATGTCGGGCTCAGGATTGGGAAGAGGTCGGGATCAGGATCAGAGGGAAATCAGGGTCAGAATCGGGAGGAGGTCAGCGTCAGGATCGGGGGGAGGTCAGCGTCAGGATCGGGGGGAGGTCGGGGTCAGGAATGGGGGGAGGTCATGGTCACGTGCGGCTGGGGTCAGGGTCAGGATCCGGGGGAGGTCATGGTCACGTGCGGCTGGGGTCAGGGTCAGGATCGGGGGGAGGTCAGGGCCAGGATCAGGAGCAGGGGGAGGTTGAGATCGGGGAGGTTAGGGTAAGAACCGGGGGAGGTCAGGGCCAGGATCGGCGGGAGGTCGGGGTCAGGATCGTGGCGAGGTCGGGGTCAGGATCTGGGGGAGGTCACGGTTAGGATCGGGAAGAGGTCAGGGTCAGGATCTGGGGGAGGTCAGGGTTAGGGTCGGGAGGTGGTCAGGGTCAGGATTGGGTGGGATGTCGGGCTCAGGATCGGAGGGAGGTCAGGGTCAGGATCGGGAGGAGGTCAGCGTCAGGATCGGGGGAGTCAGGGTCAGTATCGAGTGGAGGTCGGGGTCAGGATCGGTTGGAGGTCGGGATCAGGATCGGTTGGAGGTCAGGACCAGCATCGGGAGGTGGTCAGGGCCATGATTATTGGCAGGTCAGGGTCAGGATCGGGAGGAGGTCGGGGTCAGAAGCGGCGGGTGTTCAGGGTCAGAATCAGAGGGAGGTCAGGGTCAGGATCGGGGGGTGGGGAGGTCAGAACCAGGATCGGGGGCAGGTCAGGGTCAGGATCAGGAGGAGGTCGGGGTCAGGTTCATGGGGGAGGTCAGGGTCAGGAACAGAGGGAGGTCAGGATCAGGATCGGGTGGAGGTCAGGACCACAGGACCAGGATCGGGGGCGGGGGGGGTCGAAATCGGGGGTAGGTCAGGGTCAGGATCGGGAAGAGGTCTGGAGTCAGGATCGGGGCTAGGTCAGGATCGGGGGGAGGTCAGGGTCAGGATCGGGGGGTGGTCAGGGTCAGGATCGGGGGGAGGTCAGGTTCGGGGGGAGGTCAGGGTCACGATCGGGGGGAGGTCAGGACCAGGATCGGGGGGGAGTTCGAGATCGGGGGTAGGTCAGGGTCAGGATCGGGAAGACGTCGGAGTCAGGATCGGGGCTAGGTCAGGATCAGGGGGAGGTCAGGGTCAGGATCGGGGCTAGGTCAGGATCGGGGGGTGGTCAGGGTCAGGATCGGGGGGAGGTCAGGATCGGGTGGAGGTTGCGATTTGGGAGTTGTCAGGAGAGGACCTGGAGGTCGGAGTCGGCAGTGAGGTCGGAGATGATAATGGTAAGTACTTATCTATTTCTCATTCAGCGCTGTTTAACTTTTTTTTTCCTGGGAGTAAACATTGTTGGCATGGCTGCCTCAGACACAAGCCAAATTTGCAAAAAGGAGCAGAAGCAGTCGTTAGGACCCTTATTTGAATGTGTTAATAGCCTATCGCTTGCTTCAGACGAAGGTAAACAACGGCGCTTTTTTTGCACTCATCAATATGGCGCCCGGCGCAGCCCGCACCGGAAGTGGGAGGAAGCAAGACGGACGCATTTTTTCCATGAAACCACACTTAACAGCCGGTGCTAAGGTGCTGAATTTCAGGCCCACTATCTTTTGGCTTGTGCTCTTACGGTTTACTTAGAATGAATAAATTAGGAAAAAAAATATAAGATGACCTGATCTTCAATTTGGTCTTTCTCTGTCTGAATGTAGAGGTAGATCTTGGCCTTCACTGCTTGGGCGGAAATCGATGGAATGAAAATCTGGCAGGTTCTATACCATGGCGGCTTGGGGCGGATCCACTCCACCAGAGGCTGAAGATGAAATTCTGCACTGCTGTTTATTTTGATTGTTTGGATACAAGGTAGAAATGACTGTTTGCACGGTGGAAGTTCCTGCCAACGCTCAGCAAGCAGCTGTTACGACCAGAAATTCCTGATTTAAATACATTTTCCATTCAACGTGAGCTTCCATCTGCAACGCAGGCTGTCTGTGAGAGTTCGCTCGCAGATAACAGAAATATTGTTATGCTATTACAGCTATTTAAAGGGTATTATTGTGCAATCAGAAAGAAGCTGTTCAGAAGTAAAGGAACAGACTGGATCAACTGAAGCACTCAGTAGCCCATACTCTCAGGTTTACAGATGCAGCACTTCAACTACTGCTACATTAAGTGAGGCAAAGGAGCACGGCCCTCCTTGACAGTCTGGGTCACCATCCCCAGAGAAGAGCTGTGCACCACCCCGAGCAGGAGGTGCTGGCCAGGGTCAGTGCAGTTTACAGTATCCGTAGGACCTGGGAACCTGCCAGGGTAAAGCTGCCCCAAAATACTGTATGCTGGTTGGATGATTCAAGTATACATGACACTAAGGCCTTGATTTTAACTAGTATAAGAAAACAAATATTTCCAAATTATGCAATGAAACATCCAAGTGTCAACAAACCTCAGTGCTCTTTTTAACAAATGGCTTCCTAGGTCTACCACTTCTATGAAGTGCAACCCTAGTGGCTTGAGCAGAGTTGGTTATAGGCTGCAGTGCATCTTCCTCAGACACTTGAGATGCTCGTAACCGACGACTTCAGAGTGCTGGAGATGGTGAAGGACCTGTTACAGACTGCTGCTTCTGGACTTTTGTGAGGGCAGCTGAAGTTCAGGCACCATGCCGGGTAATGGTTGAGGGGTGGCAAGAGAAGAGACGTGCTGACATCCTGAGAAAGATCTGCACGTACTGCTCCTGTGCCACCACCTCCCTCCCTTGGAGCATCGGCACATCAGTCCTACTGGCCTGCAGTAGAGCAGACTGGAGAGATGAGTGATGCCTTGGAAGCCCCGATCTAAGGTAGAACAGTCGTTATAGCCCAGAGTCTCTATTGCAACCATTTAAGCTTCTAGCAAGGCTGCAAAGGCTGGTAGCACTGACTCCTGCTATGAGGGCCCAGCTGCAGTGTTTCTGGAGGTGGCCACATGACCTATGATAGATTGCAGAATTCAGAACCCCTGCAAAAACACCCACAGATGGTGGAAGTAGATTCCTCCATCCTCCCTGCCATAGTGGACCGAGTGCCTGGCAGGACTGCCAACACCTCAACTATTTGTTCTTGTGCTTCCAGTATTCTCCTTTTAACTGATGGCCCCCAGAGTTCCACATTTCTGTTCTGCTGAGTTTAGACAGGACGGCACCCTCTGCCATGTATTCTCTTCAGCTGTCCCTGCCACCACTATCTGCTTCTGCTCACCTGTGCTGTGAGAATCACCAGGTGCCAGATCATCAATCTCACTAACACGGCCACCCGATGTGTCAGTATTTATGCTGGTGCCTGCAACGTATATAGCGTGTGACGGTGGGTCCTCAGGAGGGATGAGGTCTTCCTAGAAGTCTTCTTTCTCTGTGAGCAGGGGCGCGAAGATTCAGTGACGGCACTGAGAAGAGGTGAATGTGCACATGAAGCACTGGACCATACTGGTTGATGTGTTGAAGGTGCAGTTGGTTGTGGGTGGATTAGATGTTGTAAAGTTAAATCAATCACCCTGCTCTGTGGATCCCCCAACCTCGCCATCACCAATGGTCACGGTGTTAGAGGTCCCGTTTATTTCGACGGCCTCCTCCTCCGCCGGGGTTATTTCCACAAACTCTGGTGGTCCTCCATCAGTTCTGGCCCTCTCCCTGCTATTCTGCGCTCTCTCCTCCTGTAAAAGGGGTGGGACAGCGGCGAGTGAGGATGTGCCACTCTTCTGCATGTAGTGCAGATGGTGAAACTGAGGATCAGGCCGATGTAAAAGGAGTGGGGATGTCCTGCGTTTGCACAGATTGGCTACAGTGTAAATTGATGAGTTTTGCTGAGAGGATATGCAGGTAGAACAGCTCAGAGGAGAGGAGATGAGGATGATGTTATAGGCAGCAGTGAAAGGAGGAAGCAGCAGGTGAGCATGAGTAGTGAGTGAGGATTAGAGGTGATAAAGTGTACTGTTGTGATTGGTGGCGAGGAAAGTGATGCAGGGGTGAGGAGTGCTGTGAATGCTGTAGGATAGTCAAGAGGGAATGGAAGGAAGTCCATTGTAGGAGATCGGTAAAGAAGGATGTATGCTGACCTTTCCTGACCTTGTCAGGTTATTGAAATGTTTCCTGCACTGGATCCTGATCCTTGGTGTGACGCTTCTGCTGCTCATTTTGTCAGCCACCTAAATCCAGGCCTTCTGCATTGTGGCAGCAGGTTTCTTCTTCCCATTTGTGGGGAACAACACACCCCTCTGGCCCTCACTGCACCGATCAAGACCTCTAGCAATGTGTTGGTGAACCTGAGGGGTCACTTTTCCTCGCCGTACAGCCATATTAATAATCTTGAGAAATCTTTTTGACTCAAAATAATGCTATCTCTGACCGAATGTAGCCTCCTTGAAGAGGTGGATGGAGGCTTTAAAACGTGGTCAGGATGCCGAGAGAAAATTGCATCATGCGAGTGGGTGGCACACCCGCAGAAGCGTGAATTGGCCAAGAAACCCAGAAGCATTATTTAAACGAGGCCTGCCCGTTAAAATGGGCCAGGTCTCCACGTTGCACGATGTGGTGGGCTCATCACCAGCTACTTCCCTTGCACGTTCCATTCTGTCTCAGAGTTAAAATTAGTAACCTGCTAGTTGGTAACCTGCTCCACATTTATGGTTGGCCCATGCGAAGCCCTCAAACCACCTTGTCGATCCGTGCATGTCCAGACTCCGCACTGCACGCATGCATCTTACAACTGGAACCCAAGGCACACTGTCATCTTAAAAAGGCTTCTCACAGCAAATCAATGGACCACAACCTTTCATCATCATCATGGCATACTGGGGAAGTCTCCATGACACTCACAGACTTGCAGCATTATCTTCTCTCCCTCCAAAGGCACACAACTAGTGTCACAGAAAGACAATGGGGAGGACCACCATCACTGAAAGCCTTAAGTCCGCAAAAAGAGCAGGCATTATTAGATTTAATAAGCAGATGGACAGGAGAGTCTGTAGGAGAGAGCGGGTTTGGAGGTGAGCTGGCAAGAGAGGTTGATAAAGGCTGGGCAAGGCTTCTGTAGTTTCAGCTTCTTGTGCTTTCTCAAAATATTGTAATGCCTTACACTCACCTGCTAGGATTGATCACCTTACTTTAGTAAAGTTTTGGGGATTTCAGCAGGCTTCAAAAGGACTCACAGCATGTCTTTACTGGCATGAGTTAGGAGCTTGGCTGAGCGGCAGGAGATTTTCCAAGCCCCGAGGAGGCTGGCATGGAGGAGGGGCAGCACGTAAAATCGGAGAAATTGGGGGCAGGTGGCAAACCCGCCCCCATCCCGCCTCCGTGCCCTTTTGCCAGGAGGATGTGCAGCTTTGGGTCCCGTCTCCTGGAGGCGGGAAAGGCTTTTAATCCTTTTAACTGCTTGTTAACAGGTAGTTAACAGGCAGAAAAAGGGATTAGTGCCATTTTACCTTCACTGGTGAAGGCTTCCCAACCTCGGAGAACCCTGCCGGGTTGGAGGAGACGTGGAGGAGTTCTGCGGTGGTCGGAGGCACCTGGAAGTAAGGTGTACAGGTGAGTGATGGGTGAAAGTGTGGAGTGGTAAGTATGTAAGGTGAGTGATAAGTTTAAAAAGGTGTTCACTTACCTTTTTATTACTTCTATAGCCTTTAGTCATGCTGGATCCACAGAGCGGACATCCACCTTGTCAATTTCAGGTAATGGCTGATGGACCCTCCGATCCACCAGACATCTGAAATTTACTTTTTTACAATGTTTTTTCAGTCCTCACCACAAAAACTAATCAAACTGAAGAGAATGTCAGTGTTTGACAGCTTCACAGAGCTGTCAAACACTGTCATTTCTGCTTTCAAGAAGTCTTGACAGATAGCACGTCTGACGTTAATGTGATCTGTCAGTGACTTCTTCCCTAATGGGCTTGCTGAGCCTGCAGGGCGGGCTTAGCAAGCTCAATCGGGGAAAAT
The DNA here is from genome assembly GCF_052327205.1 of Somniosus microcephalus. Classification (NCBI taxonomy): domain Eukaryota; kingdom Metazoa; phylum Chordata; class Chondrichthyes; order Squaliformes; family Somniosidae; genus Somniosus; species Somniosus microcephalus. Next base: position 88,706,799 of record NC_140988.1, read on the forward strand.
CCCTCTGAATGGTCAGGCGAGGATGGAGCTGGGACACTGACATGACAAGCAGCAGTCCCGCCTCCAAGTTGCCTCCATTGACAAAATCCTGCCCACAGAGTAGAGATAATGGCAGGTACTCAAACTGGCAGAATGTGACTAGTGGCGTCCCACAGGGATGTGTGTTGGGGCCTCAACTATTCATTGTAAAACAAAAAAGGTGACTCAACCGTGGCTAACAAGGGAAATTAGGGATAGCATAAGATTCAAGGAGAGGACATATAATTTGGCCAGAAAAAGCAGCAAACCTGAGGATTGGGAGCAGTTTAGGATTCAGCAAAGGAGGACAAAGGGATTAATTAAGAGGGGGAAAATAGATAATGACAGTAAGCTTGCAGGGAACATAAAAACTGACTGTAAAAGCTTCTATAGATATGTGAAGAGAAAAAGATTGGTGAAGTCAAGCAGTCAGAATCAGGGGAATTTATAATGGGGAACAAAGAAATGGCAGACCAATTAAATACATACTTTGGTTCTGTCTTCACAAAGGAGGACACAAATAACCTCCCAGAGATGTCAGGGAACATAGGGTCTAATGAGAGGGAGGAACTGAATGAAATCAGTATTTGTAGGGAAATGGTATTAGGGAAATTGACGGGATTGAAGGCCGATAAATCCCCAGGGCCTGATAATCTACATCCTAGGTACTTAAGGAAGTGGCCCTAGAAATAGTAGATGCATTGCTGGTCACCTTCCAAAATTCGATAGACTCTGGAACAGTTCCCATGGATTGGAGGATAGCTAATGTAACCCCACTATTTAAAAAAGGTGGTAGAGAGAAAACGAGGAATTATAGACTGGTAAGTCTGACATAGGTAGTGGGGAAAATGCTAGAGTCCATTATAAAAGAAGAAATAGCAGAGCACTTGGAAAACAGTGACAGGATCGGACAAAGTCAACATGGATTTACCAAAGGTAAATCATGCTTGACTAATCTACTGGAATTTTTTGAGGATGTAACTGATAGAATAGATAAGGGAGAACCAGTGGATGTGGTGTATTTGAACTTTCAGAAGGCTTTCGATAAGGTCCTACATAAGAGATTAGCGTGCAAAGTTAAAGCACACGGGATTGGGGGTAAGGTACTGTCTTGGATAGAGAACTGGTTGGAAGACAGGAAACAAAGAGTTGGAATAAACGGGTCTTTTTCCAAGTGGCAGGCAGTGACTAGTGGGGTACCACAGGGATCGGTGCTAGGACCCCAGCTATTCACAATATATATAAATGATCTAGACACGGGAACTAGATGTAATATCTCCAAGTTTGCAGATGACACAAAGCTGGGTGAGTGTGTGTGCTGTGAGGAGGATGCAGAGAAACTCCAGTATGATTTGGACAGGTTGGGTGATTGGGCAGATGCATGGCAAATGCAGTATAATGTGGATAAATGCGAGGTTATCCACTTCAGTGGCAAAAACAGGAAGACAGATTATTATCTGAACGCCAATAGATTGAGAAAAGGGGAAGTGCAACAAGACCTGGGTGTCCTTGTGCACCAGTCACTCAAGGTAAGAATGCAGGTGCAGCAGGCAGTTAAGAAGGCAAATGGTATGTTGGCCTTCATAGCGAGAGGATTCGAGTACAGGAGCAAGGTTGTCTTGCTGCAGTTGTACAGGGTCTTGGTGAGACCACACCTTGAGTATTGTGTGCAGTTTTGGTCACCTGGGATGGCAGGAGATCGGCACGATTGGGCTTATACTCGCTGGAGTTTAGAAGAATGAGAGGGAATCTCATTGAAACATGTCCTGTGTCCCTGACAACCATGTGTGCAGGAAGTGTATCCAGCTGCAGCTGCTGGCAGACCGCATTGCGTCGCTGGCGCTGGAGCTGCGATTGGATACATACTGGACCATTTGCGATGCTGAGGACGTCGTGGATATCACGTTTATGCAGTTGGTCACACCGCAGGCAAAGGTTGCACAGGCAGAAAGGGAATGGGTGACCAACAGGCAGAGTAGTAGGCACAGGCAGGTAGTGCAGGAGTCCCCTGTGGCCATCCCCCTCTCAAACAGATATACCACTTTGGATACTGATGGGGGGATGGCTTACCAGGGGAAGCCAGCAGCAGCCAACTTCTTGGCACCAGGGGTGGCTCTGCTGCACAGGATGGGAGGAAAAAGAGTGGGAGAGCTAGTGATAGGGGATTCTATTGTAAGGGGAATAAATAGGCGTTTCTGCGGCCGCAAATGAGACTCCAAGATGGTGTGTTGCCTCCCTAGTGCAAGGGTCAAGGATGTCTGAGTGGCTGTAGAACATTTTGGAAGGGGTGGGTGAACAGCCAGTTGTCATGGTGCATAAAGGTACCAAAGATATAGGTAAAAACCAGGATGAGTGCCTAAAAGCTGAATATAGGGAGTTAGGAGGTAAATTAAAAAATAGGACCTCAAAAGGTAGTAATCTCAGGATTGCTACCAGTGCCACGTGCTAGTCAGAATAGAAATAGAAGGATATTTCAGATGAAAACATGGCTAGAGGAATGGTGCAAGGGGGAGGGATTCAAATTCCTGAGACATTGGAACCGGTTCTGGGGGAGGTGGGGCCAGAGCAAAACGGACGGTTTGCACCTGGGCAGGGCTGGGACCGATGTCCTAGGGGGAGTGTTTGCTAGTCCTCTGGCGGAGGGTTTAAACTAAAATGGCAGGGGGTTGGGAACCTGAGAGGGGAGACAGAGGAAAGGGAAACAAGGATAAAAGCAAAAGACAGGAAGGAGAAAAACAAAACTGGTAGACAGAGAAATCAAGGGTTTAAATCAAACATGGCCACAGTAAATAATAATTCTAAAAGATCTAAGAGCGTTAAAAAAATAAGCCTGAAGGCTTTGTGTTTTAATGCGAGGAGCATTCGTAATAAGGTGGATGAATTAGCAGCACAAATAGAGATAAACGAATATGATATGATTGGGATTATGGAAACATGGCTCCAGGGTAGCCAAGGCTTGGAACTCAACATCCAGGGGTATTCAATATTCAGGAAAGATAGGCAAAAAGGAAAAGGAGGTGGGGTAGCATTGCTGATTAAAGAGGGGATTAGCACAATTGTAAGGAAGGATATTAGCTCTGATGATGTGGAATCTGTAAGGGTAGAACTGAGAAATACCAAGGGGCAGAAAACGTTAGTGGGAGTGGTATATAGACCTCCAAACAGTAATGCGGAGGTCGGGGATGGCATTCAAAGGGAAACTAGAGAAGCATGCAATAAGGGCACAGCAGTTATCATGGGTGACTTTAATCTACATATAGATTGGGCTAACCAAATTAGTAACAATACCGTGGAGGAGGAATTCCTGGAGTGTATACGGGATGGTTTCCTGGACCAATATGTTGAGGAACCAACTAGAGATCAGGCCATCTTAGACTGGGTATTATGTAATGAGAAAGGGTTAATTAGCAATCTTGTTTTGCGAGGCCCCTTAGGTCGGAGCGATCATAATATGATAGACTTCTTCATTAAGATGGAGAGTGAAGTAGTTGACTCAGAGACTAGGGCCCTGAATTTAAATAAAGGAAACTACGATGGTATGAGCCGCGATTTGGGTAGGATTGATTGGGGAATGTCACTCAAAGGGTTCATGGTGGATAGGCAATGGCGAACATTCAAAGATCGCATGGATGAACTACAGAAATTGTTCATCCCAGTTTGGTATAAAAATAAAACAAAAAAGGTGACTCCACCGTAGCTAACAAGGGAAATTAGAGACAGCATAAGATCCAAGGAGAGGACATATAAATTGGCCAGAAAAAGCAGTAAACCTGAGGTTTGGGAGCAGTTTAGGATTCAACAAAGGAGGGCAAAGGGATTAATTAAGAGGGTGAATATAGAGTATGAGAGTAAGCTTGCAGGGAACATAAAAACTGACTGTAAAAGCTTTTATAGATATGTGAAGAGAAAAAGATTGGTGAAGTCAAGCGTAGGTCCCTTGCAGTCAGAATCAGGGGAATTTATAATGGGGAACAAAGAAATGGCAGACCAATTAAATACATACTTTGGTTCTATCTTCACAAAGGAGGACACAAATAACCTCCCAGAGATGTTGGGGAACATAGGGTCTAATGAAAGGGAGGAACTGATAGAAATCAGTATTTGGAGGGAAATGGTGTTAGAGAAATTGATGGGACTGAAGGCCGATAAATCCCCAGGGCCTGATAATCTACATCCTAGGGTACTTAAGGAAGTGGCCCTAGAAATAGTAGATGCATTGCTGGTCATCTTCCAAAATTCAATAGACTCTGGAACAGTACCCATGGATTGGTGGGTAGCTAATCTTACCCCACTGTTCAAAAAAGGTGGTTGAGAGAAAACGGGGAATTACAGACCGGTAAGCCTGACATCAGTAGTGGGGAAAATGCTAGAATCCATTATAAAAGATGTAATAGCAGAGCACTTGGAAAACAGTGACCGGATCAGACAAAGTCAACATGGATTTACAAAAGGTAAATCGTGCTTGACTAATCTACTGGAATTTTTTGAGGCTGTAACTGGTAAAATAGATAAGGGAGAACCAGTGGATGTGGTGTATTTGGACTTTCAAAAAGGCTTTCGATAAGGTCCCACATAAGAGATTAGCGTGTAAAGTTAAGGCACATGGGATTGGGGGCAAGGTATTGACTTGGATAGAGAACTGGTTGGCAGACAGAAAGCAGAGTTGGAATAAACGGCTCTTTTTCCAAATGGCAGGCAGTGACTAGTGGGGTACCACAGGGATCGGTCCTTGGACCCCAGCTATTCACAATATATATTATTTATCTAGACAAGGGAACTAGATGTAATATCTCCAAGTTTGCAGACGACACAAAGCTGGGTGGGCGTGTGTGCTGTGAGGAGGATGATGAGAAACTCCAGTATGATTTGGACAGGTTGGGTGATTATATTGCATCTGCCATGCATCTGCACAATGTGGATAAATGCGAGGTTATCCACTTTGGTGTCAAAAACAAGAAGGCAGATTATTATCTGAATGGCAATAGATTGGGAGAAGGGGAAGTGCAACGAGACCTGGGTGTCCTTGTGCACCAGTCGCTGAAGGTAAGCATGCAGGTGCAGCAGGCGGTTAAGGTGGCAAATGGTATGTTGGCCTTCGTAGCGAGAGGGTTTGAGTACAGGAACAAGGGTGTCTTGCTGCAGTTGTACAGGGCCTTGGTGAGACCACGTCTTGAGTATTGTGTGCAGTTTTGGTCGCCTTATCTGAGGAAGGATGTTCTTGCCATGGAAGGAGTGCAGCGAAGATTCACCAGGCTGATACCTGGGATGGCAGGAATGACGTACGAGGAGAGATTGGGTCGATTGGGCTGATACTCGCTGGAGTTTAGAAGTATGAGAGGGGATCTCATTGAAACTTATAAAATTCTAACAGGACTAGACAGACTAGATGCAGGAAGGATGTTCCCGATGGTCGGGGAGTCCAGAACCAGGTGTCACAGTCTAAGGATAAAGGGGTAAGCCATTTAGGACAGAGATGAGGAGGAATTTCTTCACCCAGAGAGTGGTGAAGCTGTGGAATTCTCTACCACAGAAAGCAGTAGAGGCCAATTCATTAAATATATTCAAGAAGGAGTTGGATATATTGCTTAAGGCTAAAGGGATCAAGGGATATGGGGAGAAAGCAGGGACAGGGTACTGAATTTGGATGATCAGCCATGATCGCATTGAATGGCGGAGCAAGCTCGAGGGGCCGAATGGCCTACTCCTGCTCCTATCTTCTATGTTTCTATATCCAATTTTGCTGATGACACAAAGATGGGCGGCATTGTAAGCAGTGTAGATGGAAGCTTAAAATTACAAAGAGATATTAATAGATTAAGTGAATGGGCAAAACTGTGGCAAATGAATTTCAATGAGGTCGTCTACTTTGGACTTAAAAAGAATAGATCAGAGTACTTTCTAAATGGTGAAAACTGAGAAGCTTTCTCCAAAGGGGCTTAGAGATCCATATATATAAATCATGCAAATGTCATAGACAGGTACAAAAAATAATCAAAAATGCTAATGGAATGCTGGCTTTATATCTGGAGGACTAGAATACAAGGGGGTGGACGTTATGCTACAGCTATACAAAGCCCTGGTTAGACCACACCTGGAGTACTGTGAGCAGTTCTGGGCACCACACCTTAGGATGGATACATTTGCCTTGGAGCGAGTGCAGTGTCGATTTACCAGAATGATACCTGGAATTCCAAGGGTTAAATTATGAGGAGAGATTACACAAATTAGGGTTGTATTCCATGGAATTTAGAAGGTTAAGGGGAGATTTGATTGAATTTTCCAAGATATTAAGGGAAAATGATAGGTTAGACAGAGAGAAACTATTTCTCTGGTTGGGGAATCTAGGGTATATATATAGGGTATATATAACTAGGGTATATAGACTAAAAGTTAGAGCCAGGCCTTTCAGGAGTGAAGTTAGGAAACACTTCTACAAACAATGGATGGTTGAAGTTTGGAACTCTCTTCCGCAAACAGCAGTTGATGTTGTGTCAATTGTTAATTTAAAATCTGAGGTTGATAGATTTCTGTTAACCAAAGGTATTAAAGGATATGCGGCAAAGGCTGGTATATGGAGTTAGGCCACAGATCAGCCATGACCTCATTGAATGGCGGAACAGGCTCGAGGGGCTAAATGGCCTACTCTTGTTCCTATGCATGAGTTACACAGAACCCTTATCAGAGCATAAAGGGAGGAATTATTTGGGGAAGCCAGAGAACTTGCCCGAAACGACTCCTTGACTTGGGGCTGGGAGCAGGCAGAAAAACCACCTTAACTGGCATTTAAAGGTTCGGTTTAAATGGGGCAAATTGGGGATCCTGCCCATAAACTGCCCATTCCCCACCCCCCCCACCACACCACCAACCAGACAAAAATGGGACTTACATCCTCTCCAGCCCCAGGAATTTCAGGGCCATTATTTCTAGCTATGTGCATTCACTTGAGTTGCAGCTGGTACCGGCTGCCTCAGGGAAAACAAATTTTGCAGTGGGGGCCTCAAAACAGGCGATAGGCCCCTTATTTACATATAGAAAGAGCCTAACCCTTGCTTCAGGTGTGGATCCTGGATGTCTATTTTTTTCATTTTCCAATGTGGCGAACGACACACCTCCAGCTGGAAATGTCCATGCGCTTCCTGCCCGCCATATTGGGGCTTAGGAAATCAGTTAGTGCCGAAAAAATGAGCTCTGCACGGTTGGATTTAGATACAATAAAAGTCTAAAATGAATGCAATTTTGCAGCACTTATACAACCTTCTGCTCTTACACAATTCAGTTTATATGCTAGGCGGTATTAATTATAAGCCACTCTCACATACAAAAAATTTCTTTTGTGGCACAAAATCACATGGGATTTGCCTTCGGTGTTTACAGCTGCCGGTGTGAATCCTTGACTTGTAGCTGGCTTTTAATCCAGATATGGCCGGTTCTCTTGCTGACTGAGATCTGAGTAAACAGCCCTGGACCGTTGCAGCAGTAAGTTAGGGATTTCCCAGGGGTCTGTTCTGCTACTATTGTAACACGCTGTCGAAGGTTGCTCAGTTTTATTTCCTCGAATTTGCGCCAGGATTGCCATTTGCCAGTAATCCACATGGTACTGAGACCATTTCTAAGCATTGTATTCCCTGCTTACAGTCAGCATTTTATTGTGAATCAGCTGCAAAGTTTGCAACCTATGCAATCTTGCAGCCGTAAAAAGTTAATGTTTCCTCAAAGAAATCTCATCAGGTCCTAAAAAAATTGCATACGGTTTGCAACAAATCGTACAGAATTTTATTGGGTACAGATTAAATTACAATGAACTAGACAACATCTTAGCGGGTGTAACAAGACTTTGAAAGACCTTTTATGGTGCACAATTTTGGTAAACATTCAAGAAATATATTTTTAAAAATGGGATAAATGCCTAAGAGGTAATATTACACTGCCTCTCCAAAGGCCCAACAGTGATAGCAATAGAACGCAATTTTCTGATACCCTGCACCACTGGTGTGGCCTGGTATGCAATGGGCAGCTCATCAGAAAATTGTGGTGGACTGACTGCAATTTTCCATCTATTCTGGAATCTAGGAAAATTTTACTCATAATGCCAAGTGAATTCCCTTCCTTTGACTGTCAGCATCTTCAGGAAAGCTCTGAGTAACAGAGGGGAATGGAGGAGGGAATTGTTGCCGAGAAATTACTGCTGGCAACTATAGAATGCTATGGTAGTGGACAAAGGAACATAATATGAACAAGTTACGCTAATATCGGTAAACGTTTCTAGGCTTATATTAAGGATCATTTTGGATTTTTAAGCAACAAAAATGGCTGCCCGGCACCTCGCCTTTAATTCGCGCCGCCCCGGCCGCAGGTAGGCTCCCCTGACCCCGGTGGACATAGCGTCCAGCGGTAAGTCAGTGGGCGCTACTGAAGATCGCGGCCGGGGCGTGAGCAGGGCACTACGCACGGCGATTACCTTGTCGCCGGCGGCGCAGCGCCGCGGGTCACTAATGGTTATCACCGCCGCTAACCTCCCACTGAATTTCGCGGGAGGTGTTGGCGGTGCCGCACCCAGGCGCTAGTTGCTTTGTGCCCCATTAGCGCCCTCTTAAGCGACCGAATTTTCCCCCCAAAGGATTTCTCTCTTACACAAAGGAGTTGAGGCTGTCAGGTATCTCTTGCCTAGTGTTCTCAGCTTCTAATCTAGTCTTGTTACTCTCTCCTAAAACTGGTTTACTGCAGTAAAGAAAGTGACTCTGCTAAAGTGTACATGGTAATCAGACGCTAGTGTAGACACTTGCCTGATGTCACATCTGCGAAGGAGATTTCAAATAATATATTAACAGCTTGAGAGAGAATGGGCCAAGGAGAGGAACCAGGTCAAAAGCATCTGTGAAGTACTTATTGCTTGAACATTTCTAACTTGTGACAATCCCCTTGTGGTATTACAGCACTAGAGAAATTATACGTTCAAAGTTACTTATGAGAGGTGAAACGTGAACTTTGAAGTGCACTCCCTTAGAGTAAGAGAATTTCAAAAATTGAATACCATCCTTCGATTAGGGAAGAAAAGGCAAACTTTGCCATTCTTAAACCTAAGTTGACATAGGTTTAATTGTATAAAGATGTCCCAATGAAAATGACAGGTTTTAAAAAGAGGTCTTATCAGTTTTGGATAATGCATGTTAGGAGATTGGGTAGGCGGTAGAAGACAGAGAGTGGGGATAATGGGTATGTACTCAAATTGGAAGGGAGTGACTATTGGTGTCCCACAAGGATCTGTGCTTGGGCCTCAACTTTTTCTTATTTTTATTTATTCATTCACAGGATGTGGGCGCCGCTGTCAAGGCCAGCATTTATTGCCCATCCCTAATTGTCCTTGAGGAGGTGGTGGTGAACTGCCTACTTAAACTGCTGTAGTCTGTGTGGTGAAGGTGCTGTTGGAGTGGGGAGTTCCATGATTTTGACCCGAAAATGATGAAGGAACAATGATATATGTCCAAGTCAGGATGGTATGTAACTTGGGTGGAGTTCTCATGCACTTGCTGCCCTTGTCTTTCTAGGTGGTAGATGTTGCGGGTTTGGGAGGTGCTGTCGAAGAAGCCTTGGCGAGTTGCTTAGATTTTCTTTCACAAAAGCTGCTGGCATGAAACCACGAGCAAAGATTCGCAACTACAGCGGCCCAATGTTTATAAGATAAATACATTAACATTTGTAGAAGTCACTGTTATGTTCATAAATAAATAGACATTTTCATTATGAACAGCTAGCTTGAGCTAGTCACTTTATTCAGCCATGTGGACTTCTGTACAGCATCCATCTTGACTACTGCCTTGTGGGTAACCTAGTGCATCATGGGTAGCCCACTCTTATATACATACAGCTCCACCTAGTGTACCATTCTAGAATGACATGTTATTGATCATTACAGTCACGTGATCATATGTCACGTGATTGGGTGTCACGTGGCCTCCAACAACCACAACCATCTTCCTTTATGCTAGGTATGACCCCAACCAGTGGTGAGTTTCCCCCCAATCCCCACTGACTTCAGTTTTACCAGGTCTCCTTGATGCCACACTCGACAAATGCTGCCTTGATGTCAAGGGCAGTCACTCTCACCTCATCTCTTGAATTCTGCTCTTTTGTCCATGTTTGTACCAAGGCTGTAATGTGGTCTGAGTGGCCTTGGCAGAATCCAAACTGAATGTTGGTCAGCAGGTTATTGGTGAGTAACTGCCACTTGATAGCACTGTCGATGACACCTGCCATCATTTTGCTGATGATTGAGAGTAGACTGATGCGGCGGTAATTGTTTGGATTGGGTTTGTGCTGCTTTTTGTTGACAGGGCATACCTGTGCGATTTTCCACTTTGTCAGGTAGATGTCAGTGTTGTAGCTGTACTGGTACAGCTTGGCTAGAAGCATAGCTAGTTCTGGAGCTTTTTTTGAATCCAGTGTGCTCAGCCATTTCTTCATATCATGTGGAGTGAATCAAATTGGCTGAAGACTGCCATCTTTGATGGTGGGGACCTCAGGAGGAGGCCGTGATGAATCATCTGCTTGGCACTTCTGGCTGAAGATGGTTGCAAATGGTTCAACCTTCTCTTTTACACTCACATGCTGGGCTCTGCCATCATTGATGATGGGGATGTTCATGGAGCCTCCTTTTCCAGTTAGATGTTCAATTGTCCACCCCCATTCACGACTGGATGTGGCAGGACTGCAGAGCTTTGATCTGATCCGCTGGTTGTGGGATCGCTTAACTCGGTCTATAGCATGCTGCTTCCGCAGTTTAGCATGCACATAGTCCTGTGTTGTGGCTTCACCAGGTTGGCACCTTGTTTTCAGGTACACCTTCTACACTGCTCATTGAACTAGTGTTGGTCACCTGGCTTGATGGTAATGGTAGACTGAGGGATATGCAGACCACGAGGTTAGAGATTGTGGTGGAATACAATTCTGCTGCTGCTGATGGCACACAGTGCCTCATGGTTGCCCAGATATGAGCTGCCAGATCTGTCCTGTATCTATCCCATTTAGCAGTGGTAGTGGCACACAACACAATGGATGGTGACCTCAGTGTGAAACATAGAAACATAGAAGATAGGAGCAGGAGTAGGCCATTCGGCCCTTCGAGCCTGCTCCGCCATTCAATGAGATCATGGCTGATCATCCAAATTCAGTACCCCGTTCCTGCCTTCTCCCCATATCCCTTGATCCCTTTAGCCTTAAGAAATATATCCAGCTCTTTTTTGAATATATTTAATGAACTGGCCTCCATCGCCCTCTGTGGCAGAGAATTCCACAGGTTCACCGCTCTCTGGGTGAAGAAATTCCTCCTCATTTCAGTCCTAAATGGTTTACCCCTTATCCTTAGACTATGACCCCTGGTTCTGGACTCCCCGGCCATCAGAAACATCCTTCCTGCATCTAGTCTGTCCAGGCCTGACAGAATTTTATAGGTTTCGATGAGATCCCCTCTCAATCTTCTAAACTCCAGTGAGTATAAGCCCAATCGACACAATCTCTCCTCATACGTCATTCCTGCCATCCCAGGTATCAGCCTGGTGAATCTTCGCTGCACTCCTTCCATGGCAAGAACGTCCTTCCTCAGGTAAGGCGACCAAAACTGCACACAATACTCAAGGTGCGGTCTCACCAAGGCCCTGTACAAATGTAGCAAGACATCCTTGTTCCTGTACTCGAACCCTCTTGCTACGAAGGCCAACATACCATTTGCCTTCTTAACCGCCTGCTGCACCTGCATGCTTACCTTCAGCGACTGGTGCACAAGAACACCCAGGTCTCTTTGCACTGCCCCTTCTCCCAATCTATTGCCATTCAAATAATAATCTGCCTTCCTGTTTTTGCCACCGAAGTGGATAACCTCACATTTATCCACATTATAGTGCATTTGTCATGTTTCTGCCCAATCGCCCAACCTGTCCAAATCGTACAAGGACTGTGTGTGGTGGTCACTCCTACCAATACTGTCATGGACAGATGCAGCTGCGACTGGTAGATTGTTGAGGATGAGGTCAAGTAGGTTTATCCCTAGTGTTGGTTCTCTCACCATCAATCTGGCATCTACGTCCTTTAGAATTTGGCCAGTTTGGTCAGTGGTGGTACTACCAAGCCACTCTTGGTGATGGACATTGAAGTCCCCCACCCAGAGTACATTGTGTGTCCTTGCTACCTTCAGTACTTCTTCCAAGTGGTGTTAAACATGGAGGAGTACTGATTCATCAGCTGAGGGAGGGTGGTAGGTGGTAATCAGCAGTAGGTTTCCTTGCCCATGTTTTACCTGATGCCTTGTGACATCATGGGGTCCAGAGTCAATCTTGAGGACTCCCAGGGCCACTCTGTCCCGACTGTATATCACTGTGATGCCACCTCTGGTGGGTCTGTCCTGTTGGTGAGACAGGACAGAACTTAATGAGGAGGATTTTGCAGGGTCGAATGGGCTGGGTGTGCTGTTGTCATGTCCAAAACCGATGCCTAGGTCAAAGCCGAGTGGTCCATCCAGAAACAGGGAAATGGCAGAGACTTTGAACAAATATTTTGTATCAGTCTTCACAGTGGAAGACACTAAAAGCAGCATCTGGGGATCTTTGTACATGAAACGCAAAAAGTTAGCATGCAGGTACAGCAAGTAATTAGGAAGGCAAATGGAATGTTGGCCTTTATTGCAAGGGGAATGGAGTATAAAAGTAGGGAAGTCTTACTACAACTATACAGGGCATTGGTGAGACCACACCTGGAGTACTGCGTACAGTTTTGGTCTCTTTATTTAAGGAGGGATATACTTGCATTGGAGGCAGTTCAGAGAAGGTTCAATAGGTTAATTCCTGAGATGAAGGGGTTGTCTTATGAAGAAAGGTTGAGCAGGTTGGGCCTATACTCATTGGAGTTTCGAAGAATGAGAGGGGATCTTATTGAAATGTGTAAGATTCTGAGGGGGCTTGACAGGGTAAATGCAGAGAGGATGTTTCCCCTCGTGGGGGAATCTAGAACTAGGAGGCATAGTTTCAGAATAAAGGGTCGCCCATTTAAAACAGAGATGAGGAGGAATTTCTTCTCTCAGAGGCTCGTGAATCTTTGGAATTCTCTACCCCAGAGAGCTGTGGGGGCTGGGTCATTGAATATATTTAAGGTGGAGCTAGACAGATTTTTGAACAATAAGGGAGTCAAGGGTTATGGGGAGCGGGCAGGAAAGTGGAGTTGAGGCCAAGACCAGATCAGCCATGATCTTATCGAATGGCAGACCAGGCTCGAGGGGCCAAATAGCCTGCTCCTGCTCCTATTTCTTATGTTCTTATAGAAACATAGAAGATAGGAGATAGGAGCAAGAGTAGGCCATTCAGCCCCTCGAGCCTGTTCCGCCATTTAATGAGATCATGGCTGATCATCCAGATTCAGTACCCTGCCCCTTTCTCCCCATATCCCTTGATCCCTTTAGCCTTAAGGTATATATCTAACTCCTTCTTGAATATATTTAATGAATTAGCTTCAACGGCCTTCTGTGGTAGAGAATTCCACAGGTTCACCACTCTCTGGGTGAAGAAATTCCTCATCTCAGTCCTAAATGGCTTACCCCTTATCCTTAGACTGTGACCCCTGGGCCTGGACTCCCCTGCCATCAGGGACATCCTTCCTGCATCTCATCTGTCTAGTCCTGTTAGAATGTTATAAGTTTCAATGAGATCCCCTCTCATTCTTCTAAACTCTAGTGAATACAATTCCAATCAACCCAATCTCTCTTCATACTTCATTCCTGCCATCCCAGGTATCAGTCTGGGTGAATCTTCGCTGCACTCCCTCCATGGCAAGAACATCCTTCCTCAGATAAGGCGACAAAAACTGCACACAATACTCAAGGTGTGGTCTCACCAAGGCCCTATACAACTGCAGCAAGACATCCTTGCTACTGTACTTGAATCCTCTCACTATGAAGGCCAACATACCATTTGCCTTCTTAACCGCCTGCTGCACCTGCATGCTTACCTTCAGCAACTGGTGCACAAGGACACCCAGGTCTCGTTGCACTTCCCATTTCCCCAATCTATTGCTGTTCAGATAATAATCTGCCTTCCTGTTTTTGCCACCAAAGTGGATAACCTTGCATTTATCCACATTATACTGCATCTGCCATGCATCTGCCCAATCACCCAACCTGTCTAAATCACACTGGAGTTTCTCTGCATCCTCCTCACAGCACACACGCCCACCCAGCTTTGTGTCATCTGCAAACTTGGAGATATTACATCTAGTTCCCTCGTCTAGATCATTAATGTATATTGTGAATAGCTGGGGTCCTAGCACCGATCCCTGCGGTACCCCACTAGTCACTGCCTGCCACTCGGAAAAAGACCCGTTTATTCCAACTCTTTGCTTCCTGTCTGCCAACCAGTTCTCTATCCAAGTCAGTACCTTACCCCCAATCCCATGTGCTTTAACTTTGCACGCTAATCTCTTATGCGGGACCTTATGTTCTTATATATTTATCCTTATTATACTTTTTTGTGGTGGTTGATGCAACTGAGTGGCTTGCTGGGCCATTTCCGAGGGCAGTTAAGAGTCAACCACATTGCTCTATGTCTAGAGTCACAGAAAGGCCAGAGACCATACGGACAGCAGGTTTCCTTCCCTCACTTTAGTGAACCAATTAGGTTTTTACGACAACCCGATAGCTTCATGGCCTCCATTACTGATACTAGCTATTTAATTCCAGATTCATTTAATTGTTTTTTTTTAAAAACTGTGAGATTTGAACTCACATCTCCAGATTATTTTTCCAGGTCCAGTAACATAACCACAACACTACCGTACCAGATACTAGTCATGATATTTATTAATGACTTAGATAACGCAATAGAGAGCCAAATATCTAAGTTTGCTGATGACACAAAGATTGGTGGTATAGTAAGTAGTGTAGACGGGAGCATGAAATTACAAAGAGACATTGATAGATTAAGTGAGTGGGCAAAACTGTGACAGATGGTTTTCAATGCAGGTAAGCTTGAGGTAATCCATTTTGGACCAAAAAAGGATAGATCAGAATATTTTAAATGGTGAAAATCTAGGAACAGTGGAGGTCCAAAGAGATTTAGGGGTCCATGTGCATAGATCACTATAATATAGTATTCAGATAGAAAAAATAATCAAAAAGTCCAATGGAATGTTAGTCTTTATAACTAGAGAGCTAGAATACAATGGGGAGGAAGTTTTGCTACAGTTATACAAAGCCCTGGTTAGACCACATCTGGAGCACTGTGTACAGTTCTAGAAGGGCACCGCACCTTAGAAAGGAGATATTGGTCTTGGAAGGAGTGCAGCGCAGATTCACCAGAATGTTATCAGGGCTCCAAGGGTTAAATTATGCGGAGAGTTTACATAAACTGGGTTTGTATTCCCTGGAATACAGAAGGCTAAGGAATGATTTGGTCAAGGATTTTAGGATTTTGAAAGGAATTGATGGGGTAGATAGAAAGAACCTTTTTCTGCTGGTGGGGGAGTCTAGGACAAGGGGACCTAACCTTAAAATCAGAACCAGGCCATTCAGGAGAGAAGTTAAGAAGTACTTCTTCACGCAAAAGGTGGTCGAAATGTGGGACTCTCTCCCACAAAAAGCAGTAGATGCTACCTCAAATAACAATTTAAAATCTGAGATTGATAGATTTTTGTTAGCCAAGGGTATTAAGGGATATGGAGCCAAAGTGGGTATATGGAGTTAGGATACAGATCAGCCATGATCTCACTGAATGGCGGAACAGGCTCAATGGGCTGAATGGCCTACTCCTATTCCTATGTTCCTCTTCAGCTGGTGGGAAGGAGGCAAGAGCTAGCCAGGGTATACAAAATTCATGCTACCTTCTCCTGATTTATGAAGCAGGTAAAATGATTGCGTCTATGTTTTCACACTAAGCATTACAGATCAGCATGTTTAAAGGCAATAGTGAATTGTAGAAGTGCACTCATAAGTATAGCCTCAGCTCCCTTTGCAGGAGGTGGTGCAGGACATAGTGGCAACGAGAGCAGCGCAGTGTAACAGAGCACTCAGCTTCACAACTTACACTTAGTACAAGCCCAGAAACATAGAAACATAGAAGATAGGAGCAGGAGTAGGCCATTCGGCCCCTCGAGCCTGCTCCGCCATTCAATGAGATCATGGCTGATCATCCAAATTCAGTACCCTGTTCCTGCCTTCTCTCCATATCCCTTGCTCCCTTTAGCCTTAAGAAATATATCCAACTCCTTCTTGAATATATTCAATGAATTGGCCTCCACTGCCTTCTTTGGCAGAGAATTCCACAGGTTCACCACTCTCTGGGTGAAGAAATTCCTCCTCATCTCTGTCCTAAATGGCTTACCCCTTATCCTTAGATTGTGACACCTGGTTACATAAGAACATAAGAACATAAGAAATAGGAGCAGAATTAGGCCAATCGGCCCCTCGAGCCTGCTCCGCCATTCAATAAGATCATGGCTGATCTGATCCTAACCTCAAATCTACTTCCACTCTCCATCCCACCCGAACCCATGTGATCTCCCGGGAGAGGCAAAAAACCAGATAAAAACCCAATGGCCATTTTGGGAGAAATAATCTGGGAAATTCCTCTCCGACCCATCTAGGTGATCGAAACTCATCCAGGAGATCACTCTGTCCCTGTATTTCCTGCAGTACTTACCTTCTGTAAAAGATGATCTCCACCCCAGCCAGGAACAGGCCCAATTTACTCTTGAAGGACTCCTAACTGGCAGCCAGTTCCCAAGGTCTCCACTAATCCCTGTGAATAGAACCATCTCCTGAAATCTAACAGAATTAGAACACAAGAAGTAGGAGCAGGACCAGGCTACACGGCCCCTGGGCCCGCTCCGCCACCCACAGGGCCATGACCGATCCGAACCTAGACTCATGTCCAATTTCCTGCCCGCTCCCCGTAACCCTTAATTCCCTTTACTTCTAGGAAACTATCAATTTCTGTTTTAAATTTATTTAATGATGTAGCTTCCACAGCTTTCTGGGGCAGCAAATTCCACAGGCCTACTACCCTCTGAGTGAAGAAGTTTCTCCACATCTCAGTTTTGAAAGAGCAACCCCTTATTCGAAGATTATGCCCCCTAGTTCTAGTTTCACCCATCATTGGGAACATCCTCACCGCATCCACCCGATCAAGCCCCTTCACAATCTTATATGTTTCAATAAGATCGCCTCTCATTCTTCTGAACTCCAATGAGTAGTGTAAGTTTCACAAAATTAATATTGTCAGATAAGGGTCCTTTGGCAGAAGAGGCCTTCACTTTTAAAAGACTGTTTTAAAAGAAGCCCAGGAAAAGGGACACACAAAATGGCCGCCAGACCCCGTGACTAGCTTTTTAGACACTTTAAAATGGTTCCTGCAGTCCCCAGACAGCCTTTGTGGATTCAGCCCATAGTAAGTTCTGGAAGGCCGTTTCGGAGAAAACGAAACCAGACAGAACCACATACATATGGATTGGATGCAGATCCAGTCAGATTGGCCTGCAGATAAAGGCCATCTAAATGTTTACCCAGACAAAGGGAAACAGTTTTATATTCATAAGGGGAGCATCAAAGACCCATTAAAGACGTCAAAAAGACATTCAAAACAATACCAGGTCATTCCAGACCAGAGATGGCCATCACCGGCCACCCCGAAAGCAGTTTAAATATAATAATTACCCCGTTGTGATACAAGCCCGCCAAAAGTTAAACAAAGACTAACCTTGATTTGGTGGGAGATAAAGGCTTCTTTGAGAAGTATAACTGGAGTCCCGGGGTAGCCATCGGGGGCTTTTGCAGCATTTGCTTTTGCTTTGTGCAGCTTTTAGTAGCCAGCGTGTTCTTTTAAGAGCCGTGGAGGAACGTCGATGCGGAGACCAAGAAGGTGATTCGAGTCTGCGTCCCGCCCCGGGGTAACCATCGGGAGATCATTGACAAACCCCGGGCCATTGACGAGACAAAGGACAGCAGCCCTATAGAAGGAATCTAGCTGAAAATGGTAATCAGCTAGACTCTGCGAAGAGACCTCTTTTACTATGGTCAAACCGGTGGTCGCTGTCCCCGCCGACGTCCAGGCTTGCCAGTGTCCAGCCTGTCCGTGACCTTCACCTCGAGGAAGAGAGAGTGTCGCAGCCCGCAATGACCACGTGGAGACAGGACACCTGAAAGGATCAAAACGCAGACCGGTTTCAAAACTCTTGCAGTTCCTAACTGGATTGGTGAGCATGTTTCTGGCCCCTCACAATCTGATCTAGATAGGCTTAGGGGGTGGGCATTTAAGGGGTAATTTTAACAATGAGTTGTTGTCCCTCGATGTTCCGTGTGTTTCCTCATTTCATGATGACTTTTGTAAAGTATAATATGCCTGTTTCTATCTCAGTTAGTAATGTATTATGAATTTGTTTTTCCCTCCCATGTACCTTTTATTGACTTGCATTTGATTTGTTTTACTCTATGCAATAAAATTTCATTTCGTTTCCATTAAACCTGGTCTATAGAGTTTTCTCTACATTGTAGTTCCTGCCTCAAAGTGCAGTGTCTAGAACCTAAGGGGCGAGTGGGTCGAACCACTCAAGGTTTTACTGTGCAAGAGAGGCCTCTAGAGAGAGAAACCTCTGCGATCGAAAACCCCTTACAGTAGAGTCCCAATCTACTCAAACTCTCCTCATATGTCCACCCCCTCATCCCCGGGATTAACCGATTGAACCTTCTTTGTACTGCCTTGAGAGCAAGTATGTCTTTTCTTAAGTATGGACACCAAAACTGTATGCAGTATTCCAGGTGCGGTCTCACCAATACCTTGTATAACTGCAGCAATACCTCCCTGTTTTTATATTCTAACACCTAGCAATAAAAGCCAACATTCCATTGGCCTTCTTGATCACCTGCTGCACCTGCATACTAACCTTTTGAGTTTTGTGCACCAAGACCCCCAGATCCCTTTGTACTGCAGTACTTTCCAGCTTCTTGCCATTAAGATAATAGCTTGCTCTATGATTTTTCCTGCCAAAGTGCATAACCTCACACTTTCCAGTATTGTATTCCATCTGCCAAATCTCTGCCCACTTACTTAGCCTGTCTATGTCCCTTTGCACGTTTATGTCCTCCTCACTCACTACTTTCCCTCCCATCTTATTATCATCTGCAAACTTGGATATGTTACACTCGGTCCCTTCCTCCAAATCGTTAATATAGATTGTAAAGAGTTGGGGTCCCAGCACTGACCCCTGCAGAACACCACAAGTTACTGATTGCCAGTCTGAGAATGAACCATTTATCCCAACTCTCTGCTTTCTGTTAGATAACCAATCCTCTACCCATGCCAGAACATTACCCCCAATCCCGTGATTTTTTATCTTGAGCAATAATCTTTTGTGTGGCACCTTGTCAAATGCCTTTTGGAAGTCTAAATACACTACATCCACTGGTTCTCCTTTATCCACCCTGTATGTTACGTCCTCAAAGAACTCAAGCAAATTTGTCAAACATGACTTCCCCTTCATAAAACCATGCTGACTTTGTCCTATTAAATTATATTTATCCAAATGTCCCGTTACTGTCTCCTTAATAATGGACTCCAAAATTTTACCAACCACAGATGTTAGGCTAACTGGTCTATAGTTTCCAGCCTTCTGCCTACTACCCTTTTTAAATAAGGGTGTTACATTAGCAGTTTTCCAATCTGCCGGGACCTTTCCTGAGTCCAGGGAGTTTTGGAAAATTATTACCAATGCATCCACAATCCCTACCGCCACTTCCCTCAAGACCCTAGGATGTAAGCCATCAGGTCCAGGGGATTTATCCGCCTTGAGTCCCATTATTTTACCGAGTACCAATTCCTTAGTGATTTTAATTGTATTTAGCTCCTCCCCCGCTAGAGCCTCCTGTTTGTCCAGTGTTGGGATATTCTTAGTGTCCTCTACCATAAAGACTGAAACAAAATATTTGTTCAGCGTTTTTGCCATCTCCATGTTTTCCACCATTAATTTCCCGGTCTCATCCTCTAAGGGACCAACATTTACTTTAGCCACCCTTTTTCTTTTTATATAACTATAGAAACTCTTGCTATCTGTTTTTATATTTTTTGCTAATTTACTTTCATAATCTATCTTCCCTTTCTTAATCAATCTTTTTGTTATTTTTTGCTGTCTTTTGAAGACTTCCCAATCTTCTATCCTCTCACTAGATTTGGCTGCCTTATATGCCCTTGTTTTTAGTCGGATACTATCCTTAATTACTTTACTTAGCCACGGATGGCTGTCATTTCTTTTACATCCTTTTTTCCTCAGTGGGATATATTTTTTTTGAAAGTTGTAAAATAACTCCTTAAATGTACACCACTGCTCATGTACCGTCTTACCCTTTAATCTATTTTCCCAGTCCACTCTACTCAATTCTGCTCTCATACCTTCATAGTCTCCTTTATTCAAGCTCAGTACGCTTGTTTGAGATCCAACCTTCTCACCCTCTAATTGAATATGGAATTCAACCATATTATGGTCACTGATTCCAAGGGGATCCTTTACTAGGACATTTTTAATTAATCCTGACTCATTACACAGGACCAGATCTAAGGTTGCTTGCCCCCTGGTCGGTTCAGTTACATACTGCTCAAGAAACCCATCCCTAATACACTCAATGAACTCTTCCTCAAGGCTGCCCTGCCCAATTTGATTTGTCCAGTTAATATGATAGTTAAAATCCCCCATAATTCTGGACTCCCCGACCATCGGGAACATCCTTCCAGCATCTAGTCTGTCTAGCCCTGTTAGAATTTTATAAGTTTCGATGAGATCCCCTCTCATTCTTCTAAACTCCAGCGAGTACAAGCCCAATCGACCCAATCGCTCCTCATACGTCATTCTTGCCATCCCAGGTATCAGCCTGGTGAATCTTCGCTGCACTCCTTCCATGGCAAGTACATCCTTCCTCAGATAAGGCGACCAAAACTGCACACAATACTCAAGATGTGGCCTCACCAAGGCCCTGTACAACTGCAGCAAGACATCCGTGTTCCTGTACTCAAGCCCTCTCGCTACGAAGGCCAACATACCATTTGCCTTCTTAACCGCCTGCTGCACCTGCATGCTTACTTTCAGCGACTGGTGCACAAGGACGCCCAGGTCTCGTTGCACTTCCCCTTCTCCCAATCTACTGCCATTTAGATAATAATCTGCCTTCCTGTTTTTGACACCAAAGTGGATAACCTCGCAATTATCCAAGTTATATTGCATCTGCCATGCTCCTGCCCAATCACCCAACCTGTCCAAATCATACTGGAGTTTCTCGGCATCCTACTCACAGCATACACGCCCACCCAGCTTTGTGTCGTCTGCAAACTTGGAGATATTACATCTAGTTCCCTCGTCCAGATCATTAATATATATTGTGAATAGCTGGGGTCCAAGGACCGATCCCTGCGGTACCCCGCTAGTCACTGCCTGCCACTCGGAAAAAGAGCCATTTATTCCAACTCTTTGCTTTCTGTCTGCCAACCAGTTCTCTATCCAAGTCAATACCTTGCCCCCAATTCCATGTGCCTTAATTTTACACGCTAATCTCTTATGCGGGACCTTATCGAAAGCCTTTTGAAAATCCAAATACACCACATCCACTGGTTCTCCCTTATCTATTTTATCTGTTACATCCTCAAAAATTTCCTGTAGATTAGTCAAGCACGATTTACCTTTTGTAAAGCCATGTTGGCTTTGTCCGAGCCGGTCACTTTTTTCCAAGTGCTCTGCTATTACAGCCTTTATAATGGACTCTAGCATTTTCCCCACTACCGATGTCAGGCTTACCGGTCTGTAATTCCCCGTTTTCTCTCTACCACCCTTTTTGAACAATGGGGTAACATTAGCTACCCGCCAATCCATGGGTACTGTTCCAGAGTCTATCGACTTTTGGAAGATGTCCAGCAATGCATCTACTATTTCTAGGGCCAATTCCTTAAGTACCCTAGGATGTAGATTATCAGGCCCTGGGGATTTATCGGCCCACAATCCCATCAATTTCCCTAACACCATTTCCCTACAAACACTGATTTCTATCAGTTCCTCCCTTTCATTAGACCCTATGTTCCCCGACATCTTTGGGAGGTTATTTGTGTCCTCCTTTGTGAAGACAGAACCAAAGTATGTATTTAATTGATCTGCCATTTCTTTGTTCCCCATTATAAATTCCCCTGATTCTGACTGCAAGGGACCTACGCTTGACTTCACCAATCTTTTTCTCTTCACATATCTATAAAAGCTTTTACAGTCAGTTTTTATGTTCCCTGAAAGCCTACTCTCATACTTTATTTTCCCCCTCTTAATTAATCCCTTTGTCCTCCTTTGTTGTATGCTAAACTGCTCCCAATCCTCAGGTTTAATGCTTTTTCTGGCCAATTTATATGTCCTCTCCTTGGATCTTATGCTATCCCTAAATTCCCTTGTTAGCCATGGTTGAGTCACCTTTTTTGTTTTATTTTTATGCCAAACTGGGATGAACAAATTCTATAGTTCATCCATGCGATCTTTGAATGTTTGGCATTGCCCATCCACTGTCAACCCTTTGAGTGACATTCCCCAATCAATCCTACCCAACTCGTGCCTCATACCATCATAGTCTCCTTTATTTAAAATCAGGACCCTAGTCTCTGAGTCAACTACTTCACTCTCCATCTTAATGAAGAAGTCTATCATATTATGATCACTCCGACCTAAGGGGCCCCGCACAACAAGATTGCTAATTAATCCTTTCTCATTACATAATACCCAGTCTAAGATGGCCTGATCTCTAGTTGGTTCCTCGACATATTGGTCCAGGAAACCATCCCGTATACACTCCAGGAATTCCTCCTCCACAGTATTGTTACTAATTTGGTTAGCCAATCTATATGTAGATTAAAGTCACACATGATAACTGCTGTGCCCTTATTGCATGCTTCTCTAGTTTCCCTTTTAATGCCATCCCCGACCTCCGCATTACTGTTTGGAGGTCTATATACCACTCCCACTAACGTTTTCTGCCCCTTGGTATTTCTCAGTTCTACCCTTACAGATTCCACATCATCAGAGCTAATATCCTTCCTTACAATTGTGCTAATCCCCTCTAATCAGCAATGCTACCCCACCTCCTTTTCCTTTTTGCCTATCTTTCCTGAATATTGAATACCCCTGGATGTTGAGTTCCAAGCCTTGGCTACCCTGGAGCCACGTTTCCGTAATCCCAATCATATCATATTCGTTTACCTCTATTTGCACAGCTAATTCATCCACCTTCTTATGAATGCTCCTCGCATTAAGACACAAAGCCTTCAGGCTTGTTTTTTAAACGCTCTTAGATCTTTTATAATTATTATTTATTGTGGCCATATTTGATTTAAACCCTTGATTTCTCTGACTGCCACTTCTGTTTATCTCCTTCCTGCCTTTTGCTTTTATCCTTGTTTCCCTTTCCTCTGTTTCCCCGCTCAGGTTCCCAACCCCTGCCATTTTAGTTTAAACCCTCCCCCAGAGCACTAGCAAACACTCCCCCTAGGACATCAGTCCCGGCCCTGCCCAGGTGCAAACCGTCCAGTTTGAACTGGTCCCACCTCCCCCAGAACCGGTTCCAATGTCCCAGGAATTTTAATCCCTCCCCCTGGCACCATTCCTCTAAAATATCCTTCTATTTCTACTCTGACTAGCACATGGCACTGGTAGCAATCCTGAGATTACTACCTTTGAGGTCCTGTTTTTTAATTTACCTCCTAACTCCCTATATTCAGCTTTTAGGACCTCATCCCATTTTTTACCTATATCGTTGGTACCTATATGTACCAGAACACACATTCTGAGATTGACTGACCGGAGAGGCAGCAGGAAGTACTGGATGCTGCACAGCACAGTGGCGAAGAAGGTGCAGAGTCGTCTGCTGACCAGATACCATCAGGTGTAAGATTGGGAGACATCACCCGGGCTACCCATGCTGAGGGTCCTTAGTTTCACTGCATTTCACAAGGGGCTGATTTAACATATAGACAGGGAAGAGAAGTCTTTTGAATTTATTCATTTGATAATTGTCAGGAAGGATGGACAGTTGTAGAGGCTGTTGGAGAGACACCAGCAGTGTTTGTAACTACTATGGCTACTGCAGTAACTCATAGCACAGAATTCATCAAAGAAGGATTACAGATGCCCATCAGGGAGTGATTCAGGAATCTGAGAGATTCTTTTGTCCTCTGGCCGATTAATAGGCCCCCTGAGGCAGCAATAGAAGGAGATGCCAGCTTCAGTTCCATATCAGCAAGAGGGTCTTTTGACAGTTGGAATAATGTAGTGACTCAAATACACTTGTGGTAGGTGTAGAAACATGGCTGCACCCTTCAAACCGTTCCCACCGAGAAGGCGAGAAGGGCTGAAACCATAACAGTACTGTTTGTGGGCCAGGAGAAGCAGGAGTTTTCTTCCAGGGCCAACAAGCTTACCTGTAGACACACCCCCATCCTCCCCAGCATGATTTTTCTGTTCCCCCCATCCCCCTGCGATTGGTCCCACTGACCACCATCTCCCCCCCCCCCCACCCCACCGCAATCTGTCTCCTCCCTCCGCCCCCATAGTGATCGGACCCCCCCCCCCCACCACCACCATTTCCTCCTCCTCCCCGACCACGTTCTACCCACCCCCGACCACCAGGCCCCCACACCCCACGATCGGAACCCCCCTGACCACCAACCCTCCCCCCAGCCCTGTGATTTCTCTCACCTCCCCCCGCCCCCCCACTAGACCTACCTGCTCTCAGCTCAGGTGTGGCCTTCTGCTGCAGGCTTTCCTGCCCGACAACCTGTCAATCAGGCTGGCTGTCAGGCGAGAAACCTACAGAAAAAAAATCAAAAGATGTCCTGCAGTTAAATACTACAGGATGTTTGGGAAACCCATACTTCTGGGTTTCCCGTCCATAACTCCAGCCCCCTGCACCGAACACACATTGAAGATAAGATCGAGGCCTCTCTCTGTCAGTCTACACTTTCTTTACACAGTCAGGGTTGAATAGTGAAAACCCCATGGAAGGTTAAAACACGAAGGATTTGAGTCGTGCCAGTAGGGTCATCGTTAGCATTCAGACAACACAGGTAAATGCCTTTCTGACTTTTTCTGTCCTTATTTGTAAACATAAGAAACATTATTCTGTAGGAACTGGGGTTCCTAGCCGAAGAATTGAGATCGACTCAGAAAATCAAAAACAATAACATTTAATGAACAAACGAAGCTGTACAGGAAACTGTAGGATACAATGCAAATAGGTCTGGTCTGCTTGAAAGCATCTCTGGAAACTGCTAGAAGGTTCCGAGCTCAACTGCTTGCAGGTTCCGAGCTCAACTGCTAGCAGGTTCCGAGTGCTACTGCTAGAAGGTTCCGAGCTCTGACGTCATGACGTCATCACGTTCTTCCCGCCATTGAGAGATCACGTGACGGACGGCATGACGTCATCACGCGGAGTACAGGAAAGAAGCCCTAGTATAGTTAACAGATACATTAAAGGTGCAGCCCCCAGCTGTACTACATTGCTGTAAAAGGAATTATATACAATTGTCCGTAATCCTCTGGTGGTTCTGCCACAATTCAACATGAACTGCTGTGGGTTTGCTCTACATGTCTGTATGCAATACTGATCCTGCTACAATTTAACTGTTTTTCCCTTGATCTGCAAATATATATGTAATAATTGTATTTTCCTACATTACACCAGTGTCTACACTTCAAAAAGTACTTCAATGGCTTTAAAGCGCTTTGGGATGTCCAGTTGTCGTGAAAAGCGCTATAGAAATGCAACTTTTCAAGTCTTTATTTTTTAAAGGAAACTGTAGCAGCAGGGCTTCCTGATGATTCGTTTTTTTGTTTTAAAAACTAGTTTACTGGATAATGCTGAGCCAACAGGCATGTATTCAATCATTTTTGAGGGGGTTTAATGAACAGCTTTTACTGGGAATCTATTGCACATATGCGCTTGTCCTTGGGGAGATTTTCCTTGATCTGTGTCCAGATGCATTGGATTGCCCAGGTGCAGGGAATATCGTAATTTCAGGTAGTTGAACCCATTTTTCCTTCAATCATTTACAGGCATGCGCTCTGAGCTGCCTGATTTTCCTTTATTTGCTGCACCTAGGAAATCCAGTGTCAGTGGGCATGGATGTATAGATGTCTCCTCAACCACCTCTTCTATTCTCCAAACCTACTTCAAGTTTGTTCATTTTAAATATGTGCCTTCTGATTCTTTGCTTACACTCTTAGGCTGCAATGTTATTGCACCTACCTGTATCACACCAGTGCCTGTGGAATGCAATGTGCAGTTTGCAGACCAGAGTTATATTGCACACTGTCCTGTGGTCAGTAACAAAGAAGCTTTGTGCATATACCTTGAGTGGCTAACTTTACATGTTAGCAGCGTTTGGGCGAGAGTACCTGGGCACTTTTAAAACACAACTTCTCATTGCATTGGTGTGAAGTCAAAGCAATGTGCCATGGCCACTTGGTGGGTCTTACATCTTGTACCTTTAATGTGGATGGGAGTTAGATCAGGATTGGACTCTTGATTTATGCTGTCACTTCTTTTGTCAATGCACATCCAAAACCACTTCATACCAATGGGTGACTAATTGCACCTTAAATCAAAAAGCCAGTGTACTTTGACATTATCTACCCCTCTGAGTGCTATAATAAATTGGATTATGTTGCCCTTTCCCTACTTGCTTCCTGGATTCAATCTAGCCAAGGAAGTAATCAGTTAGGAAGAAAGCAACATTCTCAATTGCACGCAAATACGTCCACTGAGGAACAGAGTTTTGGACAGCAATTGAACAAGTGATTTGGACCTGGGATTTGGAAGAATTAAAAGTTGCAACCAAGTAGACCAAGTCATCCTCTGTTTAATTAACATTTCACATTGTCTATTTTAATCATGTACGTAGGGTTGACATAAAAGCAGTAATTCGACAAGTCAATGCTGCCAGCACAGAGCCTCATCTGCATGTTGAAAATTTGGGGTTGGGCTGACGTTGGAAAATCATGGGCACTGTGTGGCTGAAATTTCGATGTGCACTATTGACAGGCAAGAGTCCCCAGCAACAGTGTGCATTCGTAAAATCACTCTTGCCATGTTTAGATATAGAAAGAATGCTCAAAAAGATTGATCAAGTTAATTGTTTGAGTAAGGCAACAGAAACAAACATTCATACTAAATAGCAGGACAAAAAGCAGGACAAATCCAATCTGGCGAATTACCACCCCATCAGTCTACTCTCAATTATTAGCAAAGTGATGGAAGATGTCGTTGACAGTGCTATCAAGCGGCACTTGCTCACTGATGCACTATGATGCGCTATCGATTCTAATAAAAGGCTGAGTAGAGTTCAGAACAACAGGCTTTTGTTAACTACTGAATGCAACTACAAACAGATCAGGACTATGCCTCTAGTGGACGACCGAATGGCAGAGAGCTGCCGTGCAGCCGTCCTTATACCAGGTAGCCAAGGGCGGAGTCAGCTGAGGCATAGTCAGGTATAACAGTGAAACAAGAGTGAACGACAACAACAACAACAACAATAGTGAACACAGTGAACGACAGTGGTTTACCACATTCACCCCTCGTTTAAAATTAAGTCCGGCGGGGTGAAGTGTATCAAAAGTTCGAGTAGGTGAGTCTGTCGGGCAGCCTCGTTTGCCGTCGAGATCTTCGTGGCGACGGTTGAGATGGTACAGCTTCCAACGACACGTCTTGAACGGGATCGAGCACCGGCGTATCGTCCCCTTTGGCGTTGGGTGGGCGAGTGGACTCCGGCGGGTCCTGGGGTCGCGGCATGCCGTCTACTGGGGTGGAATGGACAGGGGTGAGAATTGGGCCTACTGAATTTTGGGCCGTGTCGAAGGGGGTCGTGGTGGAGGGCAATGGTGACGGGTCAGTGGACCCCAAGGGTGCCAGATCCCTAATGGAGACTGTATCCTCCCGCCCGTCCGAGTATGCCACGTAGGCATACTGGGGGTTGGCATGGAGGAGGTGAACCTTCTCTACCAGGGGAGCCGTTTTGTGGTACCTTACATGCTTCCTCAGCAGGACGGGCCCTGGGGACGTCAGCCAGTGTGGTAGTGAGGTACTGGATGTGGACCTCCGGGGAAAAACGAACATTCGCTCATGGGGGGTGGCGTTGGTGGCAGTACACAGCAGTGACCGGATGGAGTGGAGCGCATCAGGTAGGACATCCTGCCAACGGGAGGTCGGAAGGCCCCTAGATTTTAAGGCTAGGAGGGCCGCCTTCCAGACCGTCGCGTTCTCTCTTTCAACCTGTCCGTTCCCCCGGGGGTTGTAGCTGGTGGTCCGGCTTGAGGCAATACCTCTCATGAGCAGGTACTGACGGAGTTCGTCGCTCATGAAGGACGAGCCCTGGTCGCTATGAATATAGCTGGGAAAACCGAACAAAGCAAAGAGGTTGTGCAGGCATTTAATGACCGTAGCGGTGGTCATGTCCGGGCAGGGGATGGCGAAAGGGAAACGGGAGTACTCATCAACTATGTTGAGGAAGTACACATTACGGTCAGAGGAGGGGAGGGGCCCTTTAAAGTCGACACTCAGGCGCTCAAAGGGGCGGGTGGCCTTGATCAGGTTTGCTCTGTCAGGCATATAGAAGCGCGGCTTGCACTCTGCACAGACTGGGCAGCTCCTGGTCATGGTCCTGACCTCCTCGATGGAGTAAGGCAGGTTGCGGGCCTTGATGAAGTGGAAGAACCTGGTGACCCCCGGGTGGCAGAGGTCGTTGTGGAGGCCCCGTAGTCTATCGATCTGCGCGTTGGCGCATGTGCCTCGCGATAGAGCATCTGAGGGTTCGTTGAGTTTCCCGGGCCGGTACAAGATGTCGTAATTGTAGGTGGAAAGTTCAATTCTCCACCTCAAAATCTTGTCATTTTTGATTTTGCCCCTCTGCTTATTATTGAACATGAAAGCGACTGAACGCTGGTCAGTAAGCAGGGTAAATCGTTTTCCAGCCAGGTAGTGCCGCCAGTGGCGCACCGCCTCCACAATGGCCTGGGCCTCCTTTTCCACAGAGGAGTGTCTGAGTTCGGAGCCCTGGAGGGTTCGTGAAAAGAAGGCCACGGGTCTTCCCGCCTGGTTAAGGGTAGCGGCCAGGGCAAAGTCGGATGCATCGCTCTCCACCTGGAAGGGGATGGACTCGTCCACCGAGTGCATGGTGGCCTTGGTAATGTCATCTTTTATACGGTGAAAGGCTGAGCGGGCCTCCGCCGTCAGGGGAAAGGAAGTGGACTTGATAAGTGGACGGGCTTTGTCCGCATAATGAGGGACCCACTGGGCGTAATAGGAAAAGAAGCCCAGGCACCTTTTGAGGGCCTTGAGACAGTGGGGCAGGGGAAGTTCCATCAGGGGGCGCATCCGGTCAGGGTCAGGACCGATGACTCCGTGTTCCACCACGCAGCCAAGGATAGCGAGGCGGGTTGTGTGGAATATGCACTTTTCCTTGTTGTACGTGAGGTTTAGGAGTTGGGCCGTGCGAAGGAACTTAGCAAGGTTGGCGTCATGGTCCTGCAGGTCATGGCCGCAGATGGTCACGTTGTCCAGGTAGGGAAACGTGGCCTGTAACGCATTCTCGTCGACCATCCGGTCCATCTCCCTCTGGAAGACGGAGACACCGTTGGTGACGCCGAAAGGAACCCTGAGGAAGTGAAAAAGACGGCCGTTTGCCTCGAAAGCTGTGTACTGGCGGTCCTCAGGGCGGATAGGGATTTGGTGGTATGCTGCCTTGAGGTCAATGGTCGAGAAAACGCGATATTGCGCTATCTTATTAACCATGTCGGCTATGCGGGGGAGAGGGTATGCGTCCAACTGGGTGTACTTGTTGATTGTCTGGCTGTAGTCGATGACCAGGCGCTGCTTGTTGCCGGTCTTAACGACTACCACCTGAGCTCGCCAGGGGCTGGTACTACCCTCAATAATCCCTTCCTTCAGGAGCCGCGTCACCTCAGATCTTATAAAGGATCTGTCCCCGGTGCTGTATCGCCTGCTCTTTGTGGCGATAGGCTTGCAGTCGCGGGTGAGGTTAGCGAACGGGGGGGGGGGGGGGGTGTGATTTTGAGGGTGGAGAGACTACAGGTGGGGCGCGGTGGGCAATTTAAAAACTGCTGGTTGCAGACAGTGAGTGGGGGAAAAGGTCCACCGTATGTCAAGGTGACACTCTTAAAGTGACAATGAAAGTCCAACCCCAGCAGAACGGCAGCGCAGAGATGTGGCAGGACGAAGAGCTTTACATTTTTATAAACGGAGCCCCTCACCGAAAGGGTCACTACGCAGTAGCCGCTGACGTCTGCTGAGTGAGATTTTGAGGCCATGGAGATCCGATGGCGCGCTGGCAGGACCGAGAGGGAATAATGCCGTACCGTATCAGGGTGTATGAAGCTCTCCGTGCTCCCGGAATCAAAAAGGCAAGTTGTGGCGCGGCCATTTACCTGGATGTCCATCGTGGACCTGGCTAACTGATGGGGTCTGGATTGATCCAGCGTAATGGAGGCCGCTGTGGAGTCGGGAGCGTCGCTGTAAAACCCCGGTGAGGCGGTGGGTGAGTCGGGGGCCCGTTGGCAAAATGGCGGACAAAATGGCGGCTTCGGAGAAGAAGGACAAAATGGCGGCGCCCATGACGATCCCGATCCCCACGAGGCTGGAGGAAGGCAAGATGGCCGTTCCCACGAATCGCAAGCGGCGCTGCTGAAGGTAGGGGTCTTCTGACTTCTGCAGACGCCAGCATAGTGTCCCTTCTTACCGCAGGCAGAGCAGACAGTGTTTTTCGCCGGGCAGCGCGCCCTGGGGTGTTTGATTTGGCCACAGAAATAACATTTCTGGCTCGGGCGGGACATCGCTGCAGCAGTTGGGGCCGGGGCCCGGGGCGGCGCCACGTCCCAAGATGGCGGCGGCCGCGACATCCACGAGGCGACCGCGCGGTCCGGGGAGTAGGCCTCCACGTTCCGATGGGCTACGTCCAACGAAAGGGTGAGTGAAATCGCCTTCTTCAGGTCGAGCTCGCTACTTTCCAGCAGTCGCTGCCGTGTGTGAGTGGACCTGAGGCCCGCAATGAGGGCGTCCCGGATGAGCTCCTCCGTATGTTCCGTGGCTGATACTTGCTTACATTCGCAGGCTCGGCCGAGTTCCTTCAGCGCCCGTATGTATGCTTCTGTGGGTTCCCCGGGCTGTTGTTTGCGGGACCCCAGGAGATGTCTTGCGTAAACATAGTTGACCGGGCGTGCATATTGTTCCTTTAAAATGTCGATAGCCCCCTGGTAGCTCGTAGCGTCCCGGATAAGGGCAAAAGCTCGGTGGTTTACTTTCGAATTCAGCACCCTGAGCTTGTCGGCGTTGGTGGCGACGGTCTCGCCGGATGCAGCCAGAAAAGACTCAAAACAGTTCAAACAGTGTGAGAACTTAGCAGGCGAGTCCGGTTCTTGCGGGTCGAGTTCCAGGCACTTGATCTTAAGTATCTGCAGCATCGTTATTTTTTTTTTTTGGTCAGTAGTTAATAAAATTGATGCGCTATCGATTCTAATAAAAGGCTGAGTAGAGTTCAGAACAACAGGCTTTTATTAACTACTGAATGCAACTACAAACAGATCAGGACTATGCCTCTAGTGGACGACCGAATGGCAGAGAGCTGCCGTGCAGCCGTCCTTATACCAGGTAGCCAAGGGCGGAGTCAGCTGAGGCATAGTCAGGTATAACAGTGAAACAAGAGTGAACGACAACAACAACAACAACAAGTGAACAGAGTGAACGACAGTGGTTTACCACACACTATCAACAACACCAAAGACTACGAGTTGAACTTATACGAAGTAGGCTTTTATTGACTAAGAACTGGAGCATGCCTCTGCTAGTGGATCCATCCTAAGAGCTCCCGGGGGAAGGGTGGTGAGTCACCTTTATACCCGGGCTTAGGGGTGGAGCCAGGGACGGAGACATGCCCGGACCTGTACAGAGTTAACAGTGGTTTACCACACAGACATGTACAGAGTTAGCAGTGGTTTACCACATTCACCCCTCGTTTAAAAAAAAAGAGTCCGGCGGGGTGAAGTGTTTCAAAAGTTCGTATACGAAAGTCTCTCCGGGGGTCTTGTCTGCCGTAATGATCTTCGTGGTGCCGGTTGCGGCGGTTCTTTGCCCGCGGCCGCTTCTCGCGTGGGACGGAGCACTGGCGTGTCGTCCTCTCAGGGTAGGGATGGCACCGGCATGTCGTCAGTTCGTGGTAGACACCCCGGTGGTGCGTCGTGGGTAGTGGTGGCGGGTGGAGGTAGTGGATGGTGATCGATGGTGTTTCGGGTGGTACCTGAGGGTGCGAGGTCTCGAATTGAGACTGTGTCCTCCCGCCCGTCAGGATACGCCACGTAGGCGTACTGTGGGTTGGCGTGGAGGAGGTGAACCTTTTCAACCAGGGGGTCCGTCTTGTGGCTCCTCATGTGTTTCCTGAGCAGGACGGGTCCCGGAGACGTCAGCCATGGCGGTAGTGATGTCCCCGAGGTGGATTTCCTGGGGAAGACAAACATCTTCTCATGAGGGGTGGCGTTTGTGGCAGTACAGAGCAGTGATTGTATGGAGTGGAGCGCATCGGGGAGGACATCTTGCCAGCGGGAAATTGGGAGGCCCTTGGATTTTAGGGCGAGCATGGCGGTCTTCCACACCGTTGCGTTCTCCCTCTCTACCTGTCCGTTACCCCGGGGGTTGTAGCTGGTAGTCCTGCTCGTGGCTATGCCCTTCTCGAGCAGGTACTGGCGCAGCTCGTCGCTCATGAACGACGAGCCCCTGTCGCTGTGGATGTAATTGGGGAAGCCAAATATGGCGAACAGGTCGTTGAGGCACCTGATGACTGTGGCGCTGGTCATGTCCGGGCAGGGGATGGCGAAGGGGAAACGGGAGTACTCGTCAATAATATTGAGGAAGTACGTGTTGCGGTCAGAGGAGGGAAGGGGCCCCTTGAAATCGACGCTGAGACGTTCGAAGGGGCGGGTGGCTTTAATCAGGTGTGCCCTGTCTGGCCTATAAAAATGCGGTTTGCATTCGGCGCAGACCTGGCAGTTCCTGGTCATGGTCCTGACCTCGATGGAGTAAGGCAGGTTGCGAGCTTTAATAAAATGGAAGAACCTGGTGACCCCCGGGTGGCAGAGATCATTGTGGAGGGTCCGTAGCCTATCGACTTGTGCGTTGGCACATGTCCCACGGGATAGGGCGTCTGGGGGCTCATTAAGTTTCCCGGGCCGGTATAAGATATCGTAGTTGTAGGTGGATGACTCGATCCTCCACCGCAATATCTTATCATTTTTGATTTTCCCCCTTTGTCTGTTGTTAAACATAAATGCTACTGACTGTTGGTCAGTGAGCAGGGTGAAATGTTTACCGGCCAGGTGATGCCTCCAGTGCCATACAGCCTCCACTATCGCCTGGGCCTCCTTCTCGACTGAGGAGTGTCGAATTTCGGGGCCCTGGAGGGTCCGTGAAAAGAAGGCCACGGGTCTCCCCGCCTGGTTAAGGGTTGCGGCTAGGGCGAAGTCGGATGCATCGCTCTCCACTTGGAAAGGGATGGACTCATCCACTGCGTGCATTGTGGCCTTCGCAATGTCCTCTTTTATGAGGGTGAAGGCCGCACGGGCCTCTGCCGTCAGGGGGAAGGAGGTTGACTTGATGAGGGGCCGGGCTTTGTCCGCATAGTTGGGCACCCACTGGGCGTAGTAAGAGAAGAACCCTAGGCATCTCTTCAGGGCTTTTAGGCAGTGGGGGAGGGGTAGTTCCAGGAGGGGGCGCATTCGGTCGGGGTCGGGGCCGATGACTCCGTTTTTCACCACGCAGCCAAGAATAGCGAGGCGCGTGGTGCAGAACATACATTTTTCTCTGTTGTATGTCAGATTCAGCCGTTGGGCCGTACGGAGGAATTTTTCTAGGTTGGCGTCGTGGTCATGCCGGTCATGGCCGCAGATGGTGACGTTGTCTAGATAGGGGAAGGTGGCTTGCAGCGCGTTCTGGTCAACCATCCGGTCCCTCTCCCTTTGGAAGACCGAGACCCCGTTGGTGACGCCGATGCGGACTCGGAGGAAGTGGTAGAGGCGACCGTCGGCCTCGAAGGCCGTGGACTGGCGGTCCTCAGGCCTGATGGGGAGCTGGTGGTATGCCGACTTCAGATCAATCGTCGAGAATACCCGGTATTGTGCTATCTGGTTGACCATGTCAGATATGCGGGGAAGTGGGTATGCGTCTAATTGCGTGTATCGATTGATCGTCTGGCTGTAATCAATAACCAGGCGCTGTTTTTCGCCGGTCTTCACTACCACCACTTGGGCTCGCCATGGGCTGGTGCTGCCCTCGATAATCCCTTCCCTCAGGAGTCTTTCTACTTCGGATTTAATAAAGCTCCTATCCCCGGCACTGTACCGCCTGCTTTTAGTAGCAATTGGCTTGCAGTCTTTGGCGAGGTTAGCGAACAACGGGGGGGGGTTTGACCTTCAGGGTGGACAGGCTGCATACTTTGCGCGGCGCCGTGTTTAAATTCTGCTGGCTGCAGACTGTAAGTGGGGGCAGGGGCCCGCCATATGCCATCGTGACGCTCTCCAGATGGCGCTGGAAGTCTAATCCTAGCAGTACGGGAGCGCAGAGCTGTGGCAGGATGAGGAATTGAAAATCTCTGCACTCCACGCCATTCACTGTCAGAGTCGCTACACAGTAGCCGCCGACGTCCGCCGTATGGGACTTTGAGGCCATAAAGACCTGGTGGCGTGTGGGCATAACCGATAGGGAGTAGCGTCGCACCGTGTCGGGGTGGATGAAGCTCTCCGTGCTTCCGCAGTCGAAAAGGCAATTTGTGGCATGGCCATTTACCTTTACGTTCATCATGGACCTGGCTAGTTGATGGGGCCTAGATTGGTCCAGGGTGATGGAGGCCATCGTCGAGGTCGGTGGGTCGCTGTAGTATTCGCTCGCGCCGGGGGCCTGGTCCCGAAATAGTGTCCAAGATGGCGGCTCCCCCGCGGCTGGTGGTGCCCAAAATGGCGGCCCGCACGGCTCACACGTGGTTGGTGGGGTCCAAAATGGCGGCCTGCACGGTTCACACGCGGCGCTGCTGGAATTGGGGGTCGATTTCGCCTTGCACACTCTCGCGTAGTGGCCTTTCTTGCCGCATTTGGAGCAGGTCGCGTCCTTTGCTGGGCATTGCTGTCTAGGGTGCTTGGCCTGGCCGCAGAAGTAGCATTTCTGGCCTCTGGTCATTGCAGCTGTAGTTGGGCTGCTGGCGGCTTGTGGCGTTACTGGGTCCCAAGATGGCTGCTCCCGTGACATCCACATGGCCATCCGGTCAGGGGGGTAGGCGTCCATGTTCTGGAGGGCCACGTCTAACGAGTTAGCGAGGGCCACCGTCTTCTGCAGGTCGAGCCCCCTCTGTTCCAGCAGCCTCTGCCGTGTATAGTTGGACCTGATGCCGGCTACGTAGGTGTCTCGGATCAGGTCTTCCGTGCATTCCTTGGCCGTCACCGCTTTGCAATTACAGGCCCGGCCGAGGACTCTCAGTGCCAGTAAATATTCGGCGCCCGATTCCCCGGGGCGCTGTTTTCGGGTAGCCAGGAGGTGTCTGGCGTAGACCTCGTTAACAGGCCTCACGTATTGTTCCTTTAGTGTCGCGATGGCGGCCGCGTAAGTTGTGGCGTCTCGGATGATCGAGTAGACTCGGTGGCTCACCCGTGAGTTCAAGACAAGCTGTTTCGCGTCATCTGTAGTGACGGTAGTGCTGGAGGCCTCCAGGAAGGCTTCGAAACAGCTCAGCCAGTGTTCAAAGTTATTGGCTGCATCTGCTGCTTGAGGATCCAGGTCTAAACGTTCCGGCTTCAAGATTTGCTCCATGTCGAAAATTTTGTCAATAAAATTGATGCACTATCAACAACACCAAAGGCTACGAGTTGAACTTATACGAAGTAGGCTTTTATTGACTAAGATTTGGAACATGCCTCTGCTGGTGGATCCATCCTAAGAGCTCCCGGGGGAAGGGTGGTGAGTCACCTTTATACCCGGGCTTAGGGGTGGAGCCAGGGGGGGAGACATGCCCGGACCTGTACAGAGTTAACAGTGGTTTACCACACAGACATGTACAGAGTTAGCAGTGGTTTACCACACTCACCAATAACCTGCTCACCGATGCTCAGTTTGGGTTCCACCAGGACCACTCGGCTCCAGGCCTTATTACAGACATGATGCAACCATGGACAAAAGAGCTGAATTCCAGAGGTGAGGCGAGAGTGACTGCCCTTGACATCAAGGCAGCATTTGACTGAGTGTGCCATCAAGGAGCCCTAGCAAAATTGAAGTCAATGGGAACAAGGGGGAAGCTTTCCACTGGCTGGAGTCATACCTAGCACAAAGGAAGATGGTTGTGGTTGTTGGAGGTCAATCATCTCAGCTCCAGGACATCAAGTTCCTCAGGACAGTGTCCTGGACCCAACCATCTTCAGCTGCTTCATCAATGACCTTCCCTCCATCATAAGGTCAGAAGTTCACTGATAATTACACAGTGTTCAGTTCCATTCAAAACTCCTCAGATAATGAAGCAGTCTATGCTCGCATGCAGCAAGATCTGGATGACTTTCAGGCTTGGGCTGATAAGTGGCAAGTGACATTCACCTCAAACAAGTGCCAGGCAATAACTATCTCCAACAAGCGAGTGTCTAACCACTGCCCATTGATATTCAACGGCATTATCATCACCAAATCCCCCACCATGAATATTCTTGGGGTCACCATTGACCAGAAACTTAACCGGACCAGCCACATAAATACTGTGGTTACAAGACCAGGTCAGAGGCTGGGTATTCTGTGGCAAGTTACTCACCTCCTGACTCCCCAAAGCCTTTCCACCATCTACAAGGCACAAGTCAGGAGTATGATGGAATACTCTTCACTTGCTTGGATCTTAGACTGGGTATTATGTAATGAGAAAGGATTATATAGCAATCTTGTTGTGCGAGGCCCTTTGGGTTGGAGCGATTATAATATGATAGAATTCTTCATTAAGATGGAGAGTGAAGTAGTTGACTCAGAGACTAGGGTCCTGAATTTAAATAAAGGAAACTACGACGGTATGAGGCGCGAATTGGGTAGCACTGATTGGGGAATGTCACTCAAATGGTTGACGGTGGATAGGCAATGGCAAACATTCAAAGATTGCATGGATGAACTACAGAATTTGTTCATCCCAGTTTGGCATAAAAATAAAACAACAAAGGTGACTCAACTGTGCCTAACAAGGGAAATTAGGGATAGCATAAGATCCAAGGAGAGGACATATAAATTGGCCAGAAAAAGCAGTAAACCTGAGGATTGGGAGCAGTTTAAGATTCAGCAAAGGAGGACAAAGGGATTAATTAAGAGGGGGGAATAGAGTATGAAAGTAAGCTTGCAGGGAACATAAAAACTGACTGTAAAAGCTTCTATAGATATGTGAAGAGAAAAAGATTGGTGAAGTCAAGCGTAGGTCCCTTGCAGTCAGAATCAGGGGAATTTATAATGGGGAACAAAGAAATGGAAGACTAATTAAATACATACTTTGGTTCTGTCTTCACAAAGGAGGACACAAATAACCTCCCAGAGATGTCGGGGAACATAGGGTCTAAGGAGAGGGAGTAACTGAATGAAATCAGAATTTGTAGGGAAATGGTGTTAGGGAAATTGATGGGATTGAAGGCCGATAAATCCCCAGGGCCTGATAATCTACATCCTAGGGTACTTAAGGAAGAGGCCCTAGAAATAGTAAATGCATTTCTGGTCATCTTGCAAAATTCAATAGACTCTGGAACAGTACCCATGGATTGGAGGGTAGCTAATGTTACCTCACTATTCAAAAAAGGTGGTAGAGAGAAAATGGGGAATTATAGACTGGTAAGCCTGACATCGGTACTGGGGAAAATGCTAGAGTCCATTATAAAAGATGTAATAGCAGAGCACTTGGAAAACAGTGATAGGATCGGACAAAGTCAACATGGATTTACAAAAGGTAAATTGTACTTGACTAATCTACTGGAATTTTTTGAGGATGTAACTGGTAAAATAGATAAGGGAGAACCAGTGGATGTGGTGTATTTGGACTTTCCGAAGGCTTTCGATAAGGTCCCGCATAAGAGATTAGCGTGTAAAGTTAAGGCACATGGGATTGGGGGCAAGGTATTGACTTGCATAGAGAACTGGTTGGCAGACAGAAAGCAAAGAGTTGGAATAAACGGGTCTTTTTCCGAGTGGCAGGCAGTGACTAGTGGGGTACCGCAGGGATCGGTCCTCGGACCCCAGCTATTCATCACAATATATATTAATGATCTAGACGAGGGAACTAGATGTAATATCTCCAAGTTTGCAGATGACACAGAGCTGGGTGGGCGTGTGTGCTGTGAGGAGGATGCCGAGAAACTCCAGTATGATTTGGACAGGTTGGGTGATTGGGCAGAAGCATGGCAGTTGCAATATAATGTGGATAAATGCGAGGTTATCCACTTTGGTGTCAAAAACAGGAAGGCAGATTATTAACTGAATGGCAATAGATTAGGAGAAGGGGAAGTGCAACAAGACCTGGGTGTCCTTGTGGAGCAGTCGCTGAAGGTAAGTATGCAGGTGCAGCAGGCGGTTAAGAAGGCAAATGGTATGTTGGCCTTCGTAGCGAGAGGGTTCAAGTACAGGAACAAGGTTGTCTTGCTGCAGTTGTACAGGGCCTTGGTGAGACCACTTCTTGAGTATTGTGTGCAGTTTGGGTTGCCTTATCTGAGGAATGATGTTCTTGCCATGGAGGGAGTGCAGCAAAGATTCACCAGGCTGATACCTGGGATGGCAGGAATGACGTATGAGGAGAGATTGGGTCGATTAGGCTTATACTCGCTGGAGTTTAGCAGAATGAGAGGGGATCTCATTGAAACTTATAAAATTCTAACAGGACTAGACAGACTAGATGCAGGAAGGATGTTCCCGATGGCCGGGGAGTCCAGAACCAGGGGTCACAGTCTAAGGATAAGTGGTAAGCCATTTAGGACAGAGATGAGGAGGAATTTCTTCACCCAGAGTGGTGAGCCTGTGGAATTCTCTACCACAGAAGTCAGTAGAGGCCAATTAAATATATTCAAGAAGGAGTTAGATATATTTCTTAAGGCTAAAGGGATCAAGAGATATGGAGAGAAGGCAGGGACAGGTTACTGAATTTGGATGATCAGCCATGATCTCATTGAATGGCCTACTCCTGCTCCTATCTTCTATGTTTCTATGAGTGCAGCTCCAGCAACACTCATGAAGCTCGACATCATTCAGGACAAAGCAGGCCACTTGATTGGCACCCCATTCCACCACCTTAAACATTCACTTCCTCCACCACTGGTGCATTGTGGCTGCAGTGCATACCATTTACAAGATGCACTGCAGCAACTCGTCAAGGCTTCTTCGGCAGCACCTCCAAAATCAGGGACATCTACCACCTAGAAGGACAAGGGCAGCAGGCGCATGGGAACACCATCACCTCCAAGTTCCCCTCCAAGTCACACACCATCCTGACTTGGAAATATATCACCGTTCCTTCATCGTCGCTGGGTCAAAATCCTGGCACTCCCTCCCTAACAGCACTGTGGGAGTACCTTCACCATACGGACTACAGCGGTTCAAGATGGCGGCTCACCACCACCTTCTCAAGGGCAACTTGGGATGGGCAATAAATGCTGGCCTTGCCAGTGACGCCCACATCCCAGGAACAAATAAAAGGAAAAAAATGCAAGCTAAATCCCAGTGGGAAACAAACTTTTTAAATTGCCGGTTCTCACTTGACGGAATTTTTAAAATTACTCATCGATTAGGGAACATATTAATCCCCGAGGAAATGGAAGGTGGATGCATTCAGATGGACATTTAGTTTAATTCAAGCAGTTACATCATTTATCATAAACGTATAAGCCAGTATTATATTTCTGAAATGTTAATAGAATTTGTGCAAGAATGAAATATCTTACAACTGCACAGTTTGACTCGCTGTGGCAGTATTTCTTGTTGCTCTTCTGCATTGGAATAACAGAAAGGTTTGGTACCATGCAAACATACTTATTGTCTAGAAGTATTTCAAAGTATCCAATTCAGTTGTATGTCTACATACACAAATGTGTCCCATCGGTAGCTTTTACTGGCAATTGCAGCAATATTATACATCTACTGAGCCACTGTACATGACTACAATGTACAGTAGAAGAGTGTACCTACAGGTCCTGTATAAGTAACCTATACAATGCTGTCCATGTACAAATGGTCATCCGAAGCTCTTCATTCCATTCTAGCCAAGTTGGATGAAATTTTGGCCTTTCAAGATGCCATTCATAAATTCAGCTTCAGGGGAGATTTTTCTGGGGCGTAGGGTTCTCAAAATTTCCACATTCCCCAAAAGTTATGGATAAAGGGATCCTGTATGGACAAGTTATTAAAAAAGGGTACCCAAAATGTCTTCTGCAACCTCGTGACCAAAAGTGCAGGATTTTAAAAGCAAGGCCCTGCAAAAAGGCAGGCACTTTTCAAAACCTGAAACGAAACCTAAAATGCATGAATCTGTGAAAGACTTTGTGAAGCCAGACAGCTAGGTAAACACAGAATATGCATTCAGTCACCTTGGAACAGATCAAGTCAGAATGGGCCTAACCGAGGCCATTAAGTTTCTGCATACATAATCGGTAACAGCTCACAGTAACCATCAAGCGAGGATAAGGACAATTAAATTTCATAAATAACAAACAGCCAGGATATCAGAGCCATTAAAACCAGGAGACAACCATCCAAAAGCCGTTAAAGTAAATGGCTGTAATCATTTTGGACGAGCCCGCCAAAAGTTAGACAAAGGACTGACCTGATTTGGCACGCAGATAAGGGATGAAGAACCGGGTATAACTGTAGGCCCACCGGTAGCCAAGGTCTCTTGACTCTCTCGCCCCTCCGGCTTGCTTCTCGACTCTCGTGCCCTGGCCTCGTGGCGGGCTCTCTTCTCGATCCTCGCACCGCTCAACACCAAGGACGCCCATTACTACACCGAGGGTCGAACGCGGGAGGAGAACGAGACCCGATTCGTAAAGACACAGGACATACGGGCCACAAATGGGCAGACGAGACAAGACGAGACGAAGAGAACGGTAAACTGGTAAAGGCAGAGAAGGGCAGCGGAAAGACGCGTTGAGGGACAAACGCCTAGTTATAAACTGGCGTTTGATGAATAAGTTGGCGTTTGAAGCATGGATAGCAGCGTCCATGACGAATAAGTTGGAGTTCAAAGCATGGGTAGTAAAAGCATATTGACAATATAAACCGCCAACCGAGCCCCAACCGTCATAAAAACTGACGGCGACCAAACCGCCCGAGGAAGAAGAAGACGACCCATCTGTTATGTCTGACATTGGTGATAGGTACTCGATTGCCTGGGCCTGAGCACATGGAGTTTGATAGTGCTGTTATCGTTGTATTGTGTCTAACATTGGATATAGGTATTCGATTGCTTTTGCCTGGAAGAGTGTGTTTGGATCAGCCATTAAAAGCAACATGAACTGAGCTCTGCATACGGCCTCTGGATTATCTTTGCAAACGCAACACCATCGCGAATCAACGAAGACGTTAATGGAGGAAAAGGAGGGTGTTTCGCACAAACAACTCCATCGCCGCGCCCTGTGACCACGTGGCGACAACACACCCCAAAGGACAGCAAGAGCGGACCCCAAAAACTCATAACCATTAAAAAAGTTAACAGGTTTCGAATTGGTGAGCATGAATCCCTGGCCCCTCATAGATTAATCTAGTTAGGTGCAGTACACGGATGACCTGCTCCTCTTCACCGATTCGAGGGAGGAGCATGGCCCACTACTGGCCGAACTGCTGGAGCTACTCAGGCAGGAGGGTTTTAAAGTAAACCCAAAGAAAGCGCAGATCGGCCAGCAGGAGGTAAAATTCCTGGGCCTGACCGTACACGCTCGGGAAAGGGCCATAGATAAGGCTAGGAGGGAGGCGGTGCAGGAGTTACCCGTCCCCAACACAGTCACAGGTGTGAGGTCATTTCTAGGGCTAACCGGGTACTGCAAAGACTTCATTGAAGACTATGCAGCCACAGCAGCCGCTCTGCTCTGACTCCTACACAAGGGAGTGGAGTGGGCTTGGGATGAGGAATGCCAGGCAGCATTTGTCAGGCTCAAGGAGGATCTGCAGACCACACCAGCTCAAGGGGCCATAGATGGGGGGAAAGAGTTCTTCCTGGAGGTAGCAGCCAGCGGGGATAGCCTGAGTGCTGTGCTGCTCCGCTCCGCTCCAAGAGCGGCATGGCCGGCTGAGGCTGGTGGTCTACTCCTCCAGGATACTCACGGATGTGGAGAGGAGCTACTCCAATAGTGAGCGGCTCCTCTTGGCTACACATTGGGCTTTGAAAAGATCGCTGATCTTCACAGGCACCTCTCCCATCACCCTCCTCACCCATCACACACCCACCCAGACGCTCCTGGATGGGAGGATCAAGGATGGGATGGTGAGCAGTGCCCGCATTGCTTGCTGGACCCTGCTCCTCTCACAGATGGACCTAAAGGTGAAAGGTCTCTGCGAGCCAAAGCTCGCAGCCAACCTGGTATATCCTGGAACAGCCCACCCGGTGTTCCATAGAAGGGGTCTGGGAAGTGGACATAGGTTTACGGGCCGGGATACATCCTGAGGGCCGCGAGATCTATGTAGACGGCTCCAGCACGGTATCTGCCGGCGAGCGACTCACGGGGTGCAGAGTTTATGACCCAGCGGCAAACATTGCCCTGGCAATTAAGCTCCCCAACACCATGAGCGCCCAGCAGGCTGAACTGTCCACGGTAGTGTACGTCGTTACACACCCCGAAATCTTCCCCACCCCGTACACGATTTGCTCGGACAGCATGTTTACGTGCAATTCGTGTACGGAGTACCTGGCCATCTGGTCCCGCCGCGGGTACACCTCCGCTGACGGGAGACCCCTCACAGTGAAACCCCTGCTGGAGAAAATCCTAGCAGCAGTGGGGGAGGAACGGGAGATTTTCATTCACAAGGTGAAGGCCCATTCCTCCACAGAACCCCGTCGTCAAGGCAACCAGCAGGCTGACATGCTGGCTAAGGAGGGTGCCTGCACAGGCACTTTCTGGGACCCATATGGGTCCAGACCCATAGCAGCAGTCAGGGGTAGGGATGGGACACAAGGGAGTGCAGGGGTAGCTTTAGCCCCGGACCTCAAGACGGTGCAAACCCAAGACCCCGTTCTTAAGGCAGTCCTCAGCGCAGTGACTGAGGAAAAAAGGGTAGAGGGCCCTTACGGCACAGCAGCCCTCTCCGTAAAAGAAGGCATGCTGTTCAGGGGGGAACAGTGGGTTGTGCCGCAGCAGCACAGGGGGGAATTCCTTCAACTGGCCCATGAGGGTCCAGGAGCGGGGCATCCCGGGCCTGAGACCACCTGGCAGCGGGTGGAACAGGCGGGATGGTGGCCAGGACTCAGGGAAGATGTCCGCGAGTTCTGTGCCAGCTGTCTGGTATGCGCTGCTAACAACCCTGACCCCCACAAAAGGAAGGTACCTATGGGACACATCAGGAGGGTAGAGGGACCATGGCAGTCGATACAGGTCGACTACATCGGGTCCCTACCCACCGCCCAGGGAGGCTATAAGTACTGCCTAGTCCTGGTAGATGTGTTCACAAAATGGGTAGAAGCCTTCCCCTGCAGAACAGCCACAGCTCTGGGTACGGCCAGGATCCTGGTCCAGGAAGTGTTCTCGTGATGGGGGCTACCGCAGTATGTGGAGTCCGATCAAGGGAGTCACTTTACCGGGCAGGTAATGCAGAATACCCTTATGCTGCTAGGCATCGAGGGGAAATGGCACGTTGCCCACAACCCACAGTCATCAGGGATTGTGGAGAGGATGAATAGGACCTTAAAGGAGAGGTTAAGAAAGAAGACGGTGGACTCGGCTCAAAAATGGGCAGATGTCCTACTGTTGCTCCTGATGGGGATCCGGGCCAGCCAGTCGAAAAGCACAGGGTACTCCCCGCACGAGCTGATGACTGGCAGGGTTATGCGGACCCCCACCCATATACTAGCCCCGTTGCTCACCGAAGGTCAGCTCAGGGAGGTAAACCGGGACAGGTTCGCCCGAAACCTCTTCGAGCACCTTAAGCAGGTCCATGGGCAGGCGGCTGGGAACATGCGAAAGCAGCATCGGAGCAACCGATTGCTGTTAGAACCCCGAAAACGCCACGAGTGGGAGGTAGGAGATCAGGTTATGGTGAGGAACTATGCTCGGGTAGGCAGCCTAGAACCGCTAGACATGGGGCCCTACAGC
This sequence comes from Somniosus microcephalus, assembly GCF_052327205.1. Taxonomy (NCBI): domain Eukaryota; kingdom Metazoa; phylum Chordata; class Chondrichthyes; order Squaliformes; family Somniosidae; genus Somniosus; species Somniosus microcephalus. The sequence goes on from NC_140988.1 coordinate 88,751,190, forward strand.
ATTGTAGACAAGGCCAGCCCCATGGTATGCACCATCAAGATGCCTTGGCGCACCAAATGGTTCCATATTAATCAGTGTAAACTGTTTAAGCCCAAGAAGAGAGAACAGTCAGATGGGGTAAGGTCTGAGGATAGAGATTCTCAGCCTGCAGCGGGAACAAGTTCACAAACTGCACAGGCAGGCGCTGTGGCTTGTTTAAGGGGAGGGGCCATCCCGCCCACCGATTGGGACACTCCCCCACTCTTCTGGGATCCAGATGAGGAGGGACCCGAGGGCGAAGACCCCGCCCCTGACCCAGGTTTAGAGGAGGAGGGACCCAAGGGCAAAGACCCCGCTCCTGACCCAGGTTTAGAGGAGGAGGGACCCGAGGGCGAAGGCCCCGCTCCGGACCCAGATTTGGGACCTGGGGACGGAGACCCTCAGCCTGTAGCACCAGGCTGCGAAGAGTTACCTGCCCCTAGCCCAGGTTCAGGAGAGGTAAAGCCTGAGGAAGAAGGTCCCCAGCCAGCGGTAGTGGTAAGTCCACAAACTGCACCGGAGGGGGCAGTGGCTCGGGTTAAAGGCCCACCAGCCAGAAAACCCCCACCCGCCAAAGTCCCCAGAAAGTCCCCACGGAGGCCCCGACCAAGGAAATCGTGGTCACCGGCTCCCCAGTTAAAAAGGGCCGCCCCTCGAGTGAGGGATCGGTCCGAAGGCAGAGGTCCCCAGCCAGCAGCCACAGGCTGTGAGGGACCAAAAGTACGGGACAGTGCGGCCACACCGAAGGGAGCGGTGTGCCGCAGCCCAAACAGGGATTAGGCTGGCCGACCGGAGACGGGCGGCGGATGTATATAGTTTAGGAAATTTAAGTTTAGGTAATTTTTTTAAAGTTTGGGCGCTTAGTGTAAGTTTAAACAAGGTGACGGGTAGTTTTAAATAAGTAGTAATCTGTTAAGAGTGTTTATATTAAGTCGAGGTTGCGAGATCCGACTATGCTTCACCCAAGCCAGAGAATCTCCTCGGGACCTGGCTATATATTCTTGTAGCTCTTTGCAGAAAGGTTTTCAGGATAAAGGGGGGCGTAATCCTACTCGCCCTGATAGGACTGAGCATTGGAAAGCGAGGTGACGTGGAGGAATCCCACATCTATGGGTAGTAACCGATGGAAGTGGCGAATGGGATGTGGAGGAGCTCGCCGTCTACGTCCACGAGGGAAGGTGGCCAGGGTGGCTGGGGTCCAATTCGTCTCAGTACTCCAGCCAGACCGGGTTCACGTACGGGGAGGCCTCCCTCCTGTGCCCCAGGGTACAGGTCGTTACCACAAGGGTTAGCGTCACCGTAGGGAAACGTGTATGTTTAACATGCAAGGGACAGATTCCTTTGGATAGGTGGTGGTGGCTCAGAAAGCTGAGCAAGGATATGAGAAACCCCGCAGTCGAGTGGGAACGGTTGGGGAACAATACCCATCGGACGATTACAGGGACTCACGGGGGATTGAGTGTGTGCTGGGACAAGTGGTGGGAACCAGATCAAGGGATTTATGTCTGTATGTGGGGGTCAGAGAAGGTCTGCCCCACAGGCATATCCATCATTTTCCACCGGCAGTGGCAAGATGCCGGGGATGGGGTGAAGTGGGATTCCAGCCTGAAGGCGTGTGCGGTCCCATACTCCCCGATCCCAGGGAATGCCACTGAACTTGTAACCCGCCCCCGGAAGCCCCTGCCCACGACCCAGGCAGCAAGGACACACAGAGAGGGGTGCCCCGCCACCACCAAGGGACCAGGGAATGGGCTGGTACTAGTGCCTACAGATCAGATGCTGTACCAGGGGGTGCACTACGAGGTAGCCTCCGTGATTTTAAATCTCACCGAGGTACACTTACCGGAGTGGTGCCCCAAAGAGACAGAACAGCTATACCAGGCCCTGTTAAAGGAGATGTTTAGGAACTTTTACGAGTTTGATTTTGCCAATGTCGACAAACCGAACTGTGCACCACACACCATGAGTTTTTGGGTAATATGGGGAGTCAAAGAAGGGGAGCATGGAATGATGTTTTTACTGCGTTTAACACAGGGTCCTCTGTCATCAACAGTTTAGATGACATAGAATTACAGACCCAGATAAACGGTTTAAAAACACAGTTAAAGAAAATCTTGATGGATGAAAACAAGGTAGTGGGCTCAGAGTTACACGAGGACCAGGCCATGATGGTCCATTTAAAGGAAATTATAGCCTAGCTGGAGAAACACACAAAGACCGTAAATGCCCTTATAAGAGAGGACAGAAATGCTTTGGATCAGGTTGTGCAGAATGAGGTGTGCGTACTGTACGGGGCGTGGTTGCTAGGCGAGAGCTGCAGTAACCTGGAGGATTTAAAACAGGGTTTAGTCCCCTCCTGGATCAGCAACAAGCACCTCGCAGCCCTCTATCCTTTTGAGAATGCATTAAGCCCGTGCCAACTCCGGCTAGCTTCTGAGGCCTACCCAGTCCCAGTAGATTGTGGACGTTCAAACCATACGATCATGGGCATAGTAGTTAGGATGCCGGTCATGGGTGGGACAGCCCGACCCGTGCCGGTATGCAGGGTGGAGAACATTGGAGTCATTCAAGGGGGTGCACACATCCGTTTCACAGCGGTCCCACCTTATGCCATGAAGTGGGAGCACGCTATGACAGGTACTGAACTCTCGGGGTGCTGGAACCGGGGAGCACACATAATACTGTGTCCCCAACACTTGAACGCCTATTCAAAACCACAGTGTGGGTTCAGAGCTGCTGGCACAAAACGTATAAATTGTACCATGGAGGCAATGGCACAAGGCCACGTTCCCCCACAGGTAGCATATATAGGAGGTGGGGCATATTGTGTCACCACAGGAGCGCCCCACTGCCAGCATGGACAGCATAGCTGGTGTCCGGTAAGTGACACCAGTTTCTGCTTTAAACCCGAGGCAGAAGTTCAAGTGTCCCAGGAACGAATTGTCCCCATTCCTGAACCCTCCACTGTTCACCTCACTGTAAAAGAGAATTTCACCAACCTACAAAAGTATGTAGTGCATTTCGGCTACAAAATCCCCCCTCTCCCAGAACATCTTACCAAAATACTCAAAGCAGTAATAGTCTCACAGAAACATTTCTACACTCTGGAGCAGAAGACAGTAGAAATAGGGGCCAAGATACTGGACATTGTAGTTCCACCCTGGTGGGACATTTTTGAAAACATAGAGGTCCCTTCATGGATTAGACTGGCTTCCCACATGCTCGTGGTTTGCCAGCTGGGAATAGTATTATACCTAGTGTGAACTCAGTGCAAGGGAAAAGGTCAAATACTAGAATTCCAAAACCGAAGGACCTGGAAGGAACATTTTGTTAAGGTGGAGGGAGATACAACTGTTTAATATTTTTTTTGTTTGTGTGATTGAATAAAGCTTGGTTTTTTTTGTGTTCTTTTGTTATTTTTAATAAAGACTTTTCAATTTGTTATGTTAATAAAGATGATGTGTACCAAGTGGTGCAGGGGTGTTGGGCCACCTCCATGCTTGGATGTGTGTAAAAGCCTGTAATCTGTCTATGTATGCTTATGTGCACTACATTTTTACAGAATGGGAAATGCATGTGTTGTGGGATCATAGATAGGTAATTACAGGGGAAGATTGACTATGGAAGGTCAGGAATTTTGCTCACCTTGTCAGGATGATACTTAAAGCAAGTTTAGTATCAACAGGGGGGAGTGTAGGGTTCTCAAAATTCCCACATTCCCCAAAAGTTATGGATAAAGGGATCCTGTATGGACAAGTTATTAAAAAAGGGTACCCAAAATGGCTTCTGCAACCTCGTGACCAAAAGTACAGGATTTTAAAAGCAAGGCCCTGCAAAAAGGCAGGCACTTTTCAAAACCTGAAACGAAACCTAAAATGCATGAATCTGTGAAAGACTTTGTGAAGCCAGACAGCTAGGTAAACACAGAATATGCATTCATTCACCTTGGAACAGATCAAGTCAGAATGGGCCTAATCGAGGCCATTAAGTTTCTGCATACATAATCGGTAACAGCTCACAGTAACCATCAAGCGAGGATAAGGACAATTAAATTTCATAAATAACAAACAGCCAGGATATCAGAGCCATTAAAACCAGGAGACAACCATCCAAAAGCCGTTAAAGTAAATGGCTGTAATCATTTTGGACGAGCCCGCCAAAAGTTAGACAAAGGACTGACCTGATAAGGGCAGATAAGGGATGAAGAACCGGGTATAATTGTAGGCCCACTGGTAGCCAAGGTCTCTTGACTCTCTCTCTCTTGCCCCTCTGGCTTGCTTCTTGACTCTCGTGCCCTGGCCTCGTAGCGGGCTCTCTTCACGCTCCCCGTGCTGTTCAACACCAAGGACGCCCATTACTACACCGAGGGCCGAACGCGGGAGCAGAGCGAGACCCGATTCGAAAAGACACAGGACATACGGGCCACAAATGGGCAGACGAGACAAGACGAGACGAAGAAAACAGTAAACCGGTAAAGGCAGAGAAGGGCAGCGGAAAGACGCGTTGGGGGGACAAACGCCTAGTTATAAACTGGCGTTTGATGAATAAGTTGGCGTTTGAAGCATGGATAGCAGCGTCCATGACGAATAAGTTGGTGTTCAAAGCATGGGTAGTAAAAGCATATTGACAATATAAACTGCCAACTGAGCCCCAACCGTCATAAAAACCGTCAACGACCAAACTGCCCGAGGAAGAAGACGATGACCCATCACGAATCAATGAAGACGTTAACGGAGGAAAAGGAGGGTGTTTCGCACAAACAACTCCATCGCCGCGCCCTGTGACCACGTGGCGACAACACACCCCAAGGGACAGCAAGAGCGGACCCCAAAAACTCACAACCATTAAAAAAGTTAACAGGTTTCGAATTGGTGAGCATGAATCCCTGGCCCCTCATAACTTAATCTAGTTAGGTATAGGGGGTGGGATAAGGAAATGGAGATTTTAATGTGTTTGTTCCCTCGATGTGCCATGTGTTCCCTATTCCCAAATAAGTGTATTGTTTTTTATATGCCTGTAATTATCTTAGTAATTCTCAGTATTGTGATTTTGTTTTGCCTTTAATAAAAATTACGGTTTTCTTGCACCGAACCAGCTGTCTACTCGTTTTTCTGTATCGTCACCTGTACCTAAGTCCGGTGTCTAGAACCCAGGGGCGTGGGAGCGATTTGAACCGCTCAGGGGCAGAGCTGGCTGGGCACACGCCACCCCCCTACAGGGCTGCGGCCAGACGCATTAGATTGAGGGAGACATCCTACATGGACTGATTTGGCTAGACAGCCTCCTGTTTGCTACATCCAGTTAAATGTGATTATTATTCGTGGTAAGCAAGTGGAACAAATTAACAGTGGTTCAGGCTTTTAAGCTGACCACAGTCCTGGAAGTTGAGCCTAGATCTGACACACTGATGTTGCAGAGACCAAGTAAGAACGATACTAAGTCTGGTGGCAACTGCAATTTATATGTGTAAAGTAGTATAATGTGTCAAGCTGACTCAGTTGGTAACACTTTCACCTGAGTCAGGAGGTTGAGGTGGGGTCATGCCTCTGGTCCTGAACTTCCACAGGGGTTCTCCCGATTTCCTGCCATAATTTCAGCGGGAGATCGGCGGAACCCCCAGAGAAATGGCATAAACTGCAGGACTTAAGCAAATAAACCAAGCTGACACTTCAAAAGCACAGCACTCCCTTAGTACTATACTGGAGTTATTTGGATAAGCTGTCAAACCATGGCCCTCTTTGCTGATTAAGGTGGATGTTAAAAATCCCATGGCACCAACCGACAAACAGCAGTCTTGGCAAGCATTCCTTCCTCAACCATCACCACCAAAAGCCAAAAGTAACAGATCATTCATCTCATTACTGTTAGTGTGATCTTTCTGTGTCAAAAATGGCTGTCACATTTCCCTACATTACAAGAGGGTCAGCACTTTCAAAGTGATTAATTGTCTGTTAAGTGCTTTGGAATATTTCCGAGGTGTGATAAGGCATTATATAAATGCAACTTTGTTTTGATCAAGCCTGGAATAATCAGGTATGGAATGGTTTGACATTTGGGCCTGCTTAGTCATGGCCAAATTCAGGGTATTTTAGCTACTTATTGAATCGGCCGGTGATTTTACTTGCAAAAGAACTGTAAAATTGGCATTAGACATCCTACAATTGCAATTAATTTATTTTTCCTTCAGCAGTGAAGATGGAGCTTCTTAACATTGAGGAGGGATAATGCACGTCATGTGCAGAATTTCAGACTGGTAATAAACAGCAAAATTCAATCAAAACACAGCCAAACATGGATGAATCAAGTTATATTGGCATATGCTTTAGCATGTGCCTGAGGAAGAGGAGTACAACGAAATCAAAACAGATTAACATCACTAGTACGATTTACTGGCACATAAAAGCACAGAAATCTGTTGTGTTATAATCAATCACTTGCTTTAGTGCTAATATCGTTTACAGAACACCACACGAGAAAGTTGAAAGATAACCTTTAACTTGTTATCACTGCATCTCTTGTGAGTAATGCAATCACTTAATCACTGAACGCTTCATACTTTACAAGACAGTGCACCCGTCCATTAACAACAACTTGCATTTATCTAGTTCCTTTAACACACAAAAATGTCCCAAGGTGCTTCATAGAAGCATACCCAAATTAAAATTGACACTGAGCTAAAGAAGGTCATTGACCTGAAACATTAACTCTGTCTCTCTCTTCACAGATGCTGCCTGACCTGCTGAGTATTTCCAGCACTTTCTGTTTTTATTTCAGGTTTCCAGCACCTGCAGTATTTTGCTTTTGTAAAGAAGGAGATATTAGGATGGGTGACTAAAAGCTTGGTCAAAGAAGCAGATGTTAAGTAGGGTCTTAAAGGAGCAGAGATTTTGGGAGGGAATTCCAGAGCTTAGATGGCTGAAGGCATGGCCGCCAATGATGGGGAATATGCAAGAGGCCTGAGTTGGAGGAATGCAGAATTCTCAGAGGGTTGTAGGACTGGAGGAGGTTACAGAGATAGGGAAGGATAAGGCCATGAAGGATTTGAACATGAGGATGAAAATTTTAAAAATGGAGGCACCAGGAATCAATGTGGATCAGTGAGTACAGGGGTGATAGGTGAGTGAATCTTGGTGCAGGTTAGGATATGGGCAGCAGAGTTTTGGATAAGCTCAACTTTATGGAGGGTGGTGGCTGGGAGGCTGGCCAGGAAAGCATTGGAATAGTCAAGTCTGGAGGTGATAAAAGCATGGATGAGGGTTTCAGCAGCAGATGGGCTGAGGCAGGGGCAGAAACAGAAACAAATGACACTCTGGAGGTGAATTTAGGCAGTTTTTATAATGAAGAGGATATGGTGTCAGAAGCTCAGCTAAGCCGAGTTGCAAACAGTCTAGTTCAGTGTGAGGCAGTGGCCGGAGAGGGGATGGAATCAGTGACGAGGGAACTGAATTTCTGGCGGTGGCCAAAGACAGCGGATTTGGTCTTCCCAACGGTTAACTGAAGGCTTACAACACAGAGGCAGTGGAGGGGTTGAGAGAGAGGGTGGAGAGATGGAGCTGGGTGTTGTCAGCGTACATGTGAACCCTGCCATCATGTCTTCATCACCAAAGGCAGCATATAGAGGAGAAATAATAGGGGGCAAAGGATAGATCCTTGGGGGAACGCCAGAGGTAACGGTGTATGAGGTGGGAAGAGAAGCCATTACAGGTGATTCTCTGGTTACAATTAGATTGCAAGCAAGGGCAGTCCCACTCAGCTGGACAATGAAGGATTATGGTGTTGTCGACCATTTCAAAGGCTGCAGCGTGTAGGTCTAGAAGGATGAGGAGGCATAGTGCATCACGATCACAGTCACAGAGGATGCCATTTGTTACTTTGATTAAGGCTGCTTCAGTGCTGCGGCAGTTGCAGAAAACTGACTGGTGATGTGGAAAGATGGACATAGATTTGGGAGGCATCAACATTTTTTAGAACTTTGGAGAGGAAAGGTAGGTTGGAAATGGGGTGGTATTTTGCAAGGACAGACAGTTTGAAGGTGGGCTTTTTGAGGGGGGGAATGATGGCAGATTTGAAAGGGTGGGGAATAGTTTTTGAGAAGGATGAAACGATAGGCAAAACGAAAAGAAGCAGTGTTAGCCCTGATAATAAAGGATGAGATAAAGACAGCAGTGAGAAAGGATCTTAGCCCAGAAAATCAGGACGTGGAATCAGTATGGGTGGAGCTAAGAAATAGCAAAGGACAGAAAAACACTGGTGGGAGTAGTTTATAGGCCCCCTAATAGTAGTTACAGTGTTGGACAGAGTATAAATCAGCAAATTAGAGGAGCATGTAACAAGGGTAACGCAGTAATTGTGGGGGACTTTAATCTTCATATAGACTGGGCAAACCAAATTGGCAAAAGTAGTTTGGAGGGTGAGTTCATGGAATGCATTTAAGACAGTTTTCTCGAACAATATTTCAAGGAACCAACTGGGCAACAGGCTATTTTAGATCTAGTATTGTGAAATGAGACAGGGTTAATTAGTAATCTTATAGTAAAGGATCCACTGGGCAAGAGTAATCATAATATGATAGACTTTCATATTGAGTTTGAGAGTGATGTAGTTAAGTCTGAAATTAGAATCTTAAATTGAAAGCCAATTATGCAAGTATAAGGGCCAGATGGCTATGGTAGATTGGAAATTAGATTAAAAGATATGACAGTAGATAAGCAATGGTGAACATTTAAAGAAATAATTCATAATTCTCAATGAACATACATTCCCTTGAGGAATAAAATCTCCATGGGAAAAGTGGTTCAACCATGGCTAACTAGAGAAGTTAAGAATAGAATTAGATTAAAAGAAAAGGCTTACAATGTTGCCAAAAGAGTAGTAAGCCTGCAAATTGGGAGAGATTTAGAAACCAGCAAAGGATGACCAAGAAATTGATAAAGAGGGAGAAAATAGAATGACAGTAAACTGGGAAGAAATATAAAAATAGATTGGAAGAGCTTCTACAAGTATGTAAAAAGGAAGAGATTACCAAAAGTAAACATGGGTCCCTTACAGGCAGAGAAAGGGTAAATTATAATGGTGAATAAAGAAATGGCAGAGACATTAAACAAATATTTTCTATCTGTCTTCACAGTAAAAGCCACATAAAACATACCAGAAACAGTGGAGAACCAAAGGTATAATGAGCGCGAGCAACTTAAAGTAATTGATATTAGTAAAGACAAGTTAATGGAGAAATTAATGGGACTAGAAGCTGATAAATCCCTTTGAAATGATGGCCTACATCCTACGGTTTTAAAAGAGGTGGCTGCAGAGATAGTGGATACATTGGTTTTGATCTTCTAGAATTTCCTAGATTCTAGAATGGTCCCTGTCGATTGGAAGGTGACGTAAGAAAACTACTAGGCACTTGGTCTGACTATTAAACAAGGCTTTAATCAACTGTTTTTCAACATGGAGATCTAGTTGTGTCCTTCACTAGTTCCTGTTAAAGAATGTCCTGAGCAAGTTGGGCCCATACCCGAGTATTTATACTCTCCCTGGACAGCGCCACCAGCAGGCCGCCCAGTATTATTTCATAAGTCATTTCCACATGAATGACAAGATTCATGTAATTCTTCCCGCCTGAAAGATTGGAAGTCTGGCGGCTTCCTTCTACCGAATTAATCGGACTAAGAATAGATGCAATCGTTTGGATCTCCGCTGGAGGACGGAAGGCACGTCCCTGGGTCGCTTGGTTCGTACCAGCGGGCCAGCAGAGTCCGTGTTGCCTTGATCGACCTGAGGGGGACTGGGGAGATCGTGGCTCTGGGTGTGGGCCCCCACCAGTGCAGAGCTGGCTTCACCCTGCTCAGTTTTCAGTGACTGACTGGCGTCCTGGCTTCGGGTGCACTCTGTTCCCCGGGTTGGTCTGGTGAAATAGCTGGCAGATCCTTTGACGTCCCGGGTAGGGCATCATCCTCAGAGGAGCGCAGAGTATTGGCGTCATTAATATGGATCCCGCTATCGATTGGGTCCGTGGGATCGGTTGGGCAGGGAGCCAGATAACCGAAGTGACACTGTGGATTCCCGGCCATCAGGGTACCGCACGTGCGAGTACATGGGATTGACATCCGTCAGTTCCACTTCGCGACGAGGAGATCACTCATGGAGGATCGGACGAATCTTTGGAGCAGCACGGGGCCAGGAGCTGCCAACCATGATGGTAGGGACGTCCCATGAGTGGAGCGACGCTGGAACCCGAAGAATCGTTCATGAGGAGTAGCGTTGGTGGATGTAGAAAAAAGAGACCTGTTGGAATGCAACGAGTCAGGGAGCATAGTTTCCCACTGCTGGTCTGATAGGTTGTGTGACCTCAGTGCAAGACGAACAGCATTCCAAACGATGGCGTTGTAGGTCTCAACCTGTCCGTTTCCAATAGGATGATATGGTGTCATTTTACTTGTGGCGATTCCCCGTTGGGAAAGATAACTTGAGTTCACTTGACATAAAGGAGGGACCCCGATCAGAGTGGATGAAATTGGCCATACCGCAAAGGGAAAAGACCCGATCGAGGCATTTGACCACTGTGGAAGTAAGCATATTGGGACAGGGGAAAGCATGAATATTCGTCCAGCATAGTAAGCAAGTAGCTGTTTCGCGTTGAGGAAGGCAATGGCCCTTTAAAGTCAATGCTGAGTCGCTGCATAGGCTGTGTAGCATGTATGAACGAGCCAACCGATGGACGGAAGAATTGTGGTTTTAATTCTGCGCAAATTCTAAAAGGGGAGCATGTTCTTTTCACGTCTTCCATAGAAAATGGGAGATTTTTAGATCGCACAAAGTACAACATACGGGTAACGCCAGGATGGCACAAGCCAGTATGAAGATCCGTAAGCGTCGAAGTTGACATGGAAGAGCAGAATGCACGCATGAGGGTATCTGGGGCCACATTCTCTTTGCCGGGTCGATAATGTATGGTGTAGCCAAAGGTGGCCAATTCCATCCTCCAGAGCTGTATTTTGTTATTCTTGACCTTAGCGCGTTTCCGGTTATCCAGCATAAAGGCCACAGAGCGCTGATCAGTTATGAGCGTGAAATGGCGACGAGCGAGAAAATGACTCCATTTATGTACTGCTTCGATGATAGCTGTAGCCTCCTTCTCGACAGAAGGATAATGGAGCACGCTACCCTGCAAAGTTCTGGACAGAAATGCAACGGGTCGACTACCTTGATTCAAGGTAGCCGAGATCGCCACCTCCGATGCATTGCACTCGACCATGAAAGGGAGATTTTCATCGATGGAATGAAGCGTGGCTTTTTCCAGTTGTTGCTTGAGGAGGCCGAAAGCTGAAATAGCCATCGCGTCCAACGGAAATGACTTTGCGTGAAGCAGGGGCTGGATCTTGTCGGAGAAGTGCGGTATCCACTTTGCATAATAGGTGAACATGTCGAGTGCCCGACGAAGAGAGCCGAGATTCGTAGGGGGAGGGAGCTCCTGAAGCAGATGAAGTCGTTCCGGATCCGTTTTGATGACACCGTTGCCCACCCAGTAGCCAAGGATGTTGAATGATGGTACTGATTTCACAGATTTGGACTCATTTAAACGTTAAGTTGCGACGATGGAGAATGTCAAGAAATTTCTGGAGGTTGGCATCATGCTCCTTCTGGTCATGACCAGCAATGGTGATATTATCCAGATATGGAAAAGTGTCTGTTAAGTTCTCCTTTTTGACTAGGCTATCCATTGCCCATTGAAAGACGGCCACCCTATTGGTGACCTCAAATGGAAGGCGACAAAACTGGTAAAGCCAACCATTGGCCTCAAAAGCCGTATACTTTATGTCAGAGTCCTTTAACGGTACTTGATGGTATGCGCTCTTTAAGTCAAAAGTTGAAAATACCCTGTAGTTGGCAAGGTTATTGACCATGTCATCGATGCGTGGTAGTGGGTAGGCATCCAGGTCGGTATATTGGTTAATAGTTTGCGAGTAATCAATGCAAAGACGTTTCTTGTGTTACTTCAGAGGATTTTTAACAACGACGACTTGAGCCCGCCAGGAAGATGAACATGGCTCAATGATACTGTCAGCTGGAAGGCGAGAGATTTCTGCCTCGATAAAGGATAGATCATCTTGGCTGAAACGTCATGATTTAGTGACTATGGGTTTACATCGGGGGAAAAGATTGGCAAACAAGCAGGGCTCGTCGAGCGAAGCCGCTGAAAGTGCACAAAACAGTACTTTGGAAATAGTAAGCTCCGGCTTTGGCCCTCCAAACTCGAAAGCGAGCCTTTTGTGTTGTGTGGTAAACCACTTTTATCGTTCACTATCGTTACACTATGGTTATCACTGTTTACACTGTTGTATCACTACACGAGGTCGCCTCTTGTCACGCTGTTATACCTGGGCTGACCACTGCTGACTCCGCCCATGGCTCCACCAACTTGCCCAGGTATAAAGGTGGTCGACTGGCTGGTATTCCTCCTTGTTGGATCCGATCACCCACGAGGGTGGGCTCTGTTATTTAGCCAATAAAAACCTATAGTTACTGTCTTAACTCGTCGCTTTTCATTGGATGAATTGATAGGTATATCAATTTTATTGGCTAAATTTTGAAATGTCTTTAACGGAGCAGCCAAACGACCAGTCAGACGCCCAGCTACAACAGCCATAGCAGCCGGCCTGGCTGCGAGCCCTCCGACCGCCGTACCTGGATCTAAACCCACAGGCAGCAAACTCAGCCCTCGACTTCAAACACTGGCTGAACTGTTTCGAATCCTACCTGGGAGAATCCGGCGTGCCTCAGAGATCCAAACTAAGAGTTCTGACCGCCCAAGTGAGTCCTAAAGTATTTGCACTCATCCAGGACTTTACTACATACGAGGCCGCCCTCAACCTGCTGAAAGAGCAGTACCGGAGCCCGGTAAATTCTATGTATGCCAGACATCTCCAAAGATCCCGCCCGCAACAGCCAGGAGAGTCTGTAGATGAATTTTTACGGGCGCTACAAACACTCGGCAGGGACTGTGACTTTAAAGCTGTAACGGCTGCAGAAAATACTGAAGAGAATATCCGCGATGCCTTCGTGAAAGGCCTTCGGTCCGACTACTCACGGCAAAGACTGCTCGAATCAAAGGACCTCGACCTGAACACAGCTGCAGCCCTCGCTCGCTCTCTGGAAGTGGCCCATCGGGACCTCGAGGCATATTCCAGGTACTGTGCTGCGCGACCCTGGGACTCGGGCCCGACCCCGACCACAATACCCCTCACACCGCTGCCTCTGGGACCTACCTCAGCGTCGGCGTCCCGGACCCGATCGGGACCGCCACCCCCGGTACCGGCTGCGACATCGGAGCCCCGCGATCGGGCCGCCGGCTGCTTTTTCTGTGGCCAGGCGAAACACCCGAGGGCGTGCTGCCCTGCAAGAAACGCGACCTGCTCTGACTGCCACAAGGCCAGTTCGCGAAGGCCTGCAGGGGGAAAGCCACAGACGCCAGCAGTGCCTCATGCGAGTTGTGGGGGCGGCCATCTTTCATCAAGGCCACAGATGCCAGTATCCCCTCGTGTGAGTTGTGGGGGCGGCCATCTTCTCCGCCATTTTATGCAACGTCGTGGGCACCGCCATTTTGTTCACCACACTCGACCGCCACCTTGTCTCCAGACCCGACCACAGCCTCACCCGCAGACTACAGCAGCTCGCTCAGCCATACACTAGCCTCCGTCACACTGGACCAAGCTCGCCCGTATCACCTGTCCAAGTCCATGATGGACATCAAAGTAAATGGCCACGCCACGACCTGCCTGTTCGACAGCGGAAGCACGGAGAGTTTCATCCATCCAGACACGGTGAGCCACTACTCCCTCACTGTCCAGCCAACGCGCAACCAGATTTCGATGGCGTCGAGGTCCCATTCAACAGACATCAGCGGATACTGTGTTGTGACCCTGTGGGTTAGGGGCACGGAGTATAAAAATTTTAAACTTCTCGTCCTGCCCCAATTCTGCGCTGCCGTCCTACGAGGGCTGGATTTCCAATCCCACCTTCAAAGTGTCACTTTGGCATACGGTGGACCCCTCCCCCCACTCACAGTCGACAACCAACAGCCTTTAAACCGCCCACCGCATACCACCTGCGGCCTATCCACCCTCAGGGTTCCGTCCCCCTCCCTGTTCACCAACCTCACCCGCGACTGTAAACCCGTCGCTACCAAGAGCAGGCGGTACAGCGCCGGGGACAGAGCTTTTATTAGCTCTGAGGTGCAGCGTCTCCTGAAAGAGGGCATCATCGAGAGGAGCAACAGCCCCTGGCGTGCCCAGGTCGTAGTCGTTAAGGCCGGCGATAAAAACCGCCTAGTCATCGACTACAGCCAAACCATAAACCGGTACACCCAGCTGGACGCATACCCCCTTCCCCGCATATCTGATATGGTCAATCAGATTGCACAGTACCGAGTATTCTCTACCATCGACCTTAAGTCGGCCTACCACCAACTCCCTATCCGCCCTGAGGACCGCCAGTATACCGCCTTCGAGGCGAATGGCCGCCTCTACCACTTCCTTAGGGTTCCCTTCGGCGTCACCAACGGGGTTTCGGTCTTCCAAAGGGAGATGGACCGGATGGTTGACCAGAACGGGCTGCAAGCCACGTTCCCCTATCTAGATAACGTCACCATCTGCGGCCGCGACCGGCAGGACCATGATGTTAATCTGGAGAGATTCCTCCGTACGGCCCAACGGCTGAACCTCACCTACAATAAGGAGAAATATGTGTTTAACACCTCGCGCCTTGCCATCCTCGGCTGCGTAGTAGAGAACGGAGTCATCGGCCCCGACCCCGAAAGAATGCGCCCCCTCATGGAGCTTCCCCTCCCCCACTGTCCAAAGGCGCTGAAGAGGACCCTGGGGCTCTTCGCCTACTATGCCCAATGGGTGCCGAATTATGCGGACAAAGCCAGACCCCTCATGAAGTCCGCCTCCTTCCCCCTGACGGCAGAAGTGTGCGCAGCCTTCTCCCTCATTAAGGGAGACATTGCTAAGGCCACAATGCACGCGGTGGATGAGTCTATCCCTTTCCAAGTGGAGAGCGATGCATCCGACTTCGCCCTAGCCGCAACCCTTAACCAGGAGGGGCACCGGTGGCCTTCTTCTCAAGGACCCTCCAGGGCCCTGAGATCCGACACTCCTCGGTCGAGAAGGAGGCCCAGGCGATCGTGGAGGCTGTACGACGCTGGAGGCATTACCTGGCAGGCAAACGATTTACCCTCCTCACCGACCAGCGTTCGGTCGCTTTTATGTTTAATAACAAGCTGAGGGGCAAAATCAAGAACGACAAGATCTTGAGGTGGAGAATCGAGCTCTCCACCTATGATTATGAGATCTTGTACCGGTCTGGTAAACTGAACGAACCCCCAGATGCTCTATCACGAAGTACATGCGCCAACGCGCAAATTGATAGACTGCAAACCCTCCACAACGACCTCTGCCACCCCGGAGTCACCAGACTTTACCACTTCATTAAGGCCCGCAACCTGCCCTACTCCATCGAGGAGGTCAGGACCATGACCAGGAACTGCCAAACCTGTGCCGAATGCAAACCGCATTTCTTTAGGCCGGACAGAGCAAGCCTGATCAAGGCCACCCGCCCCTTCGAGCGCTTGAGCATCGATTTTAAGGGGCCCCTCCCGTCCTCTGACCGTAATGTGTACTTCCTCAACATCATTGACGAGTACTCCCGTTTCCCCTTTGCCTTCCCCTGCCCAGACATGACCAGTACCACGGTCATCAAATGCCTGAACAACCTCTTCGCCGTGTTCGGGTTCCCAAACTATATACATAGCGACCGGGGCTCCTCCTTCATGAGCGAGGAACTTCGCCAGTTCCTACTAGCGAGAGGTATTGCTGCAAGCAGGACCACCAGCTACAACCCCCGAGGGAACGGCCAGGTGGAAAGAGAGAACGTGACTGTCTGGAAGGCCGTTCTCTTAGCCTTAAAGTCCAAGGGCCTCCCAATCTCTCGCTGGCAGGAAGTCCTCCCGGCAGCGCTGCATTCCATCCGGTCACTGCTTTGCACTGCCATTAACGCCACCCCCCCATGAACGAATGTTTGTTTTCCCCAGGAAGTCGACTACGGGAACCACGCTACCAACTTGGCTGACCTCTCCGGGGCCCGTCTTGCTGCGAAAGCACGCGAGGGCCCATAAAACGGACCCCCTGGTCGAGAGGGTGGACCTCCTGCACGCCAACCCCCAGTACGCCTATGTGGCATACCCAGACGGGCGGGAGGACACAGTTTCCTTACGAGACCTTGCACCCTCGGGCACCCCTGAGACACCACCGTTACCCCCCACCACCCCCCCAAATCCAGCCCAGGTAGACGGCATGCCGGAACCCCACGAGCCTTCGCCGACCACGCAGACACCAGCATTAACATCGGATACTGCATCACCGCCGCCGCTGCTGCGACGATCGGAAAGGCTTACGAGGCCTCCGGACAGACTGACATACCCGAACTGGTAGTACACTTCACCCCGCCGGACTCAAATCTAAACAAGGGGTGAATGTGGTAAACCACTTTTATCGTTCACTATCGTTACACTATGATTATCACTGTTTACACTGTTGTATCACTACACGAGGTCGCCTCTTGTCACGCTGTTATACCTGGGCTGACCACTGCTGACTCCGCCCATGGCTCCACCTACTTGCCCAGGTATAAAGGTGGTCGACTGGCTGGTATTCCTCCTTGTTGGATCCGATCACCTACGAGGGTGGGCTCTGTTATTTAGCCAATAAAAACCTATAGTTACTGTCTTAACTCGTCGCTTTTCATTGGATGAATTGATAGGTATATCATGTTGTTTCTGGAAATCCTGTCCCAGGAGCACATCACTGCATAGGATTTTGAGCACCCCGAGCCGGGTGGAAAAATAAGTGCGGCCATTGAGAATAAGGTCGACAAGACAAAAGCCGGAAGAGTTGGTGGTCAGTATCGTCAGAGCCATTACAATTTCCCTGTCCGAGGGGTAAATACGCAGTTTTAACTTACTGACAGCCCACTCACTGATAAAGCTGTCAGAGCTACATGAGTCGATTAATGCACTTAAAATGTGTCCATTTACCAAAACCCTCGTGTCTGCATGGGACAGGCTTTGGGGAAAAACAGCTGTAACACTAGTAGTGGCTCTTGGGGGAGGGGCAGTTTTATAGATAGCATCTGTAACACTAGTAGTGGCTCTTGAGGGAGGAACAGTTTTATAGATAGCAGCTGCAACACTAGTAGAGGCTCTTGACCGGCATACTTTAGAAAAGCGACCTTTCTTACTGCAATGATTGCCGGTTGCATTACGAGCAGGACAAAATTTCCTATAATGGAATGCACCTCCACAGAAGAAACACTTCTTTTTAGATTGCCAAGATGCCGCTAGGGTAGGGTCATCATCAGTGAGGGCTTCCGCCTGAGGCTTACTGGGGGAGTCACTAAAAGTGGTAGCAGCAGTTCGTGCATATGGTAAAAAATAGGCATCTGAAATTTTTTGAGCTAAGTCCAGAGAATATGCCTGGTTATAGGCAGCTTGTAACCCGAGGGTTTTATTTTCCAACAGACGCTGGTGTATGAGGGAAGAAGCAATTCCGTTAATAAAAGAGTCACAAATTAATTCCTTCCGGTACTGCTCAGCCGAGACAGCTTTGAGGTTACAATCTTTGCTGAGCCTGCGAAGCTCTTGAAGGAACTCGTCAAGTGATACCCCGGGTTGTTGTCGAGTTTTGGCCAGTAGGTGATGAGCAAAAATTTTGTTTGGGGCCTTAACATATAGTTGCTGTAGTGATTGGATAGTGGAGTCATAGTCTATACAGTCTTCAATATAGTCAAACACATGAGGGGATACATAATTGGCAAGCATTCGTAACTTATTAGGAACATTCTCACCACACTCCTCGAGAAAGTTGCTGAAGGTACAATACCAGTGTTTCCGTACCTTAGCATCTGTAAGTGAATTCGGGTCCAGGTCGAGACGGACGGGTCTGAGTAGTTTCTCCATGATGGATTGATTACTACGTCTGAGTTCCCTTCTACAGTTTGAATTGTAGCTGTCTCTTCCCAAATCACTCGGAGCGTAGAGCGGGTTGCAGTTGATTAAATTGATGTAAGAAAACTACTAGGCACTTGGTCTGAATATTAAACAAGGCTTTAATCAACTGTTTTTCAACATGGAGATCTAGTTGTGTCCTTCACTAGTTCCTGTTAAAGAATGTCCTGAGCAAGCTGGGCCCATGGCCGAGTATTTATACTCTCCCTGGACAGCGCCACCAACAGGCCGCCCAGTATCATTTCATAAGTCATTTCCACATGAATGACAAGATTCATGTCAGAAGGTAGCAAATGTAATCCCGCTATTCAACACAGGAAGCGGAGAGAAAATAGGGAACCACAGGCCAGTTAGCTTGACATCAGTAGTAGGCAGAATGCTAGAATCTATTATTAGAGACATGGTAACAGGGCACTTAGAAAATCCTAATATGATTAGGCAGAGTTAACATGGTTTTATGAAAGGGAAATCGTGTTTGATAAATCGATTTGAGTTTTTTTGAGTGTAGCAGGGTAGATAAGGAGGAACCAGTGGATGTAGTATATTTGGATTTTCAAAAGGCATTCAATAAGGTGCCACACAAGAGGTTGTTACACAGGATTAGGGCTCATGGGATTTGGGGTAGTATATTAGCTTGGATAAAGGATTGGTTAACAGACAGAAAACAAAGAGTAGGAATAAACGGGTCATTTTTGGGTTGGAAGGTTGTAACTAGTGGGGTGCCACAAGGATCAGTGCTTGGGCTTCAGCTATTACAATCTATATCAATAACTTAGATGAAGGGATCGAGTGTAATGTATCCAAGTTTGCTGACAATACAAAGCTAGGTGGGAAAGTAAGCTGTGAGGAGGATGCAAAGAGGCTGCAAAGGGATATAGACAGGTTAAGTAAGTGGGCAATAAGGAGGCAGATGGAGTATAATGTGAGGAAATGTGAAATTATCCACTTTGGTAGGAAGAATAGAAAAACAGAATATTTTTTAAAAGGTGAGACACTAGTAAATATTGGTATGCAGAGGGATTTGGGTGTCCTTGTACATGAATCACAGAAAATTAACAAGCAGGTACAGCAAGCTATTAGGAAGGCAAATGGTATGTTAGCCTTTATTGCAAGGGGATTGGAGTATGAGTAAGGAAGTCTTGCTGCAATTGTACAGGGCATTGGTGAGACCACACCTTGAGTACTGTGTACAATTTTGGTCTTACCTAAGGAAGGATATACCTGCTTAGAGGGGGTGCAATGAAGGTTCACTAGATTGATTCCTGGGATGAAATGGTTGTCCGATGAGGAGAGATTGAGTAGATTGGGCCTATACTCACTGTAGTTTAGAAGAATGAGGGGTGATCGCATTGAAACATGTAAGATTCTGAGGGGTATTGACAGGATAGATGCTGAGTGATTATTTCCCCCAGGCTGGAGAGTCTAGGGCTGGGGGTCATAGTCTTAGGATAAGTGATCAGTCAATTAGGACTGAGGTGAGGAGAAATTTCTTCACTCAAAGGGTTGTGAGTCTTTGGAATTCTCTACCCCAGAGGGCTGTGAATGCTCAGTCATTGAGTTTGATTCAAGACTGAGATCGATAGATTTTTGGACATCAAGGGAATCAAGGGATATGGGGATAGGGCGGGAACATGGAGTTAAGGTAGAAGGTCAGCCATGATGTTAGAAACTAGGGGTGTCTAAAAATATATATGGTTATGAAAATGAAACTGTAATACGAATAATACTGTGTTTAATAGATTGTATTAGTGCTCAAGACAAGTAAGGGGTTACTGTATAAGTTGTGTCTTACTGGAACTGTGTAAGTTTCATTTCCCTGGAGACTTGTATTAGACTTTGAGACAAAATGTCTTCAGTTAGTTAGATTAGATGAGGCATAACATTCCACACAGGGGCCCATAGAATGGCCCTGCCCTGCCCTGCCAGGCTAGCTGTCTGTTGTTTGTAAGTTTAGGATTTTGACTTTGTTAATGTATCTTTAATTTGGCCAATGAAGGCCCAACCTATGTTTCTTCCATTATTACTAATAACCATATTATAATGCTGAGGTAGAATTTGGAGTTTGTTTAACAGAACTGCTTGCGAAGATAATTAAAAGTTAATTAGTATAAAGGGCATAGAATAGAAGGAAATTATGGGAGTTAAGGTACTATCTCAGGATGGAACAGTCTGTTAGATTAAGGGGAGATAGTTTGGATGGCAGCTGGTTGAGTCAGACATCTCTGGCTTGGGCCTCTGAGTTAATGGCCCAAAGCTGTGCCTGGTACACGCACTGTCTGCACCGGGGGGACAAGGCAGGGTGAGATAAGAGACTATTGCTTTGGAAGGAAAGGGCCAGATGAGATAAGGGAAGACAGTCCTCAACATGCTGTAAGGCCATGATTGGTCACATACAGAAACCATGTGTAATGGTTGTGAAGACCCCTTGAGGGAAGGTCTTCATCGGTAAGTTTAGGCAAAGAACTCAAAATGCCATTGGGTACCTTGTTTTAAGGGGAGCCTCTATAGGTTAATGGTCTTGTCCATTATCCTACCTCAGGCCCACCCCTAAAAAGAGTATAAAAGGAAGAGCTAAAGATCTCTTAGTTCAGACCGTGGAGCGAGGGGCTCCTAAGAGTGGAAGCAGTGATCTAACACTCTTCAGAGAGTGGACCCATGTGGACCCTAGTCTAACACTCTTGGGTACTTCAGAGAAAGAGAGAGAGACACATGAGGCAAGAAGGAGAATGAATAAGAAGAGTTGTTCGTGCACGCCAGCCATCTGTCCGATACCAGCTACTTGTTAGGGTCGTATATTTTTGCTGTATAACTAGTGTGTTATATTCCGTCCTAAACTCCGATTAAACACAATATACCCACCATATTGGTTTGCACTCAATCCTGTTTACCAGAGATATGCGAATCTCTACAATGATCTTATTGAATGGCGGAGCATTCTTGAAGGGCCGTTTGGTATACTCCTGCTCCTATTTCTTACGTTCTTATGAAACTTTTTACAATGATTAGCAGTAATTGTTTTTAACAAAATCAAATTGCAATTTTTTAAAATCTCAATAAAGACCTGTTCTCTCTAACAAATGTGCTGAATTAGAATCATTATATGCTATGTTTTATATATTAGCTTTTCAATCAAAGTCAGTATTTACTGCACTAGATGTACCTAGAATGCATTTAGAACCAAAATTTCCATTATTAGCTCAGGAGATTTATCTAGTAGATAGCTGAGCCATACAGAACAGGGAAGTTCCAGGTTTGATTCCTGCACTATACTGAGCCAGTTAATATTGGCCATAGCATAGTTGAAGAAAAAAAAAATCGCTCAGGGTCCCACTCCTGATTACTGCCCAGCAACCGCTGCTGGAAGTGTACACGCGTGGACGTCAGGTAAGGACAGAATTCCACTTGACTGTGTTATCCTTCGTATTTGTATACATTACTGACACCCAGTGTCAAGGCTCACAGGTGAACAATGGCCACTGGAACACAACACCTCCAGGAGAAGGGATGTGGAGAAAACTGGTGAGAAAAAAAAGAGAACAAACTTAAATGAAAAAAGTTTAATAAAGGAACTTGGCAAAGAATGATGATGACATCTCCTGCAAGAAACAGGATGAAAATTCTCAATTATACACTCCTGGGCCATGATATTGGAGCTATTAGTCAGTACTGACAGGTGCCCTTAGGTACATTGTTTACAGGGAACTGGAAGCAGGATGTACTATTGAGAACAAAACAACCAAAGACCAGTGTAATACAGAAATAACTCATTCAGCTTGTGCCATTTTCCAGCTCCTTTTTCAGGGTCTGATCTGACCATCTTTCAGTATTTTTGCACTCACAACCATAGCCTGCCACTCTTTGCTGAATCACTAGCATTTCAATCAAAGTAATTATGTCCTGCCTAAACAAAAAAAGAGCAGATGCTGGAAATCTGTAACAAACACAGAAATTACTGGAAAGACTGGAAGCAGGTCAGGCAGTATCTGTGGAGAGAACAGACAAGTTGACAGTTTAGGTGTGGACCTTCATCAGAATATGAGAACCTTGCCAATGAGCACCGGTTCTGATGAAGAGTCACACCTGATATATCAACTTGTCTGTTCTCTCCACAGATGCTGCTAGGCCTGCTAAGTGATTCCAGCATTTTCTGTTTTTGTTTCAGTATTTACTGCACTAGGTGGCAGCCTATTCCAGAAGCTGATGGCTGCCAAGAAGTCATTTAATATGGTAATTTTAACGAGTGACTTTATTTATTTAGAATCACGCCTTCTGTTTCTGCCTGGCTGGTTTTACATAAAATATATCTATAATCCACCTTGTTAATGCCATTCCTCATTTTAAAACATGAATCATATGCCTATACATTTTAAAAAATAAAAATAGATTTTGCTTCCATAGTTTCTCTTCACAGTACAATCTTTTAAACCTGGAATCATTTTCAACACCCTAATTTCATTTGACTGCCTCTATAGCTTTTTTTTAAATGCATCAAATACATCTGGACACAATATTCGACTTCGTCTCACTGATGCTTTTCATAAAATATCTAACATATTATCATATATAACGGGGGCTGTATATGATATAACACAACTTCAGGGGGGGGGCATAAAATGGGTCATAGCGGATTGGCTGCACGTTATCTACCCCACCTGATATTTCCTTTCCTTTGAAGTCAATGGAAAGGAAAATTAGGCAGAGTGTATAACAGGCAGCCGATCCACTACCCGCCCCACCGCCGAGGTTGAAAGTTCCGCGCATCATTGTTTGAATTCATGCTCCCGGCGGCGGAGTCTTTCGTTTAGCCGTGTGTTTCTGCAATTTGCTCGCGAGGTATCAACTGTTCTCTGCAACGTGCCTGACTTCAAGGTGGATTGCTCATCCACATCAAACAGGATAACAAGTAAACTGCTGTCTTAAGGGCACAGATTAGAAGTTAAAGAGAAACTGTCTTAGAAAGGTGAAATGAACAATTTTGAAACAAATCAAATTGTTTGTCAATTGCTTTGAACCTCGTATTGCTATTAGAAAAATAAACTGTACTTGTATTTTGTCCCTCATGCAAATTCTCTGGGAAATGTTACGCAATTGGGTACCATAGCTATACAGCAATACATTTCTTCAGAATTATGCCTCATGAAAGCATACCAGCTATTCTGTTTATGGACGATCATTCTCTGGAACATACTACAGCTGAGTTCCCAATTTAATGCTAGCTACAATTAAGTTCTCCTTCCCAAAACATATCGTGCGAAGGAGTTCCCAAACACTGGCTCCCTCATCAACAAACACAAAGATAGAAAAGTCAGAATTTGCCTTCTGAATATAAAAAATATCCCTACCTTTGATATGTTACTTGATCGACTTGTTGAGCGTCCTGGAGACTTGTCATTCTGCAAATTAAATAACATATATTGTGTTATTCATTATGTCAAATGTATCTATTTGGGCTTGTTGGCCTCCCTCAGTCAGGTTAGAATACAGGCACAACATGAAGAAAATCAATCAGTTTTACTGCAGTTTTCTTTATGGTGGTGTTATCACCATAACCAAACACCAATCACCCAGTCGCCTCTGAAATCCTCTCCATTCCTCTGATTTCAACAGTGACTCCTCCCATGCTCTAGCCTCAACTCAAGTTAATCATTGGTTTTCCATTCCCTCTGGATCATCCTACAATGTGACTGTTCTCTTGCAAACAAGGGTCTTTCCATCCATGATCTGATATCATGGGAGTGACCAAAGTTAGACCTGGAAATGATAACTCTTTCTCTCTCACTGAGGCTACTTTACCAGGCTATACTTTCGACCCTGTCCAACTTACCATGCAGGCATTGTGGTACTCATCTCCAGCTTTCACCTTGGACTATCTCCTTATTGCTTTGGCAATTGATCCACATTTTGACACTTCATTCACTAGCAGTTTTCAAGATCCTCATCATTTACTTTCTCATCCCAACCTCCAGTGCACCTTAACACCTTCCTTACTGAAAGCTCCTGCTGTCTGTACTAGGTTAGTCGATGCACTAAGCATCTCAACCTTGGTGACTTTAACCTGCATCTGAAGTTACTCTGCCCTCACGTCCCTCAACCACATCCTCTACGTGTACTTCTCTACCCTTATCTTAGGCCAGCTTCCTCAGTTATCTCCTCTTACACATCCCCATGCTTGCGTCTAACCTCTACACCCCCACGTGCCACCCACCGGGGGGAAACCAAATTCCCTCAAGTGTCCCATTGTAACTCCTTGCCCTCTAGCTCACAGCCTGCATTGTCACTGATGCCTTCATGGATCAGCTCCATAGCTGCTGTACCTTCACTTTTGCTACCCCTGACCCCACCAGATCCCACACACCGAAGATAATCCAATTTTCTACCATTTCCTTTGGTACAACAGTTACTACCATGGACTTGGCTTCATGGACTCAAGTTCTTTGGCCGCAGATTAAAATGAACATGGTACATGACCTGCCTGGCTGTCCACCTCCACATCTGGCTTTACTACTTCAAACAGTACTCCATCTCTCTTTCTATGGAAA
Organism: Somniosus microcephalus; assembly: GCF_052327205.1. Lineage (NCBI taxonomy): Eukaryota > Metazoa > Chordata > Chondrichthyes > Squaliformes > Somniosidae > Somniosus > Somniosus microcephalus. The sequence goes on from NC_140988.1 coordinate 88,775,808, forward strand.
AATTACCCTTGAAGCCTCAGATTATCTTGGGCAGCAAGAATGATCCAAGACTCCTCTTCTCTATCACAAACTGCCTCCTCCAACCTTTTTTCCCTACACCCACTATCTTCATCTCCATTAGTAAATGTCAGGAGCTGATGAAGCTCTTTGCTTCCAAAATCAAGGTCATCCATTAGTGACATCTGCCTACCTTCTTCTAGCCCACCTCCCAATTCAGCCCCTCCCTTTCACACTGCAGATTCTCCATCTTCGCCCCCAACATTCCGTTATTTAACCCATGCTTGGTACCCTCTCATCAACCTCACTCCAGCTTCTGGAATAGAAAAAACATAGAAAAATAGGAGCAGGAATAGACCATTCGGCCCTTCAAGCTTCGAATCATTCCTCCTTTTCAAAGTGCTATCACCCCCTCGACCCTGCCAATTTTTCAAACTGCCACTTAATTTCTAATCAATCCTTTCTCCTCAAGGTCCTTGAACACACTGTTGTCACCCAATTGTGCACCCGCCCCCCCCCCCTCGCATTCCCAGTTTGAATGCGTCCTTTCTAGATTCAAATCTTCCAGGAGCACCAACACAGCGGTCAAAGTTACAAATGGCATGCTGTACAATTGCAAGTCCAGGACAATGACAGTTTCTCAAGTTTATCCATTATAACCCTTAGATCTCTTTAATTCTTAGCAATAGTGTACCGTGTTTGATTTAACACATGTTCCCTCTTTACCCACTTTATGCCTATAATTTATCTTTGTTTACTGTTTGAGTTTGAGCTCCCCTTTTATTTCTTTCTCATTGTTTAATAAATATTTAAATTCTTTCTCATCAATTTCCCTCTTTTGGGTCCTTAGTGCCCATCTAAATGATTTTACACTTATCCATGCATTTGCTACATATTGGCCCAACTATCTAAAAATTCTGAATCCTTAAGGATACATTGTTTTTCATTAGTTGCCCTGCCTCCTGTTTTTAGTATTATTCAGATCCTTGGGAGATTTTGCTAATGTAGCCTCATCCAGGTGTGTCTGTGGGGTGAAATTCAACTTCAATGTAGGTATAAAACAGGCAGTAGAGGATCAGCTGCCCGTTATATTTCCTGCCCAAAGTCAATGGAAAGGAATATTAGGTGGGGTGTATAATGGGCAGCTAATCCACTACTGTCTGTTTTGCAACCCCATCAAAGTTGAGCTTTACCCCTTTATGCCTATAATAATTTATCTTTGTTTACTGTTTGAGTTTGAGCTCCCCTTTTATTTCTTTCTCATTGTTTAATAAATATTTAAATTCTTTCTCATCAATTATCCCATCTATATATATCACCATCACACTAGATTATCATCTTCTCATTTGTCATCACCAATCAGATTACAGAAAAATGCACAGACAGCAGCCAGGACTACAGTTGCCAACCCTCCCGAATTGTCCAGGAGTCTCCCGGAATTGAAGGTAGCTGTTCTGGCACTCCTGCTAGCAACCCGGGAGAAAAACGGAACTTAGCGCCTGTGCGCCTCTGACTGAAAAGACGAGAAAATACGGGACATATCGCCACAAATGTGGTAAAATCCAGCCGATTTATCAGGACACTTCCCACTAACTTCAAAAGAAAGCCATCCCTAACTGCAACAGTGCTCCTGTGCGGCACACACTACCAGACTCGAACATGTAATCCAGAATATGCTGACAGTGTAGCTCTCAGAATCCTACACCTCCACAAGCCTGGATATCTTGAATAATGACAAGCCTGATGTATGACACAAACCTTCAAATTGATTTATAAGAAAACCCCACATACGTAGCTTGACAATCGATTTATAAGCATATAAAATAAAGACTAACCAAGGCAAAATTCAAACTTTAACCAGCTTACAGATTTATTTCTTTATGTGACTACAGTGGGTGAATAATGATGCAAGAAATTCAGTAGAACAAATAACAAGTGTCTCAAGGCTACCCCTGGGATATCTTGCTTGCAAATTTCGATCCAGCTGAAAAAATTCCCATTTATGATGATCCTCAATTTCTGATTTTTAAGCCAATTTTCTATCTAGCATCATACTTTAGCTCCTATTACATGGATCCCTACCATAGCCATCAATTGCTGATATGGATCATTATTAAAAGCTTCTTAATGTATATACTGTAGTATCATTTGTATCTCTTCTGCGTGCCATGTCTATAATAACTCCAAATATTCCAGCAAATTAGTTAAACATAACCTCACTTTCTGAATCTATGCTGACGTACTTAAAAAGTTATGCATTTGCTAGTATTCTCCAATAGACTTCTCAAAGCCTTTCCCTCCACAGTGTAGGTGGTTTGCCTTGGTGGTTCGAATCACCCCCCCTACTTAGTTCTGTATGACAAGAATTACGGTGAATAGGATTGGAACACAGACAAGCTTTTCGGACTCAACCGTACGGTGTTTAATAAGGTTAACACACACACCCGCCTCCAGTACGTAAAATGCCTGGTGGCATAAAACAAACAGTACAACAATGCAACTTGGCCCGTCGAACAGGCCACTGTCTCATATTAAGACGCCTAAAATCACACTGTGTTGCAATACAGAGTATAACATGGACTTGTCCCACAAACCCCGGAACATACACTATATAATACACACAGAACCTCCCCACTAAGCCCCTCTGGCTTGGTTGGGACACACAACACCCCCTCACACAGTACCGGTGGTCTTAAGGATGCGTGGGCTTGGACAATGCTCACCCCGATTGCTGGGTTTCTTGCTCGCTGCTTCCCTGTGTACAGCGTGTCTCCTGGTTCTATATCACCGATGCAGTATCCAAGTCCCAGTTTCGAGGTTCGTTCCTGCAGTTGAAGAGCAAGGCAAGGTTCTTGTCGATCGTGGTGGTTTAGAGCAAGCGAGAGAGAGAGAGAAATGGCCAAAGCTGCCTTCTCTGTATACCCTAAAAGTTAATTTAAGTCTGTGTATTGCAGTGATATCTTTTAAATCACACTTCTTTGTCTGGTTCCCGCCTTTTCAAGTCTGGGCCTTCCCCCAACTCTTGTATTCCAATACACACCCAGTAATCCAAACCACAGGACATGTGTTTTGCCCAAGGATAAAGTGTTTTTCATTGATGCCAGGAAGTCCATTGTTCCAGCGAAACTGGCATCGTTGTCTTATCCAATTGAAGATCCATCGAAACCCATTAAAACACAAAGGGCTGGATTTGTCAATGTGGAGCTTTTGGAGGCGGGACTCCCACTTGTTGGGTTGTAGTCCCGCCTCCATCGACTTGTGGCCAACCCATGCTATTTTCCCTTGATTGACCTTGTTAAGCCCGCCCAGCGGGCTCAGCAGGCCAATTAAGGGAAAGCCAGTTACAGGTGACGTCAGCGAGTGCCATTTCATCTGTCAAGAGCTTTTGACAGATAAAATGTCATCGTTTGACAGCTCTGTGAAGCTGTCAAACACTGACAATCTGTCTTCTAAGTTGTGTCTTTACTCAAGACTCAATTAGAAAGCCTTCATGACCAGAAAGCAGAAGGCTGCAGCTTTTGACAGTTCAGTGGCCATTCTGCTTTCTGTGCCGGTGAGCTGAGGGACTCCCGAGACCTGAAGGGAGGAAGCCTGCAGGAAGAAGTAAAGGTAAGTAAAACTTATTAAAACACTTTACACACACCTCACACATTTACCTCTGCACACATGCAGCCATTACTCACCTGCACACCAGACATCTCAGCCCCGCCGACCGACGGCCTGCCTCGCTGACCCTGACGAGGTTCAGAGCCGTCGGGAAGTACACACTTCAGGGCTCAAAATAGGGATTAGCCAAAAAACTGCCTGTTAACTACCTGATAACAGTCAGTTAATTGGCATTAATCCCCTTCCCGCCTCAAGGAGGCGGGACCCGGCGTGGGTCGGCTACCCGCCTCCTGGCAAGATGGCATGGAGGCAGGTTGGGGGCGGGTTGGGCATCCGCCCCCAAATTCTGCCATTTTCCCAGCAGTCCCGCCTCCAAACCCGCCTCCCCAGGGCTGGCAAAATCCAACCCGAAGTCTCATTGTCCAAAGTCAAATCACCTATCGAGATACTCATTGTCCAAAGCAAATGTCTTTTCCATAGTTAAATTGAAACTCACAGGTGTGTCTGTGCTTCTAGGTCCAACTGCAGCACACCCCTACCACTGGGCCAAACAGACTGCTGGTCAAACAGCAGTAACAATCATACAAATCCTTGGGGCCTGCTCCGATGTTTACACAGATATTAAACTTACTCCAAGTATGTTATCTTACATAATGAAGGTTTTGTTAATCACTTTCCAATCCTCAGGAGCCTCTCCTGGATAGCAAATTTATAATCTGTCAATTGGGACCTCATTAATTTCAATCTGCATTTCCTTTAAGACTTGTCTGGGATTAAGTACTTGTTTATTTGAAGAGGATCTAACCTTTCTGTATCTCTCAATCCATCCTTTGTTATTTACATACAGTCTAGCTCCTCTTTTGCTGTTTTCAACAACCTGATATTTGATAAAGCTAACCTTTCCTCTTCCTCTTGGGGTAAAGGCAGATGTAAGATGAATAGTTAATAACTGCTATTTCTCTGTGCCTTCAGTGAAAGTACAATTTGGGGCGGGAGAAGGAGGAGTATGTTATTGAACTTTCTGCTCAGAAAGGATTGCTGGGATAATTATAGCAGCTGAGGTAATAAAACTGTAATCGTCAGGTTATAGCCTTGGGATTTAAATAATTTGTGTGTACTGTTCCGCTGAGGTGATACAGCCTTCAAACTGTCAAATCCAATCTTATTTTGAAGCATTTTCATTTTTACTAATCAACTCAGTTACATTCTTAACTAATTCGGATTAACCCTATTGAAACGCTCAGAAGCATGAAGACCAGCAATCTTGCTCTGTCTAGAGAATGAATAATTGGTCACTTCAGCATGTTATAGGGTTCGGTACACACCAGCAAGCAGTGATTGGAAACTTCCAGTGCACGGAATGCATGGCAACAGTAACTACATGAGTTTACAGCACTTAAGGTGTATTACTTCATTCCTTGGATATGGACACTGTCCCATGAGGCGATAACAAGGACATATTGAAAATGAGAAAACCAATTCTGTGCTACTGCATATTAACAATTCAAGTTTGCAACTGCACAAAGGATTCCGGGTTCCCTTTCCAAAAGATATCCCTGTTGTAGCTGTTTACATGACAAGGCTATGTAAACAGAGATGGGGGCAGGGGTCATCAAACGTATGACCTTTGACTCCTTATAAGGAGAGAGCCATTGAGATTATGGGGATGAAGACAATTGAGGGGTGGGAGAGGGTGAAACTGGAGGCCTTCCCTAAGTATCCTTTGCTTTTCATTGATTATCTTCTTATTTACTCACTCCTTCACACACAGGCCCATATTGCAGTAGTTCAATGAGCTACACTGCATACTCTTTCCACCTGTAGCTATGTTCAAGTTACTGCAGGAGCTGAGCCAACTGTATAGCCGCGACCTAGTCCCACAATAACAAGCACCAACACGAGCACAAATTGAGGTTGGGGGAAGAGAGTCAGTTAGTGAGTTGCAAGAGGGAGCACTTAGTGAAATATGAGCGGAGAGGTGAATGTGCAGGTGCAACTGTAGAAAATGTTGTGTGGTGTATAATGGGCAGCCGGTCTGATATTGCATGTTTTACACCTTCTGCAAAAGTTGAAATTACGCCCCCGGGTCTTCTTGACCCTTCAAATAAAGCCGGCACGATCTATTGGTATAGACTTAACTGGACTAGCCACATAAATACTGTGGCAACAAGAGCAGGTCAGAGGCTGGGTATTCTGTGGTGAGTGTTTCTCCTCCTGACTCCACAAAGCCTTTCCACCATCTACAAGGCACAAGTCAGGAGTGTGATGGAATACTCTCCACTTGTCTGGATTAGTGCAGCTCCAACAACACTCAAGAAGCTCGACACCATTCAGGACAAAGCAGCCCGCTTGATTGGCACCCCATCCACCACCTTAAAAAACATTCACTCCCTCCACCACCGACGCACCGTGGCTGCAGTGTGTACCATCTACAAGGTGCACTACAGCAACTCGCCAAGGCTTCTTCAGCAGCACCTCCCAAACCTGTGACCTCTACCATCTGGAAAGACAAGGACAGCAGGTGCATGGGAACACCACCACCTCCAAGATCCCCTCCAAGTCACACACCATCCTGACTTGGAAATATATCACTGTTCCTTCATCGTCACTGGGTCAAAATCCTGGAACTCTCTCCCTAACAGCACTGTGGGAGTACTTTTACCACACGGACTACAGCGGTTCAAGTAGGTGGCTCACCACCACCTTCTCAAGGGTAATTAGGGATGGGCAATAAATGCTGGCCTTGCCAACGATGCCCAGATCCCATGAACGAATAAAAAAAAGACCTTCAGTGGGACAGCGACTCTGATCTTTGGGGCACGTCTTAATAGTCATCACTGGCTCTTCTGATGCTACAACACCATCGAAATTCTGTTCTTCACACTGTCTTGCTCCCTCTTGTTGGTAGTAATTGCACTGGGAGCCATCTGTGCATGCAGATTGAACCCTGACTCAGGGAAATGGGTTGGGCTATGGGAAAAGGGTTGGGTTATGGCAGATTCAGAAAGGTCTTACCAAAACATAGCCCCAAAGAGCAGAATCTTGGCCCAACTTTCAAATGCCTCCTTTCAAAAGCTAAAAAGTTGAGTTTCTCCAGTGTTTTTTGGGAACTCTGCCACATGGCAAAAATGGAAGGCTGTTTCTTGCTGCTGGCTGCTTTCCATAGGATATGTAATGAAATCCATGGGCCGGTCAAACAATTGTCTGCTTGAGACAATTCCTGGACTGAAGTTTGGGAAATGTGGCAGAGATCTCCCACTCTTGGCCTGCGAATGACCAAGTCTTGCTCTACTGGAACTGGGCTCCAACAATGTGCAGAGGTTGATGATGGCTGCCTTTGGGAATCATAGACAATGCAGGCAAGCTTCTTCCGACAGGCTCAAATAAGAGACCCTGCACCTGTATGGGTTACGGGAAACTGTTGCGACAGTTAGCTCTTCATGTTGTACCTTGGAGATTGTTTGATGCTGTTATTGGTTGCAAAGCAGTGGGGAACAAAGGGTCCAATTTTCCCACACTGACCATATTAGCAAACAGATAAAAGTGATTGATGGTGCCGTTATTAAAGGCAACTGGTCAGTCAACAATAACCCCCAGTTTTTAGATTACAAGATTTCAAAGCCACATTATATTATTCTTCAGCTGTATTATCAAACTGTATACCATTATTTATAACAACAACAACTTGACCTAGTGCCACCCACTCCCACAATGACAAGCAACTTGTTGTTGTTGTTATTTATGTTCCGAAAATACAACAGAATCCCAGGGCATATTATCTTCTCTGACAGGTACATTATTATTGCAGTTACACAAAGGGATACTTTTCAATTAGCAGAGACAAGTGCTTCTCTCTCAGCCTCTCTCCGCTAACAATAGTGTGCATGATTTGACTTAGACAGCCAACACCTGTTTAGGGAATTCAGCCTTGTTGCCAATTACAAAAGGTTAACCAATGAAATTTCATTCTATGTTTTGTTTCATATGGATCATTTTCCCCTGAAGTGAAATTCATAGTAAACTTAGAAGTGCGGCACATTTAAACAGTTGCTCTTCCTTTTTCTCAATTATTGTTTGATCATTCTTAAAAGTATTATATCATATTTTATACAAGCACTTCCTCACTCAATTCAACACTTAGTTCCAGAAACTCAAAGTGCAGTGGAACCAGTTTACATTACATTCTTCCTCTCTCACTTTGACACTGCCTTGAGTTTTTTAGTTTTTTCATTTATCGGGACAGTGCACGTCAAATTCCAAAGGGATGAATTTCGGGTTGGTCTACACTGCATTGCATTAGAATCAATGGGGTAGATCTTGACTTTGTGCAACAGTGTAAAACAGGAGACAGCGAATCGGCAGCCCCTTTTACATTTCTGCTGATTTTTATTTCCATTGATTTCAATGCAAATAAAAACCCAGGATATAAAACGCCTGCATTACATGATCGCACGAAAGCTAGATCCACCCCAATCACACCTACCCGAGTACTTCAGAATTCAAATGGTTTCCATAGAAACATAGAAGATAGGAGCAGGAGTAGGCCATTCGGCCCCTCGGGCCCGCTCCGCCATTTAATGAGATCATGGCTGATCATCCAAATTCAGTACCCCGTTCCTGCTTTCTCCCCATATCCCTTGATCCCTTTAGCCTCAAGAAATATATCCAACTCCTTCTTGAATATATTTAATGAATTGGCCTCAACTGCCCTGTGTGGCAGAGAATTCCACAGGTTCACCACTCTCTGGGTGAAGAAATTCCTCCTCATCTCAGTCCTAAATGGCTTACCCCTTATCTTCAGACAGTGACCCCTGGTTCTGGACTCCCAAGCCATCGCGAGCATCCTTCCTGCATCTAGTCTGTCTAGTCCTGTTAGAATTTTATAAGTTTCAATGAGATCCCCTCTCATTCTTCTAAACTCTAGCGAATATAAGCCTAATCGACCCAATCTCTCCTCATACGTCATTCCTGCCATCCCAGGTATCAGTCTGGTGAATCTTTGCTGCACTCTCTCCATGGCAAGAACATCCCTCCTCAGATAAGGCGACCAAAACTGCACACAATACTCAAGGTGTGGTCTCAACAAGGCCCTGTACAACTGCAGCAAGACATCCTTGCTCCTGTACTTGAATCCTCTCACTATGAAGGCCAACATACCATTTGCCTTCTTAACCGCCTGCTGCACCTGCATGCTTAGCTTCAGCGACTGGTACACAAGGACACCCAGGTCTCGTTGCACTTCCCCTTTTCCCAATCTATTGCCATTCAGATAATAATCTGCCTTCCTGTTTTTGCCACCAAAGTGGATAACCTCACATTTATCCATATTATACTGCATTTGCCATGCATCTGCCCAATCACCCAACCTGTCCAAATCATGCTGGAGTTTCTCTGCATCCTCTTCAAAGCACACATGCCCACCCAGCTTCGAGTCGTCTGCAAACTTGGAGATGCTGTATTGCATCTAGTTCCCTCATCTAAATCATTTATATATATTGTGAATAACTGGGGTCCTAGCACCGATCCCTGCAGTACCCCACTAGTCACTGCCTGCTACTCGGAAAAAGACCCATTTATTCCAACTCTGCTTCCTGTCTGCCAACCAGTTCTCTATCCAAGACAGTACCTTATCCCCAATCCCATGTGCTTTAACTTTGCCCGCTTGTCTCTTATGCGGGGCCTTATTGAAAGCCTTCTGAAAGTCCAAATACGCCACATCCACTGGTTTTCCCTTATCTATTCTACCAGTTACATCCTCAAAAAATTCCAGTAGATTAGTCAAGCACGATTTACCTTTTGTAAATCCATGTTGACTTTGTCCGATCCTGTCACTGTTTTCCAAGTGCTCTGCTATTACATCTTTTATAATGGACTCTAGCATTTTCCCCACTACCGATGTCAGGCTTACCAATCTATAATTCCCCATTTTTTCTCTACCACTCTTTTTAAATAGTGGGGTTACATTAGCTATCCTCCAATCCATGGGAACTGTTCCAGAGTCTATAGAATTTTGGAAGATGACCAGCAATGCATCTACTATTTCTAGGGCCACTTCCTTAAGTACCCTATGATATAGATTATCAGGCTTTGGGCATTTATCGGCCTTCAATCCCGTCAATTTCCCTAACACCATTTCCCTACAAATACTGATTTCATTCAATTCCTCCCTCTCATTAGACCCTATGTTCCCCGACATCTCTGGGAGGTTATTTGTGTCCTCCTTTGTGAAGACAGAACCAAAGTATGTATTTAATTGATCCCCCATTTCTTTGTTCCCCATTATAAATTCTCCTGATTCTGACTGCAAGGGACCTACGCTTGACTTCACCAATCTTTTTCTCTTCACATATCTATAGAAGCTTTTACAGTCAGTTTTTATGTTCCCTGCAAGCTTACTCTCATAATCTATTTTCCCCCTCTTAATTAATCCCTTTGTCCTCCTTTGTTGAATCCTCAACTGCTCCCAATCCTTGGGTTTGCTGCTTTTTCTGGCCAAATTATATGTCCTCTCCTTGGATCTTATGTTATCCCTAATTTCCCTTGTAAGCCACGGTTGAGTCACCTTTTTTGTTTTATTTTTATGCCAAATAGGGATGAACAAATTCTGTAGTTCATCCATGCAATCTTTAAGTGTTTACCATTGCCTATCCACCGTCAACCCTTTAAGTAACATTCCCCAATCCATCCTAGCCAACTCGTGCCTCATACCATCGTAGTTTCCTTTATTTAAATTCAGGACCCTAGTGTCTGAGTCAACGACTTCACTCTCCATTTTAATGAAGAATTCTATCATATTATGATCGCTCCGCCCCAAGGGGCCTCGCACAACATGATTGTTAATGAATCCTTTCTCATTGCATAATACCCAGTCTAAGATGGTCTGATCTCTAGTTGGTTCCTCGACACATTGGTTCAGGAAACCATCCCGTATACACTCTAGGAATTCCTCCTCCACAGTATTGTAACTAATTTGGTTACCCCAATCTATATGTGGATTAAAGTCACCCATGATAACTGCTGTGCCCTTATTGCACGTGTCTCTAATTTCCCATTTAATGCCATCCCCAACTTCAGCATTACTGTTTGGGGAACTGTATACAACTCCCGCTAACGTTTTCTGCCTCTTGGTATTTCTCAGCTCTGCCCATACAAATTCCACATCATCAAAGCTAATATCCTTCCTTACTACTGTATTGTGTTAATCTCCTCTTTAACCAGCAATGCTACCCCACCTCCTTTTCCTTTTTTCCTGTCCTTCCTGAATATTGAATACCCCTGGATGTTAAATTCCCAGTCTTGGTCACCCTGGAGCCATGTCTTCGTAATCCCAATTATATCGTATCCTGTTTGTGACAATGAGCCCTGGACAGTACACCATGGATCAAAGTTAAGAGGCGATTTTCACTGCATGGCCTGCGTGCCATAAATATATGCATATCGGGCAGGTCTGAGAGTAATCCTGTAAAAGGAAGCCACCCAATTTTCCTCCATTTAAATTAGTGGAGGAAAATTAGATGGGTCCCTTACACGCATGCTGACCAGCCCATCCAATGTGCCCGGGTGCAGTCGCAGGAAAATCTGTAAGACTGAGTTCCCTTCCACCAGCATTACCCCGAGAAAAATTTATACGAAAGCATTCCATAAAATAAAACCTGAAACCAGTCCTTAAAACAGGACAAAGCAGCACGCTTGATTGGCACTCCATCCACCACCTTAAGCATTCACTTCCTCCACCACTGGCGTACCGTGGCTGCAGTGTGTACCATCTACAAGATGCACTGAAGCAACTCGCCAAGGCTTCTTCAGCAGCACCTCCCAAACCCACGACCTCTACCACCTAGAAGGACAAGGGCAGCAGGCGCATGGGAACACCACCACCTCCAAGTTCCCCTCCAAGTCACACACCATCCTGACTTAGAAGTATATCGCCAATCCTTCATTGTCACTGGGTCAAAATCCTGGAACTCCCTCCCTAACAGCACTGTGGGAGTACCTTCACCACATGGACTGCAGCGGTTCAAGAAGGCGGCTCACCACCACCTTCTCAAGGGCAATTAGGGATGGGCAATAAATGTTGGCCTTGCCAGCGCCGCCCACATCCCATGAATTAATTTTTTTAAAATCCGCTCCCCCGCTAGTGTGGAACTCCCATTTCCCACAAAACGTGCGTCACGAGAGCCTCTCCATGCCTTCCCCTGGTCATGAGCTTCACCTACAGCTATGTTGTACAGTGCCTCCCTCCACTTACCACATGAAATTGCAACAACACAAGTCGGCACAGATTAATACATTTATAAGATCTAATGACAAGATAATTGCTGCAGGCATTTCCAAATACTGTCCAGCATGGATGGTTAACAGACTCCACATTTTTTTTCTTGACTTCCACAGGCTTTGAATTAAAACACGTATTTCATTAGTGAAGCCTTAAGTCCACATCAAATATTTATAACCACGCAACTGGTTTCCATTATTCCGATAAATATGCTTGAAACCATCAATATTTCATGTGCTGGATGGTGAGCGATGGACATTTGAACAGATCTGTCATAACACTGACACTGTGATCCTTAAATCTAATTTGAAATGCAAGCAGGAAAGTCCTGAATTAACAAAGAGTCATTTTTATTTGGGAAGATATTCGCTGTGATCCTTGTTTGTATATGGATTTGCCAAGACTAACCTCCAGCCAACACAGAATCACATTCAATTTTACAGCACAGAAACAGGCCATTCAACCCAATAGGTCTATGTCAGTGTTTAAGCTCCACATGAGCCTCCTCCCACCAATCTGAATAAGTAAGTCAATTTTAAAATGAATAAATTATTCTGTAGTTATGATAATCAGATGCAGCATTGCTGTGTTATAAAGGTACCCAAGAATTTTTAAATTAAACTAGTGTGACCGCAATGGTGTAGAAAATCGTTAGCTCCGCAAGGCCGGCACAAGTTGGATGCTGGGAACAATCTCTGCACACGAAGAGGTAGGCCCGTGCCCCAGTGGATATTGGTTCTTGGGCCTCATTTTAATGTCAGCTGAGCTGCCGTTGCCTACCGCATGTCCACAGGCAGCTCGCCAGTGAAGTGGAGGTCATTTTCAGGCCACTGCTACGCCGGCAGCAGCCCTCAGGTAATTGCTAGGGAGGAGGAGGCGGGGGGGGGGCGGTGGGGTAGGGACCAGAAAATGGGAAGGGAATAGCAGCGGCCTTCAGGAGTGTTGTGGAGCCAGGTGGAGCACTCCCACTCCACCTGCTTCCGCATGAAGGTTTTTTTTAATGAAAACCACACCTTTTTGGTGGTGGCTATTTGTTAGGTCGTATCTACTCCTGGAAAAGCTAAGCGGAGCAGGCCCTGTGCCTCCTCCACTCAGGGCAGCGCAGTTTCAGAAAGGGGTCCTTAAAAAGGTGTTCGGCTCCTTATTAGCACATGCAAGGGACAGAACGCCTATTTTAGGCTTACGTCAGGGACGCCGCAACCAAAATGACATTGGACGTGTTTCTGACGGTAGTCAGGGGTAGGAGGGTGGCATCTAAATTGGATCCCTGTGCCCCCTTTTACCACCTTCAAAACATACGCAACAAGTTCCAAATTCTACACCAATAATTTTTGCTTTCCATGAGGGGTAATCACTTTGCTGGGCACCTGAACAAGCCATTCAGCCCAACTGGTCTGTGCCATTGTTTATGCTCTACACATAGAATCATAGAATGGTTACAGCACAGAAGACGACCATTTGATCCAATGAGCCCGTGCCAGCTCTCTGCAAGAGCACTTCAATTAGTCCCACTCCCCCACCTTTTCCCCGTAGCCCTGTAATTTTTTTCCTTCAGGTACTTACTCAATTTCCTTTTGAAAACCGCGAATGAGTCTGCCTCCACCACCCTTTCAGACAGTGCGGTCCAGATCCTAACCACTCGCTACGTAAAAAAGTTTTTCCTCCATATTGCCTTTGGTGCTTTTGTCTATCACCTTAAATCTGTGTCCTTTGGTTCTCGACCCTTCCGCCAATGGGAACAGTTTCTCTCTATCTACTCTGCCTAGACCCCTCATGATTTTGAACACCTCTATCAAATCTCCTCTCAACCTTCTCTGCTCCAAGGAGAACAACACCAGCTTCTCTAGTCTATCCACGTAATTGAAGTCCCTCATCCCTGGAACCATTCTTGTAATTCTTTTCTGCACCCTCTCGAAGGCCTTCACATCCTTCCTAAAGTGTGGTGCCCAGAATTGGACACAATACTACAGATAAGGTCAGACCAGTGTTTTATAAAGGGTCATCATAACTTCCTTGCTTTTGTACGCTATGGGGTCGATTTTAACTCAGGTGCGGGGAATTGGCGGGTTCCCCGAATTTAGTGATTCTCACACGATTCTAAATGGGTCTGTGAGATTGATGCAATTTTAACTCAATTGGCCAATTGATTTCCAGCGTGTGGGAAGCCTTGGCAATTGAGCATTTCCAGTCAGAATGTCACAGAATATGACATCATCATTGCTGCTGCTTTTAAGGTCCACAGCAAGCCTTGCTTCCTCTGCAGGCTCCCAAACTTCACCATTAATATGGCACAGGAGCCTACAGGAGCAACGGCCAGCGGGAGGGCCAGATCTGCCCCCAAATTTGATGAGGCCTCACTCCAGGCATTACTGGATGATGCTAGGGCCCACAGGGAGGTCCTGTTCCCTTCTTCAGGGAGGAAGAGGCCTCCCAGTCAGACCAAGGTTGTGTGGCTACAGGTGGCAGGTCAAGTCAACTCCTTGGGGCTCACACGAAGAACGTGGTTGCAGTGCAGGAAAAGATTCCATGACCTTCTTCGCACTGGAAAAGTAAGTACTGTATGAAGTTTCCATCACCCTCAATCTGATCCCCATTGCCTTTCCTCACCAGCACTCAGCCTTAGCAAGTCCCACTAGACACTCACATCCATGCCCCTTACCCATTCCCTCTCTCTCTATGCTCACATTCACAGAACTATTCCACCATGCAGCCCTCACACTCCCTCTCACTCTGATGCTTTGAACACAACTGACAACACACAGGGAGGGCCCTTGGTCTTGCAACCTCACTCCATCTTTGTCTCCTTCTAAGTATCTATGCTATGCAATCTCTGCACTCACTCCTTCATTCTCACTCAACCTCCACTTGTCTCCCTCATTGCAAGAAAAGAGAGCTCAAAACAGGAGAGAGCGAGCCAGGACAGGAGGAGGGCCGCCCTCATTAGCCCAGCTCACCCCCTGGGAGGAAGGCGTCCTGGAGATTGCCGGGGCTGACCGAGATGTGGAAGTTGGGGAAGGACAGACAGGAGCATCCCCGCAAGCTGGTGACAGAATAGTTTTTCATCTCTCTCATTGACATTGCATGAGTCGCTGATAATGATTCTGAAGCTACATCATATGGACTTATGATCATCTGCAAAATGCAATGTGCATGTAACCTTGGCATCACATCTCTAACTTTTTCCTTGACTCCCCCACAGGACCATCGAGATCCCCCGTCCCCAGTGTGCAGGAGGAAGAGCCTGAGCAGCCAGACTCCTCAGAGGAATCTGCAACCTCTGAGGGCGCAGTGTCAGCAGAAATAAGCGCACCCAGCACCAGCGCAGACACTCACACCTCGGTGGGACCTTCGGGACATAGAATGGAGTTGTCACGTGGTGTATCACAGCTCACAAGTGAGCATCAGCAGATTGTGGAGACAGGGACAGCAGTAGAGAGTCCTCGTCGGAGGGCACAGGACTCTGCCAGCTCGGCTCAGCTGCAGGTCGACCCTCTGCCTCTGGGTCCATCCGTAAGATCAGAGGTGATGGAACTCCATACACAGATGCAGGAGTCTCTGGCAGGTTTTGTCTCCAGGGTCGCTGCGAGTGCAGAGCGAATGGAGGAGTCCATAGCGAACAGAGCCTTGGTGGAGTCAGTGGCGCATGAACGCATCAACATGGAAAGGATGGCTACCTATGTGCAAATGATTGCTGCCTCCATGGTAAGGCTGGCTACCGTAGAGGAGAGGATGGCTATGGTAGAGGAGAGGAGGGCAATGGTAGAGGAGAGGAGGGATACGGCCATGGAGGAGGTTAGTCGTCAGGGTATGGAAAACATGGTGAGTGTTCAGAATAGAATGACATCTCTTGAGGAGCGATGGGCATCTATTGAACAGAGAAACCAGACCTTCATGGAAGTCCTTCTGAGTAGGACTGCCATTGTAGATACGGGTCTCCATGGCCCCCCTGATGTACAGCAAGCTGCTCTCAAGCCACTTGCAGGCACTGAGGGGGACCTGACCCATAAGAGGGAGGTTGGTGGCAGACCTCAAGGAAGTGGGGGCTCCTCTCCATGCGCTCACACTTCCATGCCACTGCAGAGCCCTCGGTCAGAGCCCCGCCAGAGTCCACACCCAACGGAGATAGAGGTCTCAACCCCTGCATAGCCACAGGAGCAGCAGACTGCTGGCGAGCCCTCACAGGCTTGCCACCCCAGAGGATGCCCGCCAAAAGTGTCGAGACAGGAGCAGCAGGAAAGTGAGCAAGGGGCCTCCACATCTGCTGAAGCCACAGGGGAACCACTACGTAGGAGCACGCGTAAGAGGAAAATAAAGCACAAATTGTCACAAGGGTAGTCACTTAGGTGAAATGCAGTGTATTTTGTAAAAATGCCATCAGTTTGTTTTTCATAAAAATTCTGATGGCAACTTCTGCAGTTGTGGTGTGTGTCATTTCGCGAATGGGGCTGGAGGTCCTCTAATGCCAAGAGGGGAAGGAAAAAAAATGCCTCCCATGCTTCTGGTAGGTGCCTCAGTTGAGGAAGTGCTGAATGAGGGTGGCGAGAGGGGTTTCGCATGAGGTCACACTGGAGAAGTACGTGAGGCTCCAACCTTCCACAGGTGTGGTTAGGCCTGGTAAAAGTTGCCCCCGACCTGAGACAACAAAGTCCTGCCACCTGTAAATGATGACTGATCAAATATCCTCTTTAATGTTGGACCTGCAGCTGATAGTCAGCAAGCCAATAGTGCTCACGCCAGGTTTCACAGGCGTCATCCCCACCAGGCGCGTTTTATGTGGGAAAAGGTTTAAACAGGCAAGCGCCTGTTAAAATGGGATTATAAAGGCCAATCAGTGCTGTTTAAGGGCCCTAAAGACCAGTCCCACCTGTTGCAGGCGGGACTGATCCGGGTCCATCAGACACACCTAGGTTAAAATGGCGTGGAGGTGGGAACCAGGCTTGGGGGGGGGGGGTCCCGACCCCCAGGTTTTGCTATTTTAACCCCACACATGCCTAAAAGCCCGCCTGTCGGCTGCGTTAAAATCGAGCCCTATGCCTCTATTTATGAAGCCCAGGATCCCGTATGCTTTTTTAACCGCTTTCTCAACCTGCCCTGCCACCTTCAACAATTTGTGCACATATACCCCCAGGTCTCTCTGTTCATGCACCCACTTTAGGATTCTACCCTTTAGTTTATATTGCCTCTCCTTGTTCTTCCTACCAAAATGTATCACTTCACAATTTTCTGCATTAAATTTCATCTGCCATGTGTCCGCCCATTTCACCAGCCTGTCTATGTTTTCTTTAAATCTATCAATATCCTCCTCACTGTTCACTATACTTTCAAGTTTTGTGTCATCTGCAAATTTTGAAATTGTACCCTGTACTCCCAATTCCAAATCATTGATATATATCAAGAAAAGCAGTGGTCCTAGTACTGACCCCCTGGGGAACACCACTGTATACCTTCCTCCAGTCTGAAAAACAACTATTCACCACCACTCTCTCTGTTTCCTATCACTGAGCCAATTTTGTATCCATGCTGCCACTGTTCCTTTTATTCCATGGGCTTCAACTTTGTTGGTAAGCCTATTATGTGGCACTTTCTCAAATGCCTTTTGGATATCCTTATACACCACGTTAACTGCATTGCCCTCATTAACCCTCTCTGTTACCTCATCCAAAAACTCAATCAAGTTAGTTAAACATGATTTGCCTTTAACAAATCCATGCTGGCTTTCCTTAATTAATCTACACGTATCCAAGTGATTGTTAACTTTGTCCCTGATTATCGTTTCTAAAAGCTTCCAAGGTTAAACTGACTGGCCTGTAGTTGCTGGGTTTATCCTTACAACCTTTTTTGAACAAGGGTGTAACATTTGCAATTCTCCAGTCCTCTGGCACCACCCCCGTATCTAAGTAGGATTGGAAGATTATTACCTCTGCGATTTCCTCCTTAACCTCCCTCTGCATTCTAGGACGCATCCCATCCAGTCCTGGTGACTTACAGACGGCCTTTCTAGTACCTCCACTTTATCAATTTTTATCCCATCCAGTATCTCCACTACCTCCTCTTTCACTATGACTTTGGCAGCATCTTCATCCTTGGTGAAGACAGATGAAAGGCAATCATTTAATACCTCAGCCATGCCCTGTGCCTCCATGCGTTGGTCTCCTTTTTGGTCCCTAATCGATCCCATCCCTCCTCTTACTACCCGTTTACCGTTTATATGCCTATAGAAGACTTTTGAATTCCCTTTTATGTTAGCTGCCAATCTCTCTCTTTGCACTTCTTATTTCCTTTTTCACTTCCCCTCTGAACTTTCTATATTCAGCCTGATTCTCACTTGTGTTCTCAACCTGATATCGGTCATACGCGTTCTTTTTCTGCTTCAACTTACTCTCTATCTCTTTCGTCATCCAGGGAGCTCTGGCTTTAGTTGCCATACCTTTCCCCCTCATGGGAATGCACCTCAACTGTACTCGAACCATCTCCTCTTTAAAGGTAGCCCATTGTTCGATTATAGTTTTGCCTGCCAATCTTTGATTCCAATTTACCCGGGCCAGATCTGTTCTCATTGAAATTTGTCTTCGTCCAATTAAGAATTTTTACTCTAGATTGCTCCCTGTCCTTTTCCATAGCTAATCTAAACCTTATGATACCATGATCACTGTTCCCTAAATGTTCCCCTACTGATACTTGCTCCACTTGACCCACCTCATTCCCCAGAACCAGATCCAGCAATGCCTCCTTCTTCGTTGGGCCGGAAACATACTGATCAAGAAAGTTCTACTGAACACACTTCAGAAATTCTTCCCCCTCTCTGCCTTTTACACTATCACTATCCCAGTCTATATTAGGATAATTGAAGTCCCCCATTATTACTACTCTATAGTTCATGTACCTCTCTGTAATTTCCCTGCAAATTTGCTCCTCTATATCTTTCCCACTAGTTGGTAGCCTACAGAATACACCTGCCAATGTAATGGCACCTCTATTATTTCTTAACTCTAACCAAATAGATACTGTCCTTGACCCCTCCAAGATGTCCTCTCTCTCCAGTACTGTAATATTCTCCTTAACCAATACTGTCACCTCACCTCCTTTCTTTCCTTCCCTATCTTTCCTGAACACCTTGGGCTGGATTTTACTTACCGAGACGAGTTGGGACGGGACTGCTGCCTTCCGGGTTCTAGTCCCGCCCGACACACAGATGCTATTTTCCCGATTGGCCTTGTTGAGCCCGCTCTGCGGGCTTGCTGGCCAATTAAGGGAAAGCCGGTGTCAGATGACGTCAATTGAGGAAGCTTCATCTGCCAGTTTTCTTAATGGGTCAGGTACCATCTATTTTTGACAGATGATTTGAGGTGCTGTCAAACACTGACAATCACTGTACAAAAGTGATCCCTTGCCCCCAGGCTCTCCAGTGACTCTCTCCTTAGGATAAAATAGATGGCAGCTGCAGGTGAGGGTACTGAAGCAATCTGTCACTTCTCCCAATGCGATGAGGCCATACAAACACTTCAAAGATTGTCACCTACAGAAAAATCTAAACATATTAAAAATGACTTTCCCAACATTTCCTTACCTCTGATACTCACCAGTGTCCCATTGCATCCTTCACTCCATTCCTGCAGCTGTCATCTATACACAAACAGTATAACAGTCCCATAGCATACCCGGCGGGTTTCCCCGATGTCGGAAAGCTCGCAGCAGAAGTCGCAAAATGGGAAAAAACATAGAAACATAGAAGATAGGAGCAGGAGTAGGCCATTCGGCCCCTCGAGCCTGCTCGGCCATTCAATGCGATCCTGGCTGATCATCCAAATTCAGTACCCTGTCCATGCTTTCACCCCATATCCCTTGATCCCCTTAGCCTTAAGAAATATATCTAACATCATCTTGAATATATTTAATGAATTGGCCTCAACTGTCTTCTGTGGTAGAGAATTCCACAGGTTCACCACTCTCTGGATGAAGAAATTCCTCCTCATCTCAGTCCTAAATGGCTTACCCCTTATCCTTAGACAGTGACCCCCTGGTTCTGGACTCACCCGCCATCGGGATCAGCCTTCCTACATCTAGTCTGTGTAGTCCTGTTAGAATTTTATAATTTGCAATGAGATCCCCTCTCATTCTTCTAAACTCCAGCGAATGTAAGCCTAATCGACCCAATCACTCTTCATACATCATTCCTGTCATCCTAGGTATCAGTCTGGTGAATCTTCGCTGCACTCCCTCCATGGCAAGAACATCCTTCCTTAGATAAGGCGACCAAAACTGCACACAATACTCAAGGTGTGGTCTCACCAAGGCCCTGTACAACTGCAGCAAGACATCCTTGCTCTTGTACTCGAATCCTCTCACGATGAAGACCAGCATACCATTTGCCTTCTTAACCACCTGCTGCACCTGCATGCTTACCTTCAGCGACTGGTGCACAAGGGTACCCAGGTCTCGTTGCACTTCCCCTTTTCCCAATCTATTGCCGTTCAGATAATAATCTACCTTCCTGTTTTTGCCACCAAAGTGGATAACCTCGCATTTATCCACATTATACTGCATCTGCCAGGCATCTGCCCAATCTGTCCAAAGCATACTGGAGTTTCTCTGCATCCTCCTCACAGCACACACGCCCACCCAGCTTTGTGTCATCTGCAAACTTAGAGATATTACATCTAGTTCCCTCGTCTAGATCATTAATATATATTGTGAGTAACCGGGGTCCTAGCACCGATCCCTGCGGTACCCCACTAGTCACTGCCTTCCACTCGGAAAATGACCCGTTTATTCCAACTCTTTGCTTCCTGTCTGCCAACCAGTTTTCTATCCAAGTAAGTATCTTACCCCCAATCCCATGTGCTTTAACTTTGCATGCTAGTCTCTTATGCGGGACCTTATCGAAAACCTTCTGAAAGTCCAAATACACCACATCCACTGGTTCTCCCTTATCTATTCTACCAGTTACATCCTCAAAAAATTCCAGTAGATTAGTCAAGCATGATTTACCTTTTGTAAATCCATGTTGACTTTGTCCAATCCTGTCACTGTTTTCCAAGTGCTCTTCTATTACATCTTTTATAATGGACTCTAGCATTTTCCCCACTACCGATGTCAGGCTTACCAGTCTATAATTCCCCGTTTTTTCTCTACCACATTTTTTAAATAGTGGGGTTACATTAGCTACCCTTCAATTCATGGGAACTGTTCCAGAGTCTACAGAATTTTGGAAGATGACCAGCAATGCATCTATTATTTCTAGGGCCACTTCCTTAAGTACCCTAGGATGTAGATTATCAGGCCCTGGGGATTTATCGGCCTTCAATCCCGTCAATTTCCCTAACACCATTTCCCTACAAATACTGATTTCATTCAGTTCCTCCCTCTCATTAGACCCTATGTTCCCCGACATCTCTGGGAGTTTATTTGTGTCCTCCTTTGTGAAGACAGAACCAAAGTATGTATTTAATTGGTCTGCCATTTCTTTGTTCCCCATTATAAATTCCCCTGATTCTGACTGCAAGGGACCTACGCTTGACTTTACCAATCTTTTTCTCTTCACATATCTATAGAAGCTTTTACAGTCAGTTTTTATGTTCCCTGCAAGCTTACTCTCATACTCTATTTCCCCCCTCTTAATTAATTTCTTTGTCCTCCTTTGCTGAATCCTAAACTGCTCCCCTCAGGTTTGCTGCTTTTTCTGGCCAATTTATATGTCCTCTCCTTGGATCTTATGCTATCCCTAATTTCCCTTGTTAGCCAATGTTGAGTCACCTTTTTTGTTTTATTTTTATGCCAAACAGGGGTGAAAAAATTCTGTAGTTCATCCATGCGATCTTTAAATGTTTGCCATTGCCTATTCACCGTCAACCCTTTAAGTAACATTCCCCAATCAATCTTAACCCACTCGCGCCTCATACCATCGTAGTTTCCTTTATTTAAATTCAGTACCCAAGTTTCTGAATCAACTACAGGAAACTCACTTTTTACCGGCACCTCAATAACCGGAAATCTCTCTTAACCGGCAAAATTCAGGAGTAGGTTCAGGTAAGTTTTACTTCATATTAGTGGTCATGCAACAGGGACACCTGGATCTGTGGCCGTGTACGGGGCTCTTGTACCTTAGTAAGTATACCTCTCTGTAATCTGGACTTTTTGATCAACCGGCACCACACCGGTTCCGTCGTTGCCGGATAAAAAAGAGTTTCCTGTACTTCACTTTCCATCTTGATGAAGAATTCTATCATATTATGATCGCTCCTCCCCAAGGGGCCTCGCACAACAAGATTGCTAATTAATCCTTTCTCATTACATAATACCCAGTCTAAGATGGCCTGATCTTTACTTGGTTCCTCAACATATTGGTCCAGGAAACCATCCCGTATACACTCTAGGAATTCCTCTTCCACAGTATTGTTAATAATTTGGTTAGACCAATCTATATGTAGATTAAAGTCACCCATGATAACTGCTGTGCCCTTATTGCATGCATCTCTAATTTCCCATTTAATGCCATCCCCAACCTCAGCATTACTGTTTGGGGAACTGTATACAACTCCCACTAACGTTTTCTGCCCCTTGGTATTTCTCAGCTCTACCCATACAGATTCCACATCATCAGAGCTAATATCCCTTCCTTACTATTGTGTTAATCTCCTCTTTAACCAGCAATGCTACCCCACCGCCTTTTCCTTTTTGCCTGTCCTTCCTGAATATTGAATACCCCTGGATGTTGAATTCCCAGCCTTGGTCACCCTGGAGCCATGTCTCCATAATCCCAATTATATCATATCTGTTGACAGGCAGTTAAGTGGCTATAATCCTCTTCCCGCCACTAGGCATCAGGTCTCTGCGCAAATCGGGGACCGGACTCCCAGGAAGATTGGTTGTAGGCGGGTTTCTTTTTGATTTTCCCAGCAGTCCCGCCTCCAAAGGGCTGGTAAAATCCAGCCCCTTATATCCAGGAATATTTAAAACGCAATCCTGCCCTTTTTTGAGCCCGGTCTCCGTTATCGCCACGACATCATATTCCGATGTGCCTATCTGCGCCTGCATTTCACTAACTTTGTTTACCACGTTTCGTGCATTTACACACATACAGTGTAAACCTGCCTTAGACCTTCTTGTATTCTCTCTTAGTCTGACCCCACCGAACATCTTACTATTTCTTACTGTTGTGCTATCTGTCTCTCTTTATTCTGCACTTTATTTCTCCTTTTTAATGCTATACCCTGGTGCCCATCCCTCTGCCAAATTAGTTTAAACCCTCCCCAACAGCACCAGCAAAAACCTCCATGAGGACATTGGTTCCGGTTCCGTTGAGGTGCAACCCGTCTGGCCTGTACAGGTCTCATTTCCCCAGAACTGGTCTCAATGTCCCAGGAATCTGAAGCCCTTCCTCCAACACCATCTCTCCAGCCACGCATTCATCTGCTCTATCCTCCTATTTCCATACTCACTAGCTCGTGGCACAGGGAGTAATCCAGAGATTATTACCTTTGAGGTCCTGCTTTTTAATCTCTTTCCTAACTCCCTAAAATCTGCCTACAGGACCTCATCCCTCTTTCTACCTATGTCGTTGATACCGATATGGACCACGACCTCCGGATGTTCATCCCCCCCTTCAGATTGTTCCGCTGCTTCTCAGTGACATCCTTGACCCTGGCACCAAGGAGGCAATATACCATCATGGAATCACCTCTGCGGCCGCAGAAACACCTGTCTGTTCCCCTAACTATCGAATCCCCTATCACTATTGCCTTCCTGATCTTCCTCCTCCCCACCTGTACAGCTTAACAACCCGTGATGCCATGGACTTGGCTCTGGCTGTACTCCCCATAGGAACCATCACTCTCACCAGTATTCAGTGCTGGTTGGAAAGCGAGATGCACTCAGGAGACTCCTGCACTACCTGCCTGGTCCTCCTTGTCTGGCAGTCACCCATTCTCTCTCTTCCTTCACACTCTTATGCTGCGGGGTGTCCACCTCTTGAAACATGTATCCACGTTAATCTCAGCCTCCCGGATGCACAGCAGTGACGCCAACTGCTGCTCAAGCTTCAAAACCTGGAGCTTGAGCTCCTCCAGTCAACGACACTTCCTGCACACGTGGTTGTCCAGGACACAGGAAGTGTCCTGGATTTCCCACATGGCGCAGAATGTGCATTCCACGGGACTGAGGTGCCCTGCCATGCCTCTATTTATTCGACTATTAACAAACTTAACAGAAGTAAACTTAAGACTAAGGGCTAGAAATTCATTATAGCCAAGGAATGGACGGTGTCAGTGGAAAAGTTGAAGAATTAGCGCCAGGCGCAAATGCTTTAGACTGCATGCAAAATTCGTGCTCAGTGCTCAATAAAATGTTTGGAGTCCTAAATCAAATCTTAAAACCCAAGCTCATTGGCGTTAGACATAAAGGGTGGACCAATGTCGGGTGCAGTCTAATCGCAAGTCATGCTCGTCAGAGGCTTTTATCACTACTTAAAAGGAAGGTTCATTGATGCTGCAGCACCTCATTCTCAGCATTGCTGGCTGTGCAACTGCCTCAGCAAGCAACAGTAGGACAAGGAGAAGGAGCTGGAGGAATGAACCAGGTGTGCTCATGGCAGGTCCACGCCCCAGGGAGAGAGCCCACAGATTCTCTGGTGAAGCATTGGAGGCATTGGTTTTTGCTGTGGAGAGATGGTGGGCGGTGCTCTACCCGGCAAATGGCAGGAGGCGCTCGCCACAAGTCTTCCGCAACATGTGCAGGGAGGTAGCACAGCATGTCTCGGGCAGCACTGTGATCCCCAGGACCCACACACAGTGCAGGAAGAAATTTAAGGACCTTACTCGGGTGGTCAGGGTGAGTTAATGTTTTAACAAATGCTACATACTACCATCTGAACCACAATCTTCACATACTGCCCAAAAGCACCACACCCCCAGCACTCATCTACCAACAAACTCTACCTACCAACACTCACACCCACATCTCACACCTTGCACACAATGACAGCTATTCAACTATGACAGGCACATCGCCCAAACACATTGCTCCACACTCACTCACACACTTTCCTTTCTCTTCCAAGCCAAGGTGGCTCATAACAGGAGGGAGCAGGAGCGCACAGGTGGGGGACAAGCCGACACCCAACCACTGTCTGTGTTGGAGAATCGAGTGGGCAGCAGGTGGTGGGCGCCGTGGCCACCGGCGATGTTGAACCCCTTGTGGACAACAATGGTATGTTCATCCCTACTCCTTCTTCTCACATCCCACTTCTCCCTCACCCCACAACTCTTTTGCACTTTCCAGCGCATCATGCTGTATACATGTATTTCTCCCTTCCTGCCCCCCTCCCCTCACCTTAACCTGACTCGTGTGCCTTTATGCTTTCAGATAATGAGCAAGCACTTGAGCAGCTTGTCCCTGAGGGCACCATAGAAAGTGAGGGGGGAGAAGAGGAGCAGGAAGAACACACCGCGTCACTGCATGTCTCACCCGCAGACACAAACTCAGATACTGGCACTAAATGTTCTTTAGAGGCTAGTATAGTAGCGGGATCTGCACAGGGTGAGGCACCAGGGACGAGTGGGCTGCAGCAAGGCCAGGGGAAACGGGTAGCTTGGGGGCCAGTTCCCTGGAGGGCGGGTTTGCGCGCAAGTTCTGCTACACAGGACTCAGATGAGGACCTCGAGGGTGAGGCCTTTAGAAGAAGGTTGACGGGCATGCACACGGACATGTTAGGTGCAATGGCAAGGGTGCCAGAGAGCCTCTCGGCAACGATAAGGAGTGTGGAGGAGATGCCTCCAACATTGCACAAGGATCTACGCACATCGTGGAGCCCATCATTTCCACTCTGCAAAGGATGGTAGACTCCCAGAGAGACCGTGGTGACCCAGACCTGATGCCACGTATGATGGGTGATCTGGCAGCTTCCATTGCAGCACAGGCTGAAGCGATGCAACGTCTTAGTGCTGTAATGCAGTCTATGCTTGGTGGCATCCAATCTCAGACTGCTCTCATGCAGTCTCAGCTTGATACCACGCAAGTCTGACTGCTGCCAACATGGATGGGTCTACCACCATCAACCGGGGCTTTCATGCTGTTGCAACAGGCCAGCAATCTGTGCTCCAACAAATTGCTAGGAATGCTTAGGTGCTGCCCCGGGGGAGTGGCAGTGGGTCAGTGGAGCAAGAACCTGCTATCCTCTCTCAGGATGACAGCATTCCTGCTCCCACCACTGCCACTCCGCCATTGCCCTTATTGCTGCCCATCACCCAGGCAGCCCAGACTGCTGCTACCTATGCTGAGGTGATGCAGTCTACAGCTGGGCCTTGCAGGTCCAAAGCTGGTTGAGGGCATCCTGCAAGGCCATCTGAAGTCTCCTGCACAGACACTCAGCAGCCTTTCACCAGCCGTGCTGCAGCCAATGGGCCAACACTTTGTGGGAGCACTAGAGTAGGCAAAGGCACAGTAACAAGAAGCACTAAGGGATTGCACAATGGTGAATAGTTAATATTTTTGGTGTAAATATGTGTTCACTGATTTTTGATAAATTTATGGCTTCACACCATTCTTTTGTGGTGTCTATCATTTCAGCTTTGCGCTGTGATACGGCCTGCGAGAGGGATGGAATGATGGGGATGTGGTGAGCAAGAGAGACCTGGGCTTTAAGTCATCCTGGTGTGCGGCTAGAGGTCAGTTTGGAGGAGGAGGTAGCATTCTGTGACCACCTCCTTGGTGAGGCAGATCTGTCTAATACATTGCTCCTTGTTTAATTGAAGGTAGGAGAAGTGCTCTCGGAATACCCTTGGAGGGACCGTTTCTTCCGAGTCGCCAGCAGCAGTGCTCGGGAGACCAATCGGACATTGCGGGCAACTCTCGCCCAAAGGGGGAGAGTTGGTAACCCTAGCTACACCACCAGAAGAGCCGACAGCTAATGGTAAAAGAGGCAAGATAATAGAAGCCTACAGGTAGTTTAGGCCTTGGACTGAACGGAAGCTTAAACAAGGTAACTTTTTGAGGCCTGAGGAAAGGGAGAGCTGATTGCTAATAGATAGAGTCATTGATTTATACAGCACAGAAAGAGGCCCTTCAGCCCATCGTGTCCGTGCTGGCCAACAAGCCCTGTCTATTCTAATACGATAGCAAAATACTGCAGATGCTAGAAATCCAAAATAACAACAGAAAATGCTGGAAAAACTCAGCAGGCCAGGCAACATCCGTGGAGAGAAAATAGAATCAACGTTTCGGGTGAAAACCCCTTTGTCAAGACTAAAGAAGCACAGGAAATGAAATGGATTAAGAGGCCAGGCTGGGAGAGAACAAAAGAGAAGAGGAGACATTAGAGGTATTCAAAACGAGATGAGATGGTGATAGGACTAGTGGAGACAAAAGACGGCTCTAGATTAGGTGTGAAGTGCGCTGGCAGAGTGGGAGACAGCTGCCGTGTGGGAGAGAGAAAAAAAAGAAAGGGGGGGGGGGGAAGGCCAAAACAAAGGTGTGGATAAAAAATATAAGTAAAAATGTAATAGGGGCCGAGGTTATGATCTGAAATTGTTGAACTCGATATTGAGTCCGGAAGGCTGTAAAGTGCCTAATCGGAAGATGAGGTGCTGTTCCTCGAGTTTACGGTGATCTTCCATGGAACAATGCAAGAGGCCCAGAACGGTGAGGTCCGAGTGGGAATGGGGCAGTGAATTAAAATGACAGGCGACTGGAAGCTCGGGGTCACCCTTACGGACTGAA
The DNA here is from genome assembly GCF_052327205.1 of Somniosus microcephalus. Lineage (NCBI taxonomy): Eukaryota > Metazoa > Chordata > Chondrichthyes > Squaliformes > Somniosidae > Somniosus > Somniosus microcephalus. The sequence goes on from NC_140988.1 coordinate 88,803,397, forward strand.
CGGAGGTGTTCCGCAAAGCGGTCACCCAATCTGAGTTTGGTCTCCCCAATATAGAGACCACATCGTGAGCAGCGAATACAGTATACTAGATTGCAAGAAGTACAAGTAAATCGCTGTTTCACCTGGAAGGGGTGTTTGGGACCCTGGGTAGTGGGAAGGGGGGAGGTATAAGGGCAGGTGTTACATCTCCTGCGCTTGCACGGGAAGGTGCCAGACGAAGGGGAAAGGGTGCTGGGGGTGATAGAGGAGTGGACTAGGGTGTCTCAGAGGGAGCGGTCCCTACGGAATGCTGAAAGGGGAGGGGAGGGGAAGATGCATTTGGTGGTGGGATCACTTTGGAGGTGGCGGAAATGGCGGAGGATGATCCGTTGAATGTGGAGGCTGGTGGGGTGAAAGGTGAGGACAAGGGGAACCCTATCGTGGTTCCGGGAGGGAGGGGCAGGGATGAGGGCAGAAGTGCGCGAGATAGAACGGACACGGTCGAGGGCCATGTCCCATTTTCCAGCACTTGGTCTGTAGCCTTGTATGCTATGGCGTTTCAAGTGCTCATCTAAATGCTTCTTGAATGTTGTGAGGGTTCCTGCCTCTACCAGCCTTTCAGGCAGTGAGTTCCAGATTCCAACCACCCTCTGGGTGAAAAAGTTTTTCCTCAAATTCCCTCTAAACCTCCTGCCCCTTACCTTGAAACTATGCCCCCTGGTTATTGACCCCTCTACTAAGGGGAAAGGTTCCTTTCTATCTACCCTATCTATGCCCCTCATAATTTTGTACACCTCAATCAGGACCCCCTCAGCCTTCTCTGCTCTAAGGAAAACAACCCCAGCTTGTCCAGTCTCTCTTCATAGCTGAAGCGCTCCAGCCCAGGTAACATCCTGGTGAATCTCCTCTGCACCCTCTCCAATGCAATCACATCCCTACTATAGTGTGGCAACCAGAACTGCATACAATATTCCAGCTGTGGCCTAACTAGCGTTTTGTACAGCTCCATCATAACCTCCCTGCTCTTATATTCTATGCCTCGACTAATGAAGGCAAATATCCCGTATGCCTTTTTAACCACCTTATCTACCTGTCCTGCTGCCTTCAGGGATCTATATACATGCACACCAAGGTCCCTCTGATCCTCTGTCCTCCCTAGGATCCTACCATTCATTGTGTATTCCCTTGCCTTGTTAGTCCTCCCAAAATGCATCACCTCACACTTTTCAGGGTTAAATTGCATTTGCCACTGTTCTGTCCATCTGACCAACCCATCTATATCGTCCTGTAGCCTGAGGCTTCCCTCCTTGCTATTTACCACTCCACCAATTTTCGTGTCATCTGCGAACTTACTGATCACACCTCCTACATTCATATCTAAATCATTAATGTACACTACAAACAGCAAAGGACCCAGCACCGAACCCTGCGGTACACCACTGGACACAGGCTTCCAGGCACAAAAACAACCTTCGACCATCACCCTCTGCCTCCTGCCACTAAGCCAATTTTGGGTCCAATGTGCCAAATTGCCCTGGATCCCATGGGCTCTTACCTTCTTGACCAGCCTCCCATGCGGGACTTTGTCAAAAGCCTTACTGAAGTCCATGTAGACTACATCAACTGCACTACCCTCATCCACACACCTAGTCACCCCCTCGAAAAATTCAATCAAATTGGTTAGACATGATCTCCCCCTGACAAAGCCATGCTGACTATCCTTGATTAATCCTTACCTCTCCAAGTGGAGACTAATTCTGTCCCTCAGAATTTTTTCCAATAATTTCCCTACCACTGATGTTAGGCTCACTGGCTTGTAATTCCCTGGTTTATCCCTACTACCCTTCTTGAATAATGGTACTACATTAGCTGTCCTCCAGTCCTTCTGAAAGGGGCTTAAGTGGTTCACTAATCTCCTTTAGAGAAGGAAATCTGCTGTCCTTACCTGGTCTGGCCTATATGTGAATCCAGACCCACAGCAATGTGGTTAACTCTTAACTGCCCTCTGAAATGGCCTAGCAAACCACTCAGTTGTAACTAACCGCTACGAAAAACAATAATAAGAATAAAATCAGATAGACTTAGGCACTGGCTTTGGACATGAAAAAAGCACACCCAGCCCAGTCAACACTGCAGAGTCCTCCTTACTAACATCTGGGCACTTGTGCCAAAATTGGGAGAGCTGTCCCACAGTCTAGTCAAGAAACAGCCTGACAGTCATACTCACAGAATCATACCTTTCAGCCAACATCCCAGACTCCTCCATCACCATCCCTGGGTATGTCCTGTCCCACCAGCAGGACAGACCCATTAGAGGTGGTGGCACAGTGGTATACAGTTGGGAGGGATAGGCCCTGGGAGTCCTCAACATTGACATCAGACCCCATGAAGTCTCATGGCTTCAGGTCAAGCATGGGTAAGGAAACCTCCTGCTGATTACCACATACTGCCCTCCCTCAGCTGATGAATCAGTACTCCTCCATGTTGAACACCGCTCGGAAGAAGCACTGAGAGTAGCAAGGGCACAAAATGTACTCTGGGTGGGGGATTTCAATGTCCATCACCAAGAGTGGCTCGGTAGCACCAATACTGACCGAGCTAGCCAAGTCCTGAAGGACATAACTGCCCAACTGGGCCTGCGACAGGTGGTGAGAGAACCAACACAAAGGTAAATCCTACTTGACCTCGTCCTCACCAATCTACCTGTCGTAGATGCATCTGCCCATGGCGGTATTGGTAGGAGTGACCACCGCACAGTCCTTGTGGAGACGAACTCCCGTCTTCACACTGAGGACACCCTCCATCGTGTTGTGTGGCACTACCACCTTGCTAAATGGGATAGATTCAGAACAGATCTAGCAGCTCAAAACTGGGCATCCATGAGGCACTGTGGGCCATCAACAGCAGCGGAATTGCATTCCACCACAATCTGCAACCTCAAGGCCAGGTATATTCCTCACTCTACCATTACCACCAAGCCCGGGGACCAACCCTGGTTCATGGAGGAGTGTAGAGGAGCTTTTCAGGAGCAGCACTAGGCGTACCTAAAAATGCAGTGCCAACCTGGAGAAGCTGCAACACAGGACTACGTGCATGCTAAACAGTGTAAGCAGCATGCTATAGACAGGGCTAAGCGATCCCACAACCAACAGATTAGATCAAAGCTCTGCAGTCCTGGCAGATTCAGTCATGAATGATGGTGAACAATTAAACAACTAACAAGAGGAGGAGGCTCCGTGAACATCCCCATCCTTAATGATGGCAGAACCCAGCAAGTGAGTACCAAAGACATGGCTGAAGCATTTGCAACTATCTTCAGCCAGAAGTGCCAAGTGAATGATCCATCTTGGCCTCCTCCTGAGGTCCCCACCATCACAGATGCCAATCTTCAGCCAATTTGATTCACTCCACGTGATATCAAGTAATGGCTGAGTGCGCTGGATACAGCAAAAGCTATGGGCCCCAAAAACATCCCGGGTGTAGAGCTGAAGACTTGTGCTCCAGAACTAGCCGTGCCTCTCGCCTAGCTGTTCCAGTACAGCTACAGCACTGACATCTATGCGACAAAGTGGAAAATCACCCAAGTATGTCCTGTCCAAATCCAATCTGTCCAATTACCGCCCCATCAGTCTACTCTCAATCATCAGCAAAGTGATAGCAAGTGTCATCGACAATGCTGTCAAGCGACACTTACTCACCAATAACCTGCTCACTGATGCCCAGTTTGGGTTCCGCCAAGACCACTTGGCTCCAGACCTCATTACAGCCTTGGTCCAAACATGGAAAAAGGAGCTGAATTCCAGAGGTGAGGTGAGAGTGACTGCCCTTGACATCAAGCAGCATTTGACCGAGTCTGGCCTCAAGGAACTCTAGTAAAACTGAAGTCAATAGGAATCAGGAGGAAAACTCTCCACTGGCTAGAGTCATACCTAGCACAAAGGAAGATAGTTGTGTTTATTGGAGGCCAATCATCTCAGCCCCTGGACAACCAAGCAGGAGTTCCTCAGGGCAGTGTCCTCGGTCCAACAATCTTCAGCTGCTTCATCAATGACCTTCCCTTCATCATAAAGTCAGAAGCAGGGATGTTCGCTGATGATTGCACAGTGTTCAGTTCCATTTGCAACTCCTCAGATAATGAAGCAGTCCGTGCCCACATACAGCAAGACCTGGACAACATTCAGGCTTGGGCTGATAAGTGGCAAGTAATATTCGCGACACACAAGTACCAGGCAATGACTATCTCCAACAAGATGAAGTCTAACCCCTCCCTTTGACATGCAGTTACATTACCATCGTCAAATCCCCCACTGTCAACATCCTGGGGTCACCATTAACCAGAAACTTAACTGGGCCAGCCACATGAATACTGTGGTTACAAGAGCAGGTCAGAGGCTGGGTAATCTATGGCAAGTGACTCACCTCCTGACTCCCCAAAGCCTTTCCACCATCTACAAGTCAGGAGTGTAATGGAATACTCTCCATTTGCCTGGATGAGTGCAGCTCCAACAACACTCAAGAAGCTCAACACCATTCAGGACAAAGCAGCTTTCTTGATTGGCAGCCCACCCACCACCTTAAACATTCACTCCCTCCACCACTGGCACACTGTGGCTGCAGTGTGTACCATCTACAAGATGCCCTGTAGCAACTCACCAAGGCTTCTTTGACAGCACCTCCCAAACCCACGACCTCTACCACCTAGAAGGACAAGGGCAGCAGGCCCATGGGAACACCACCACCTCCAAGTTCCCCTCCAAGTTACACACCATCCTGACTTGAAAGTATATCACCATTCCTTCATCGTCGCTGGGTCAAAATCCAGGAACTCCCTCCCTAACAGCACTGTACCTTCACCACAAGGACTGCAGCGGTTCAAGAAGGTGGCTCACCATCACCTTCTCAAGGGCAATTAGGGATGGGCAATAAATGCTGGCTTTGCCAGCAACGCCCACATCCCATGAACGAATAAAACAAAAGATCTCTATAGGCACTCTCTTAGAATTCAGCAAAAAAATATTTTTCTGCAAGGTACCAGTGTAAAATAGAAATATTTTCAGGTTTATTTTAGCAGCTTTATCACTTTTAAAATGCGGTTTTCTCAAGCGATATGGGTCACTTACCTCACACTGCCTGAACAGATCTACAATTATTAACAATCCCTGGCATAGTAGCCTGAAAAGAAACAGCTCCTTCACAAGCCAGTGATAAAATATACATTTGTCTGTGACTGATATAAAAACCTCTTTACTCATAGTCTGGAAGGAATGTACTAAGGAATGTAATTGCACCCTATTGTTGACACTTGTGAGATTATGACACATTAAATGAATGGAATTTAATCAAGATCGTATTCTGACACTTATTGCCAAACTCCTTCCTTAGCAGTTTAAATTACTCTGTCACAACAAGTGGATGGGAAATATATCACCATTTCTGCAAAAATTAGTCTTAGCATTTAGCCAAATTGAATTTTTACAAACTGCATTTGAAGTGCCATCGTCATACAAAATAGAGAGACACTAAGGACTGGATTTCCCTCCGCTATCCTGCTCAAAATCGGACAGAATTGCAGTGGAAAAGAGAGAATAATTGGGCCGTGAGACCAACCCCAACCACCAAAGAAATGATGCAAAGCGCTAAATTGCCCATTTACATGCTTCTTTGAGGTTTCGAACGAGCTTCTGCTGACGTTATAGCCCGGAGAACCCCAGCAGGAAATTCTCCCCCATCTGTTCCTTCATATATAAAAAAAATAATTCACTAAAACAAAGTAATTCTTTACCTTGGCTGTCCATCTGTTAGGCTCTGGGTTTCTATAATGATGGCCATGAAAAACAGAAAACTTCAAGAAAAGATCAAGCCAACTTGCATCTTTCTTTACCAAATATGGCTGCAATAATACTTAATATTACTAATAAGTTCTGTTTGAAAACATGTTTAAACTCAGGATTTCTGTTCAGAACTTCTCTCAATGGTACAGTCTGTTCAGAATTTTCAGTTTCTATGTGTTATTTCTGGTTATTTGCAAGTTCTGAGATAAATACAAGAAGTACCGCTGGTGTAACCATTAGAATATATTACAAAAAAATAAAAATTAAACACTTTAAAATTTGTCACACATATAACATGCTAAATAACAATCAATCATTTGAATATAGTAACCTGAATTGTGATTTATCTCAGAAAATGTTGAAGAGTCCATTGTCTCTCAGGCAGAAGGGAGATAGTTAATTATTTTTGCATTAATACATAGGAGTGGTGGGGCTTATAAAGAGCAAGTGTTGACATGCTCTGTGAATGGCCATTCTTGCTGTCCATCATAAACCCCGTCCCCTGCTTCTAAATATGATTTTATTAAATCAGAAATGAGGTAGCCTCAAATGGGATATTTTTCCCCAGCAATTGCTTACACACAATCATATTAGTACATGCAGTGAGCATTAGAGGTCAATTTCCCTAGCTCCTCTTCTGCTCCAGAGTTGGGCCGGACGACCATCTGCTGTTCTGTGCTTGTTCAGGCTGAGCTGTGCCCAATTTAGGTGTCCCAGGTCAGGGGCCAACCCCCCAGCAAAGGCCCACCCCAAGGCAGGACACAACACTGGAAAACAGCGGAGGAAAATTAAGCTGAGTTACAGGTCCAAGAGCCCCGATGCTTACATATTGCACTAGTCCTCCATTTTCCCCATTCTTTACCTGCACAGCAAGTGAGAGGCTAATGCTTGAGGTCGAGGTCTATCCCCTGCACACTTGGCTCATGATTCCTCCCAGGAACCCATGCTTAGTGGCCAAATGGCACTACAATCAGATCCATGGTTCAAACATTGAGCAAACCATTGGAGTCCTCAAGCAACAACACCTCTCCCTGGACAGATCTGGTGGCTCCTGCAATATAGGCCAGAAAGTGTGTCCCGTATGATTGTAGTTTGCTGTATGCTGCATAACTTTGCTCTGCAACAGGGGCAAGACATGGAGCCACCTGTATGAGGACCTTCAGCAGGATAAGGGAGACAACACTGATGAAATAGAGGATGCGAAGAAGCAGGATGGCGCCAACACCTGCCTGCAGTCAGAGCTTCTTCCACAGCAGCTCATCAAAAAGCATTTCATCTGAACAATCCCTATTCCCATGATAACAGTCAAGCCCAGCATCTGCCCCAGTCCGTGCACCCTCAAATAAACTATATCTGGCCAAAGACCAACATTTCTGGTCTTGGCTCAGAGGTAGCACTCTCACCTCTAAATCAGAAGGCGATGGGTTCAAGCCCCACTTCGGAGACCCAAGCACATAATCCAGGCTGACACTTCAGTGCAGTACTGAGGAAGTCAATGGTATGGGCCCAGAAATTCGGGTCTCCACGGGTGAGTACGCATGGGGTACTCACCCGTAGGCCCAATGGAAGTGCCAGTTTCCTGCATGCACTGCGCATGCGCGGGAAACCAGCACTTCCATTCCTCTGAACGAAGAGGTTCAGAGGTCGAACGCGTGCGTAGGAGGGGCTGCGCGTGCGCATCGAACTTCGTTTTTATTTACAGGTTTTCCCAGGAAGGTAAGCTTGCAGAATTTAGAAATATAAAAGCAGGCGTAAGGCCTGCTTTTTACAAGGTACGTGGTGAATTAATTAAAATTAAAACATTTTTTCCCAAAGGTTTATTATTTTTAAATACTTTAAAGCAAGGTAAGTTTATTTTTAGCCCCATTAGAAAATAAAAAAAATTTCAAAAATTTAAATTGTTTAAAATAGTTATTTCATGTAATTTATAGAGTATTTAAAAAATGTGATTAAAAAAAAAATTATTTGAAGATTTAGTACTATTTTGGGGCCGTAGTATTTATAAGTCTTGACAGCACTTCCTGTCAGACTTATGAATGGAGCATTCCCTGCTCCGATTGGCTCCCCATGGCCCACGTGATCCCAGGGGATGCATTGAACTAACTGCGCCCCTGGGATACGCAAGCACTGCGCGCCGGCAGCTGGACCAGGTCCCGATCGGAATCCCACGGGGGCCCACAGCTCAACGGTCGGCGCGCAAGCTAAGTGCAGATCGGGGGCTTGCACTCGCGGGAAGCCCCTGACCTGAATTTCTGGGCCATCATCTTTCAGATGGGACGTTAAACTGAGGCCCCATCTCCCTTCTTAGGTAATTTCTTGGCATTATTTGAACAAGAGCAGGGCAGTTCTCCTGGTGTTTATGCCTCACCCAACATTACTAAAACAGGAAACCTCCTACTGATTACCACCTACTGCCCTCCCTCAGCTGATGAATCAGTACTCCTCCATGTTGAACACCGCTCGGAAGAAGTACTGAGAGTAGCAAGGGCACAGAATGTACTCTGGGTGGGGGACTTCAATGTCCATCACCAAGAGTGGCTCCGTAGCACCACTACTGACTGAGCTGGCCGAATCCTGAAGGATATAACTGCCTGCGACAGGTGGTGGGCGAGTGAACCAACACGAGGGGAAAAACCTACTTGACCTCGTCCTCACCAATCTACCTGTCGCAGATGCATCTGTCCATGACAGCATTGGCACAGTCATTGTGGAGACGAAGTCCCATCTTCACACTGAGAACACCTCCATCGTGTTGTGTGGCACTACCACCGTGCTAAACAGGATAGATTCAGAACAGATCAAGCAGCTCAAAATTGGGCATCCATGAGGCGCTGTGGGCCATCAGCAGTAGCAGAATTGTATTCCACCACAATCTGTAACCTCATGGCCTGGCATATCCCTCACTCTACCATTACCACCAAGCCAAGGGACCAACCCTGGTACAACAACGAATGTAGAAGAGCATGCCAGGAGCAGCACCAGGTGTACCTAAAAATGAGGTGCCAACCTGGGGAAGCTGCAACACAGGACCAAATGCATGCTAAAAAGCGGAAGCAGCATGCTATAGACAGGGCTAAGTGATCCCACAATTAACGGATCAGATCAAAGCTCTGCAGTCCTGCCACATCCAGTTGTGAATGGTGGTGGACCATTAAACAACTAACGGGAGGAGGGTATATAGACCTCCAAACAACTAATGGGAGTGGTATATAGACATCCAAACAGTAATGCGGAGGTTGGGGATGGCATTAAAAGGGAAATTAGAGAAGCGTGCAATAAGGGCACAGCAGTCATCATGGGTGACATTAATCTACATATAGATTGGGCTAACCAAATTAGTAACAATACTGTGGAGGAGAAATTCCTGGAGTGTTTACGGGATAGTTTCCTGGACCAATATTTCGAGGAACCAACCAGAGATCAGGCCATCTTAGACTGGGTATTATGTAAAGAGAAAGGATTAATTAGCAATCTTGTTGTACGAGGCCCCTTGGGTTGGAGCGATCATAATACAGGTAGACTATCCTTTATCCGAAAACCTCGGGACCAGCCGTGTTTAGGTTTTCAGAAAATTTCGGATTTCGGAAGGTGGGTCGGCGGGGGTCCGCGGGGGGATCGGCGGGGGTCGGGGTCGGCGGGGGTCGGGGTCGGCGGGGGTCCACAGTCGTGGCTTGTCCGTCGCTGCTAGCCTGGAATGCAATGAAGTTCCGCATTTCCACCAACAGGTCGTCGTGCTCGGTCGGAACAGGGGCCGGCACCGCCGCGGGCTCAGAGCTCTCGTTGCTTTCAAGCCTTTGGAAGAGAGTCAGGTGGTTCCACGGGGGGGTCGGCGGGGGGTCGTGCGCACGACTTACGCTGACCCTCTGCTCAGCGTAAGTCGGCGGGGGTCGGGGTCGGCGGGGGTCCGCAGGGGGGGTCGGGGTCGGGGGGTCCGCGGGGGGTCGTGCGCACGACTTACGCTGACCCTCTGCTCAGCGTAAGTCATGCGCCACTCTGGTCATGTCGTGCGCAAGACTTACGCTGACTGAAAAAACCTTCGGTTTTTAGAGGGTTTCGGTTTTCGGAAGTTCGGATAAAGGGTAGTCTACCTGTATGATCAATTTCTTTAAGATGGAAAATGAAGTAGTTGACTCAGAGACTAGGGTCCTGAATTAAAATAAAGGAAACTACGATGGTCTGAGGCGTGAGTTGAGTAGGATTGATTGGGGAATGTCACTCAAAGGGTTGACGGTGGATAGGCAATGGCAAACGTTCAAAGACCGCATGGATGAACTACAGAATTTGTTCATCCCAGTTTGGCATAAAAAGAAAAGAAAAAAGGTGACTCAACCGTGGCTAACAAGGGAAATTAGGGACAGCATAAGATCCAAGGAGAGGGCATATAAATTGGCCAGAAAAAGCAGTAAACCTGAGGATTGGGAGCAGTTTAGGATTCAACAAAGGAGGACAAAGGGATTAATTAAGGGGAAAATTGAATATGAGAGTAAGCTTGCAGGGAACATAAAAAATAAAAACTGACTGTAAAAGCTTTTATAGATATGTGAAGAGAAAAAGATTGGTGAAGTCACACATAGGTCTCTTGCAGTCAGAATCAGGGGAATTTATAATGGGGAACAAAGAAATGGCAGACCAATTAAATACATATTTTGGTTCTGTCTTCACAAAGGAGGACACAAATAACCTCCCAGAGCTGTCGGGGAACATAGGGTCTGATGAAAGGGAGGAACTGAAAGAAATCAGTATTTGTAGGGAAATGGTGTTAGGGAAATTGATGGGATTGAAGGCGGATAAATCCCCAGGGCCTGATAATCTACATGCTAGGGTACTTAAGGAAATGGCCCTAGAAATAGTAGATGCATTGCTGATCATCTTCCAACATTCGATGGAATCTGGAACAGTACCCATGGATTGGAGGGTAGCTAATCTTACCCCACTATTCAGAGAAAACGGGGAATTATGAAGCCTGACATCGGTAGTGGGGGAAATATTAGGGTCCATTATAAAAGATGTAATAGCAGAGCACTTGGAAAACAGTGACAGGATCGGACAAAGTCAACATGGATTTACAAAAGGTAAATCGTGCTTGACTAATCTACTGGAATTTTTTGAGGATGTAACTGGTAAAATAGATAAGGGAGAGCCAGTGGATGTGGTGTATTTGGACTTTCAGAAGGCTTTTGATAATGTCCCGCATAAGAGATTAGCACATAAAGTTAAGGCACATGGGATTGGGGGCAAGGTATTGATTTGGATAGAGAACTGGTTGGCAGACAGAAAGCAGAGTTGGAATAAACGGGTCTTTTTCCGAGTGGCAGGCAGTGACTAGTGGGGTACCGCAGGGATAGGTCCTTGGACCCCAGCTATTCACAATATATATTAATGATCTAGACAAGGGAACTAGATGTAATACCTCCAAATTTGCAGACGACACAAAGCTGGGTGGGCGTGTGTGCAGCGAGGAGAATGCCGAGAAACTCCAGGATGATTTGGACAGGTTGGGTGATTGGGCAAAAGCATGGCAGATGCAATATAATGTGGATAAATGTGAGGTTATCCACTTTGGTGGCAAAAACAGGAAGGCAGATTATTATCTGAATGGCAATAGATTGGGAGAAGGAGAAGTGCAACGAGACCTGGGTGTCCTTCTGCACCAGTCGCTGAAGGTAAGCATGCAGGTGCAGCAGGCGGTTAAGAAGGCAAATGGTATGTTGGCCTTCGTGGCGAGAGGCTTTGAGTACGGCAACAAGGATGTCTTGCTGCAACTGTACAGGGCCTTGTTGAGACCACATCTTGAGTATTGTGTGCAGTTTTGGTCGCCTTGTCTGAGGAAGGATGTTCTTGCCATGGAAGGAGTTCAGCGAAGATTCACCAGGCTGATACCTGGGATAGCAGGAATGACGTATGAGGAGAGATTGGGACAATTGGGCTTGTACTCACTGGCGTTTAGAAGAATGAGAGGGGATCTTATTGAAACTTATAAAATTCTGACAGGACTGGACAGACTAGATACAGGAAGGATGTTCCCGATGGTCGGGGAGTCCAGAACCAGGGGTTACAGTCTAAGGATAAGGGGTAGGCCATTTAGGACAGAAATGAGGAGGAATTTCTTCACCCAGAGAGTGGTGAACCTGTGGAATTCACTACCACAGAAGGCAGTAGAAGCCAATTCATTAAATATATTCAAGAAGGAGTTGGATATATTTCTTAAGGCTAAAGGGATCCAGGGGTATGGGGAGAAAGAAGGGACCGGGTACTGAAATTGTATGATCAGCCATGATCGTATTGAATGGCGGAGCAGGCTCGAGGGGCCGAATGGCCTACTCCTGCTTCTATCTTCTATGTTTCTTCTATGTTTCTATGAGGCTCCAAGAATATCCCCAACCTCAATGATCGTGGAGCCCAGTACGTGAGTGCAAAAGACAAGGCTGAAGCATTTGCAACCAACTTCAGCCAGAAGTGCTGAGTGGATGATTCATATCAGCCTCCTCCTGAGGTCCTCACCCTCACAGAAGCCAGTCTTCAGCCAATTCGATTCACTCCACATGATATCAAGAAACGGCTGAGCGCACTGGATACAGCAAAGGGCCTGACAACATAGATACATAGATACATAGAAGATAGGAGCAGGAGTAGGCCATTCGGCCCTTCGTGCCTGCTCCGCCATTCGATGAGATCATGGCTGATCCTTTAATTCAGTATCCCGTCCCCGCCTTCTCTCCGTAACCCTTAACCCCTTTTGCCCGTAGAAATATATCTAATTCCCTCTTAAATATATTTAATGAGCTGGCGTACACTGCCCTCTGTGGCAATGAGTTCCACAGGTTCACCACTCTCTGAGTGAAGAAATTCCCCCTCATCTCTGTCCTAAATGGTTTAGCCCTTATCCTTAAATTATGTCCTCTAGTTCTGTTCTCACCCGCCAAGGGAAACATTCCTTCTGCATCCAGTCTGTCTAGACCTGTCAGAATTTTATACACTTCTATGAGGTCCCCTCTCAATCTTCTAAACTCCAGTGTGTACATCCCTAAACTACATAGTCTCTCCTCATAGGTCATTCCCGCCATTCCTGGTATCAGCCTGGTGAATCGCCGCTGCACCCCCTCCATGGCAAGAACATCCTTCCTCAGATGAGGCGACCAAAACTGTACACAGTACTCGAGGTGTGGTCTCACCAGTGCCCTGTACAGCTGCAGCAAGGTATCCCTGTTCCTGTATTCTAACCCTTTTGCTATGAAGGCCAGCATACCGTTTGCCTTCTTGACCGCCTGTTGCACCTGCATGCTCGCCTTCAGTGACTGGTGTACAAGAACACCCAGGTCTCTCTGTACTTCCCCCTCTCCCAATCTATTGCCATTTAAATAATAATTTGCCCTCCCGTTCCTGCACCCAAGGTGGATAACTTCGCACTTGTCCACATTATAGTGCATCTGCCATTTATCCGCCCAATCGCCCAGTCTGTCCAAATCGCTCTGGAGCTTCCTGGTCTCTTCCTCTGAGCCCACCCCCCCTCCTAGTTTAGTGTCGTCTGCAAATTTGGAAATGCTGCATCCGACTCCCTGATCCAGGTCATTAATGTAAATTGTGAACAGCTGGGGGCCCAGGACAGATCCCTGTGGTACCCCACTTGTTACTGCCTGCCATTCAGAAAATGAGCCGTTTATTCCAACTCTCTGTTTTCTATCTGACAGCCAGTTCCCTATCCACGCCAAAACTTTCCCCTTTATCCCATGAGCCTCAATTTTCCATGCTAATCTTTTATGTGGGACCTTATCGAAGGCCTTTTGGAAGTCCAGGTACACCACATCTACTGGCTCTCCCCCATCTATTCTACCAGTTACTCCCTCAAAAAATTCCAATAGATTAGTCAAGCACGATTTACCCTTTGTAAATCCATGTTGACTCTGTCCTATCCTGTCCCCATTTGCTAAGTGCTCCGCTATTTCATCCTTAATGATGGACTCCAGCATTTTGCCCACAACTGATGTAAGGCTTACAGGTCTGTAATTACCTGCTTTTTCCCTACCCCCCTTTTTGAATAGTGGGGTAACGTTAGCTACCCTCCAATCCATCGGCACTGTTCCCGAGTCTAATGAATTCTGAAAAATCATCCTTAGTGCATCCGCTATCTCTAGGGCCACCTCCTTCAGTACCCTAGGATGCATGTTATCAGGCCCTGGGGATTTGTCCACCTTCAATCCCTTTAGCTTCCTTAACACCATATCCTTAGAGATATTGATTTGCGTCAGTTCCTCCTTTGCCAATGTCCCTATTTTTCCTGATATCCCAGGGAGGTTTTTTGTGTCTTCCTTCGTAAAGACTGACCCAAAGTATGCATTTAGTTGATCTGCCATTTCCTTATTTCCCATTATATATTCCCCCGTATCTGACTGCAATGGACCAACTTTGGTTTTCACCAGTCTTTTCCTTTTGATATATTTATAAAAGCTTTTGGAGTTAGTTTTTATATTTTCCGCCAGCTTGTTTTCGTAAGCTATTTTGCCCCTCTTGATCATGCCCTTTGCCCTCCTTTGCTCTATCTTAAACTGTTCCCAATCTTCCGCTCTGGCGCTTTTTTTGGCTATTTTATACGCCCTATCTTTGGATTTTATGCTGTCTCTAATTTCCCCTGTTATCCACGGTTGAGTCACCTTTTTAGATTTCCTTTTATGCCAGATTGGTATAAACAATTTTTGCAATTTTGTCATTCTATCTTTAAATGTTTGCCATTGTTTATCTACCTCCAGTCCTCCCAGGAACGTTGTCCAATCAGACCTACTCAGTTCCCGTCTCATGGCATCATAATTCCCCTTGTTTAAATTCAGGACCTTAGTCTCTGAGTCAATTTCTTCGCTCTCCATTTCGAGTGAGAAATCGATCATGTTATGATCGCTCTGACCCAAGGGTCCCCGTACAACAAGATTACTGATTAGTCCCTTCTCATTGCACAGTACCCAGTCCAATATAGCCTGTTCCCGAGTTGGTTCCTCGACATATTGATCCAGATAACCATCCCTTAAACACTCAAGGAATTCCTCCTCCTCATTATTTTTACTGATTAGGCTAGTCCAATCTATGATTAGGCTATCGTGCTGAAGACTTGTGCTCCAGAACTAGCCGAGCCTCTAGCCAAGCTGTTCCAGTACATCTACAACACTGGCATCTATCCGACAATGTGGAAAACTGCCAAGGTATGTCCTGTCCACAAAAAGCAGGACAAATCCCATCAGTCTACTCTCAATCATCAGCAAAGTGATGGAAGGTGTCATCGACAGTGCTAACGAGCGGCACTTACTCACCAATAACCTGCTCACTGATGCCCAGTTTGGGTTCTGCCAAGACCACTCAGCTCCCGACCTCATCACAGCCTTGGTCCAAACACAGACAAAGGAGCTGAATTCCAGAGGTGAGGTGAGAGTGACTGCCCTTGACATCAAGGCAGCATTTGACCAAGTCTGGCATCAAGGAGCCCTAGTAAAACTGAAGTCAATGGGAATCAGGGGGAAAAAGCTCCACCAGCCTCTCCCTGCCAGCCCTCCCGATCACCAGCCTCTCCCCCCAGCCCTCCCGATCACCAGCCTCCCCCCCCAGCCCTCCGGATCACCAGCCTCCCCCCAGCCCTCCCGATCTCCAGCCTCCCGCCCCAGCCCTCCCGATCTCCAGCCTCCCCTCCAGCCCTCCCGATCACCAGCCTCCCGCCCCAGCTCTCCCGATCTCCAGCCTCTGCCCCCAGCCCTCCCGATCACCAGCCTCCCCCTGATGGGCCTTCAATAACCACAAAACTAGAAGTTATAGACTTAAACGAGTTGGCTTTTAATCACTAAGATCAGAGCTAACATCTCAACACGCCGACTGGTTCACAGGAATGAGTCATACAGATCCTGGGATCTTTATGTAAGAGAAGTCGGGGCGGAGCCAAGAGCCAAGACCTGGAACCTCCCAGGTTAGTCGGGAAAGAGGAAGTGAAACTATACACAGTGGGGGAGGGTAATATACATGAGTGCAAAACGAATACAGGATCAAGACAAACAGATTTCATTACATTCACCCCTTCTACAGATTTAGTCCATCGGGGTGATGTTTCTTAAAAGTTGGTATAAGTGAGTCTGTCAGGAGGTTTTGCAGTTCTCAGTGATCGGCGCAAAGCCGGTTGGGGTGCCTCTAGTGGAGTGGATTCTGGTTCCTCCGCTGTCCGGGCCTCCGCAGTGTCTTCCAGGTTATCTGCAGTGTCCTCCAGGTTAAAGTTGGGTATTGATACCTCTGGGCATCCTGTCTCTTTGTAGTGTAGGTCTTCATCGGGTAGTCTCCCATCGTTCTCTCCGCTCCCCGAGGGAGCGAGGTCTTTTATGGAAACAGTGTCCTCTCGCCCATCAGAGTATTCGATATAGGCGTACTGAGGGTTTGCATGGAGGAGCTGTACCTTTTCCACAAGGGGGTCCATTTTATGGCCTCCCACGTGCTTCCGCAATAGTACTGTCCCCGGAGACGTCAGCCACGCGGGTAGAGATATGCCCGAGGTGGATTTCCAGGGGGAAATTAACATCTTTTCGTGAGGGGTAGCGTTAGTGGCAGTACATAACAGAGACCTTATGGAGTGGAGCACGTCTGGGAGGACTTCCTGCCAGCAGGAGGTCGGAAGGCCTTTTGACTTTAAGGCTAACGTGACAGCCTTCCAAACAGTAGCATTCTCCCTTTCCACTTGCCCATTACCCCGGGGGTTGTAGCTAGTGGTTCTGCTAGTGGCTATCCCCTTCGAGAGCAAGAACTGGCGCAGCTCGTCACTCATGAATGACGTCCCCCTATCGCTGTGTATGTAGTTCGGCATGCCAAACATGCAGAATAGATTACAGAGACACTTGATGACCGTGGCACTGGTCATGTCTGGGCAGGGAATGGCGAAGGGGAAGCGGGAATATTCATCAATGATATTGAGGAAGTATACGTTACGGTCGGCAGAGGGAAGGGGTCCCTTGAAGTCCAGACTTAGGCGCTCGAATGGCCGTGTGGCTTTGATAAGGTGTGCACGGTCAGGCCTGTAGAAACGAGGCTTGCATTCTGCACAGATGCGGCAGGCTCTGGTCATTGCCCTGACCTCCTCGATGGAGTGGGGCAGATTGCGGGACTTTATAAAATGGTATAGTCGGGTGACCCCTGGGTGACAGAGGTCATTGTGGAGACCCTGTAATTTGTCCGTATGAATGCTGGCACACATTCCCCGCGATAGGGCGTCTGGGGGTTCATTAAGGGCTCCCGGCCTGTACATAATATCATAGTCGAACGTGGATAGTTCGATCCTCCACCTGAGTATTTTGTCATTCTTGATTTTCCCCCTTTGTTTGTTATTAAACATGAAAGCCACCGACCGCTGGTCGGTGAGCAGGGTGAAACGTTTGCCGGCTAGGTAGTGTCTCCAGTGCCGCACTGCCTCCACTATAGCCTGTGCCTCCTTCTCGACAGAAGAGTGCCTGATTTCAGGTCCCTGAAGGGTTCGGGAGAAGAAGGCCACAGGTCTCCCAGCCTGATTGAGGGTCGCAGCTAAGGCAAAGTCTGACGCATCGCTTTCGACTTGAAAGGGAATGCATTCGTCCACTGCACACACTGCAGCCCTTTCAATGTCCTGTTTAATACTGGTGAAAGCCTCCCGAGCTTCAGCTGATAGTGGGAAGGACGTCGATTTAATGAGGGGTCGGGCCTTATCAGAGTAATTGGGCACCCATTGGGCATAATACGAAAAAAATCCCAGGCACCTTTTTAAAGCTTTGGGATTGTGTGGCAGGGGCAGTTCCTTTGGGGGCGTAATCGGTCAGGGTCCGGTCCAATTACCCCATCTTCCACCACACAGCCGAGGATACAGAGACGGGTTGTGTTGAAGACACATTTGTCTTCGTTGTCGGTTAGATTCAGCTTTAGGGCAGTTTTTAAAAATCTCGCAAGATTTAGATCGTGGTCTTGCTGGTTGTGCCCGCAGATAGTGACATTGTCCAGATAGGGGTAGGTAGCTTGTAGTTTATTCTCGTCAACCATGCGGTCCATCTCATGTTGGAAGACCGAGACCCCATTTGTTACCCTGAAGGGCACTCTGAGAAAATGGTAGAGGCGCCCATTTGCCTCGAAGGCGGTGTATGGGCGGTCCTCCGTTCTAATGGGGAGCTGGTGATACGCGGATTTGAGGTCGATAGTCGAGAAGACTCGGTATTGGTTGACCATTTCTGATATGCGGGGTAAAGGGTAGGCGTCCAGCTGGGTATAAATATTAACAGTCTGGCTGTAGTCAATTACCATCTGTTTCTTTTCGCTATTTTTAACTATGACTACTTGGGTACGCCACGGGCTGGTACTGCATTCAATAATGCCTTCCCGCAGGAGTCTGTCCACTTCCGCCTTGATAAAGTGTCTGTCTTCCAGACTGTACCGTCTACTTTTGGTCGCTATGGGCCTACAGTTCGGAGCGAGATTAGCGAATAAAGAGGGCGGGCTGATTTTTAAGGTTGATAGGCCACAGACTGTGAGTGGCGGCTGGGACCCGCCATATGCAAGCGTGACACTTTCGTGGTGGCACTGGAAGTCCAGGCCCAAGATTACATTAACACAGAGTTCTGGCATCACGAGGAGTTTAAAATCCTTGTAGTCCGTGCCTTTTACAGTCAGTGTTACCACACAGTAGCCCAAAATGTCCGAAGTGTGGGGCTTAGCAGCCATAGCAATTCTGCTCCGTGTAGGGGTTACTGTTAATGAGTGCCGCCGTACCAGGCTAGGGTGGATAAAACTCTCGGTACTCCCACAGTCAATTAAACATTTCGTTAAATTCCCGTTTACCTGTATGTCCATCATGGATTTTGTCAACGGGTGTGGCCTGGATTGATCCACCGTGACCGAAGCCACTGTTGGGCCTTGGGCGGCCGTCGAGTCGGGAAAAGATGGCGGATCCCAAGATGGCGGCCCGCACGGCACGCACGAGGCGGCGACGGAGTTGGAAATTGGATTCCCCCTGCAGACTTTGCTAAAATGCCCCTTTTTCTTACATTTGAAGCATGTAGCGTCCTTCGCTGGGCATCGTTGTCTGGGGTGCTTGGCCTGGCCGCAGAAGTAGCATTTCGGGCCTCGAGACAATGCCGCTGTAGTAGGACTCCTGGGTGAACTTCTGTGTGGGGACTCCGACGGCGTAGAGCTGGTCTGAGACCTGGATGGGGAAGATGGCTATTCCAAGATGGCGGCCCCCTCGGCGCGCACGAGGCGGTGAGGGCCGCATGGCCGGAAGAATAAGGGTCAGAGTTTCTCTGGGCCACGTCCAGCGATCGCGCAGTGGCCACTGCCTTTTTTAAGTCCAGGACCTCCTTCTCCAGCAGTCTCTGCCGGATATAATTCGATTTGAGGCCCGTGATGAAGGAATCGCGGACCAATTCGTCAGAGTACGCGTTGGCCGTCACGGCCTTGCAGTTACAGTCCCGGACCAGGTCCTTTAGGCCCTGTAAGAAATCGTCCATTGATTCCTCTGGTCGCTGCCTGCGTGTAGCCAGCAGATGTCTGGCGTACACTTTGTTTACCGGCCTCTGGTATTGGGCCTTCAGGATAGTGATGGCCTCCGTGTAAGAGGTGGCGTCCCGGATGAACGAATAAATCCGATGACTTACGCGAGTAGTCAGTAGACTCAGTTTATCTACCTCGCTAGCGGATGAGGCCCCCGCGAAGAGTTCGAAGCATTTGAGCCAGTGTTCAAATTGATTTGATGCTTCAGCAGAATGTGGATCCAAGTCCAGACGCTCTGGTTTTAGGAGTCGATCCATCCTAGTATTCTTTAGTGATTAAAATTGATGGGCCTTCAATAACCACAAAACTAGAAGTTATAGACTTAAACAAGTTGGCTTTTAATCACCAAGATCAGAGCTAACATCTCAACACGCCGACTGGTTCACAGGAATGAGTCATACAGAACCTGGGATCTTTATGTAAGAGAAGTCAGGGGCGGAGCCAAGAGCCAAGACCTGGAACCTCCCAGGTTAGTCGGGAAAGAGGAAGTGAAACTATACACAGTGGGGGAGGGTAATATACATGAGTGCAAAACGAATACAGGATCAAGACAAACAGATTTCATTACACCCCCCCAGCCCTCCCGATCTCCAGCTTCTGCCCAGAGCCCTCCCGATCTCCAGCCTCTCCCCCAGCCCTCCCGATCTCCAGCCTCCCCCCAGCCCTCCCAATCTCCAGCCTTCCTGAGCACCAGCCTCCCCACCCCAGCCCTCCCGATCACCAGCCTCCCCTCACCAGCCCTCCCGATCACCAGCCTCCCTCCAAGCCCTCCTGATCTCCAGCCTCCCCCCAGCCCTCCTGATAACCAGCCTCCCCACCCAGCACTCCCAATCATGAGCCTCCCCTCACCAGCCCTCCCAATCACCAGCCCTCCCAATCACCAGCCTCCCCCAAGCCCTCCCGATCTCCAGCCTCCCCACCAGCCTTCCTGAGCACCAGCCTCCCCACCACTCCTTCCCATCTCCAGCCTCTCCCCCAGCCTTCCTGATCACAGCATGGAGTTGATGCGCCCTTGCCAGTGCTAGGGACCGCCCCCACGGGTCCCTGGTTGCGGCCTCTTGCCATTAGAGTTCCCTCACATCTACCGGCCATGCAGTCCATTTGGCCAGCTGCCGGGTGGGAGGTGGTCCTATAATATTCTAATGAAGTCCTACCTTTAAGATCGGCAGGGCCTCCACGCCTTGCCAGGGTTTCCGGTTGATTTTGGCCTCATCTGCACCCTCCCCAGCTCGGGGCCCTTGTAATCAAATAGCAATAATATACCTACATGCATTATCTAGGATTGGCCCATAGTGTACTCATAGCAAAGATTCATGGTCTCATGAATCTAAATGAACAATCTAAACCTGAAATAGTTAAAATTATAGAATAAGGGTATTAATGGCTACAATCCCCTTTTCCTTATAACCCTCAACAGAGCAACTGAATAATTTCAGGATGAACCAGTCAATAATCTCTTTTTGCTTGTGCAGAAAATAGTTGTTAGCCATAGTTTTCCCATCAAATTACATAGATGATGCATTCTTTCTAATCTCTTGGATACTGAATGCTGCTGTCCCACTCAATTGCCTATACCTGTAAATAATTCTAAATGCTATTTTTTCAAACTCTTTTGTTACAAACCATTAACATTCTGCCCTTAATTATATAAGTTTTCAAAAGAACATTCTGCCTCCAGTGGCATGTAATTTGTACATCATTTGGCACATTATGAGAATTATTTGGAGTTATCAGTGCTCGGAATATAGAATAAGTTATTGAGATATTGGGGGAGAAATTGGCTAATCGCCGAAAACGGCTATGGGGATGACGGTCCGCTATTAACCCGTGCCTATTCTTTGCGTTGCAGGCAGCACGTTAAATTCGTGCTGCCTGTTGTTTTAACATGATTGCTGTGGCAGCTAGTGCTACATGCATCAGCAAGAGACCCAATATCGCAAGTGGCTAGCACTATTTAAAGGCAGCCTGCACCTCTTAAAGGGGAGGTGCAATGTGGTTGCAAGAAGTGGTGGCAGTCATTTGAAAACTGAATCTTTACTCTAATACTTTGAGGAATGGCTGAACATGCGAGAGAGCATGCACCAAGGTTTTCAGACACTGCACTGGAGGTCTTGGTGGAAGAGGTGGAAAGGAGAGACATCCTGTATCCACAGGGGGCAGGAGGCCGTCTGGACATATTCTCAGGAGGCAGTGGGAACAAGTCACGGCAGAGGTCAATGGCAGGAGTGTTGCTCCAAGATGCAGTGCAGGAAGAAGTTTAATGATCTCACATGAGTTGTCAAGGTCAGTGAGTTCATTTCCAAATAACATATCCTACCAACTGCACCACTAGCCTCATCCACAGTTCAATTCACTACAACCACATTGCCCATCTAACAACAATCTCTTTCAATTAGTACTCAACCCTAAAATTCATATGCTTTACCTAATCCTCGCACACTCTGGCAGCTGTTCAACTATGACAGCCACATCACTCAAACATATTATAAAACATTCACTGATACACTTCCCTCTTTCTTGCAGGAGAAGGTGGACCACAACAGGAGGCAGCATGAAAGAATTGGAGGAGGACAAGCGCGCCTGCATGTTTTAACCCCCATAGAGGAGACATTACTGGCCATGATGGGAAGGGGCATCACTGACGCCGTGGCCACTGGTGGGGCTGATGAGGGTATCTGCATGCCTAATGCGCCTTCTCTCATCTCACTTCTCCCTCACCCCACAATCTCCTCTGACTTAGAAGCTGCGGATGTTGTAAGTATGCACTTCTAACTTTCTCCTCTCCCCTCGCCACAACCCAACCCTTGTCAATTTTTCATTTCAGATACCCAAGAACTGGAGCCTTCCCAGTTCTTGGGTAGCTGAGGAAGAGAAAAAAGACAGTGAAGATGAAGAGACACCGTCACTCGAACTTACACTCTCAGCCACCAGCTCAGGCACTGACACTGTGCGTATTTTATTGGCTAGAATTGAGGGGGAATCTACACGTGGTGAGACACCAGGTACAAGTGCGCAGGAGCCCAGGCGGGGGTGGGGGGAAGGATAGCACAGGTGCCAGCTCGCCGGTGGAAGATGTCACACACTAGTTCTGCTACAGAGGAGTCGCATCAGGACTTTGATCGGCAAGGCTACAGAAGAAGGCTGATGGGTGTACATAACCAAATGCATGGTGCACTGGAAAGCCTGCCAGAAAGCCTGCGCTCTATGTCAAGAAGCATGGAGGAATCCAGCACCAACTTGGCACAGGGCTTTGCGCAAGCCTTGGAACCCATCCTTTCCAACATGGAATGGGCGGTCACCTCCATCAGCACAACTGTGGAACCCACCATGATGCAGCGTCTCATGGCCGATGTCACAGCTTCCATTGCAGCACAAACAGCTTCCATCAAAGATCTGAGTGCTACAGTGGAAGCTCAAACTGCTGCCATCATGACTCTGGATACCACTGTTCAAAAGGGCTTCCAGAGCATCACAACAGTCCATCAATCTGTTCAGTAGGATTGCTGAGGCGCCGCCCCGGGACAGTGGCAGTGGCTCCATGGAGCACGAACCTGCTGTCATGTCTCCGGAGGACAGCATTCCTGCTCCCACCCCTGCCACTCGGCCAGTGCCCTTGTTGTTGCCCATCAGCCAGCCAGCCAAGACTGCTGCAGTCCAGGCCGAAATGGTGCAGCCTGAAGTCGGGCTTTCTTGGCCCAGAGCTGCTCAAGGTCATCTGTAGTCTCCTCAATTAGATGTCAGCAACCTTCCACAATCCATGCTGTAGCCACTGGGGTAGCACCTCGTTGGAGCATTAGGAAAGGCAAAGGCTCACAAAAAGCAGGCACTAAGGGAATGCACAGGGTGATTCGTTTATTTTTGTAATAATGTCATGATTTTATTTATAAATTTGGATTGCAATGTGCATTGTGTGGAGGTTTTTATGTTAGCGTTGTCAGAAAGAGGGTGATGTGATGGTCAGTGATAGAGGGATGATAAGGAATGTGGGGCTGTTGGTGAATGGGGAGGTGTGGTTGAGAATACTGGTTCCGCTTGACCATGTATTTGATCACGTAGAGTCCAGGCAGAAATTGGCTGCCTACGTTGTATTCACCCTTCCTCTTCATGTTCCTCCACTTCCTGTTGCACGTCCTCCTCCTCCACTTCCTCCTACTCCTCCTCTTCTTCCTCATCCTCGTGCTCCTGCTCCTCACCTGATAGGTGGTGGCAAGGGCTGTTCCCTCATATTGGCCAGGGTGTGCAACATGCAGCAAACTACCACAAACCTTGACACCCGCTCAGCTGAGTACTGCAGGACTCCTCCAGAGCGGTCCAGGCAGAGGAAGTGTTGGTATGCTCTATAATGTTCCTTGTCGCAGCATGGCTCTCATTGTAGGCCTGCTGTGCACGTGTGTGGGGGTTCCGGACCGGATTCATGAGCCATGACATGAATGGATAACCCTTGTTGCCCAGTAGCCAGCCTTTGACTTGTTGTGGTGGGTCAACTACAGGTGACACAGAGGACTGTGAAGGAATCATGACTACAGCTAGGATAATGGACATTTACCTGCATGATGCGTTGCCTGTGGAATCCCTTTCAGTTCATGTAAATGGCCAGGTTCAGAGGAGGCGCATGCAAGGCAATGTGCGTGCAGTCAATGGCAACATTGGGGAAGCCTGCAATCCATGCAAACCCCCATGCTCGTTCCGCCTGCTTGCCTGTGGCAAGAGTGAATGAGATGAAGCTGTCTCTGTGTATAGAGAGCCTCAATGATCTTCCTTATGAAGCAGTGTACTGCAAACTGCAAGATGTAGCTTGTATCTCCATAGTAGCTTGGAAGGAGTCAGATGCAAAAATGTTAAGAGCCACAATCACCTTGACAGCCACAGGCAGTGCGGTCCTTGCCCTGCTTTGAGGTTGCAGTTGTGGCTGCAGCAGTTGGTAGATTTCAGTCACAACCACTTTAGTGAAGCAAAGCCGTCTCATGCATTGGTCCTCGTTGAAGTTGAGGTAAGAGATTTGCTCCCTACAGACCCTCGTATGGACCCTCCTGCTGAGAGCCCTTCTCCCCCCTCCACTTCCTCCCTCTTCTAGCAGCTTGTCCTGCTCTGCATGGCCTCTCTTCATTCTCACAGTCATGCTCAATTCCAAGAGGAAGGTCTACCAGGCCACCCATGTCCGGAAGCAACTTGTTTTTTTATATATATTCATTCACGGGATGTAGGCATCGCTGGCAAGGCCAGCATTTATTGAGGTTTCAGCACAAGCTTTTAAATAAGCAAAGAAACTTCAGCACCAGCTAGAACACTCCCTGTAGACTATTGAAACTTTAGGCAAGTATTGGAAAGCATCAAAACGTGTACAATTGCACCAGCAGCCAGAAGAAATTATCCAGCAACTAACCTGTAAGTAGTACATGATCCCTTTAAATAGCGCTGGTGGGGAGTCCTTCATTTCGTTGAACGCGTGTTCAGCTGTGCAATGTTAAGAGAGGGCATAGGCTGGAGCGTGGAGTTTGAAAATGGCAGCGCTGGCGTCATATCAGCGTTGCACACTGATTGACATCATAATCTACCTGCTCTGCATGCTGCCGGCGGTCGTTAGGTACGCCAATTAAACCCCTTTACCAAGATGGCGACCGCCACACTTCTCATCGGAAGTATGTGCGTGCATCTCGAACACCATTTTCTACCGTTAGGAGACCTCGTCATGCCAAAAACACGGGCGTTACACAGCCCAAGTTCTCCTCCATTGAGTGGCTAACAGAGAAACTGAATTCGCTATAGAATAGAGGGGCGATTTTCAACTGCCTCCAGGCCATTAACCGCCAGCCCATTACCCTTCTGAAAAACGAGTTGCCGGCAGCAGTAAATTGGTAGGATGGGTGAGGTGACCTCGCCCACCTCTTGGAGATCCAAGGCCAGCCTGATACAATTTTCAGGTGGGCCTGTAATTAGGCTAACAACACTCGCTCCTCTTTTGGGCGGAACGTTGCTTAAGTATGCTAAGAAGAGTATGGCTCCTATGCCATTGTAGGATCTCAATTGCAATTTTGAAGTACAAAATGGGCGTGTTGCGCATATTCCACTCAATTGTACCTGGTGTAAATGGCATTCAAATCGGATAGAAATTGTCTTGGATAGAGAACTGGCTGGCAGACAGGAAGAACATATATAAGAACATAAGAAATAGGAGCAGGAGTAGGCCAATCGGCCCCTCGAGCCTGCTCCGCCATTCAATAAGATCATGGCTGATCTGATCCTAACCGCCAATCCACTATCACAGAACCATCTCCTGAATCTAACAGAATTAGACACACAAAATAGGAGCAGGATCAGGCTACACGGCCCCTGGGCCCGCTCCGCTACCCACAGGGCCATGACCGATCCGAACCTAGACTCATGTCCAAATTCCTGCCCGCTCCCCGTAACCCTTAATTCCCTTTACTTCTAGGAAACTGTCTATTTCTGTTTTAAATTTATGTAATGATGTAGCTTCTACAGCTTTTTGGGGCAGCATATTCCATGGACCTACCACCCTCTGAGTGAAGCAAAGAGTTGGAATAAACGGGTCTTTTTCCGAGTGACAGGCAGTGACTAGTGGGGTATCGCAGGGATCGGTGCTAGGACCCCAGCTATTCACAATATATATAAATGACCTAGACGAGGGAACTAGATGTAATATCTCCAAGTTTGCAGATGACACAAAGCTGGGTGGGTGTGTGTGCTGTGAGGAGGATGCAGAGAATCTCCAGTATGATTTAGACAGGTTGGGTGATTATACTGCATTTGCTATGCATCTGTCCAATGTGGGTAAATGCGAGGTTATCCACTTCGGTGGCAAAAACAGGAAGACAGATTATTATCTGATTGACAATAGATTGGGAAAAGGGGAAGTGCAACGAGACCTGGGTGTCCTTGTGCACCATTCGCTGAAGGTAAGCAGGCAGGTGCAGCAGGCAGTTAAGAAGGCAAATGGTATGTTGGCCTTCATAGTGAGAGGATTCGAGTACAGGAGCAAGGATGTCTTGCTACAGTTGTACAGGGCCTTGGTGAGACCACACCTTGAGTATTGTGTGCAGTTTTGGTTGCCTTATCTGAGGAAGGATGTTCTTGCCATGGAGGGAGTGCAGCAAAAATTCACCAGACTGACACCGGGGATGGCAGGAATGACATATGAGGAGAGATTGGGTTGATTAGGCTTATATTCGCTCGGGTTTAGAAGAATGAGAGGGGATCTCATTGAAACTTATAAAATTCTAACAGGACTAGACAGACTAGATGCAGGAAGGATGTTCCCGATGGTGGGGGAGTCCAGAACCAAGGGTCACAGTCTAAGGATAAGGGGTAAGCCATTTAGGACCGAGATGAGGAGGAATTTCTTCACCCAGAGAGTGGTGAACCTGTGGAATTCTCTACCACAGAAGGCAGTTGAGGCCAATTCATTAAATATATTCAAGAAGGAGTTAGATATATTTCTTAAGGCTAAAGGGATCAAGGGATATGGGGAGAAAGCAGGGACAGGGTACTGAATTTGGATGATCAGCCATGATCTCATTAAATGGCGGCGCAGGCTCAAGGGGCCGAATGGCCTACTCCTGCTCCTATCTTCTATGTTTCTATGTTTCTAAATGGAAGAGTAGGTGAATCTGTGGCCCAATCAATGTTCCTTAGAGGGACCGGTGGTGGCTGCTACATAAAAGGGACCAAAAACTCTCTCTTTTATTCTAGTGCTCCTCCTGGCTTCACATAAAAATATTGCAGCCCATACTTGCCCCCCACTCCCCCTCTGGAATCATCTCCCCCCACCTCAGGTCTGAGCTACTGGCTGGCAGAGTGTAGGAGCTGACGATTTTCCACCCTGCTACAACCGGCACCCGCAGCATGATGGCTGCATTCAAATGAGGCCCGAACCTGAAATTGGTTTCGGAGGATCTGTAAATGATGGAGTTTTCAATGCAACCTTGCACACTGCATTTTACAGCAATGGAGGCGACAGAAGGAAAAACATATCACATAAAGATGCAGAGGTAACAGTTATTAAAGAGAAAATCAATTTGCTGCCATTTTAAAAGTCATGACGGTAACAGATGCCAATGCCTGAAGTGCAAAGTAATGGAGCAAGCAAGAAGCATGATAATGCATTTCAGTGAATGGACTGTGTCTAATCACATAAATGTCATAAGCTAAATATGGCACTGAATTTAAATCTCACTTGTGATTTCCACAGAAACTGGAATAGAAGTTTGAATGAAGTGGTTTTGCAGGTGCATGGTAGGTCTTTGAGTAGCTCAGTGGGGGCAGTTGCCTTCAACCTGTGGTCAATCAGCCCAAGCAACCTGAAACATTTGTGAGGATAACTGGAAGGAAATAAATAATTGCTTCAAATTAATTTGACATGAGGGAGAACACTCTCTCAATATACACATATCACATTCTAGTGGTCTCCCAGCATTACGAAAAGCTGCATTCTATGGCTGGCAAATTAATGTTGGTCAGAACACATAACCCAGCATATTGTTCTGAGCATATACTTTGCATGAACCTCCACTTTTATGTGTCAACATTTGCAGGAATAAACTTTTAAAACCACTGGACAATGAAAACCACAACACAAAAGCACCAAATCCCCAGGGCTGTCAGCAAACGACTGTTAGTCTCAGTCAGTCACAAAGCACCATTAATTCCACATATGATGAAAACAACATTTGAATGTATGGCAACATGCTTTAATGGAATGTGTTTTGAAATGGAAGACTGAGTGGCAGATGTCAAACTAACAACCTACAAATCACTAAATCCATTTCAACTAATTTTAATATTCATTGTATTAAAAAAATTGAATGGAATCTGGCTTTGGGTACAGATTACTGTTTAAAACAAACTGATCTTCGCAGATATAAGATAAGTAGGGAATCAGAACAAATACTTCTAATAGCTGCCAAGGATGTACCTTTACTAATTTACTCAATGCATTATGGCATAATACCATGCATACACAATACTTGAGGGCTTTAATTATTGGTTTACAAAGAATTGCTGCTCTCTAGCTTTAATTATTTTGAATTAAATACAAAAGAAAAGCAAAAAGGTACTTATAATTTGTGGTTAGTACAACTGGAGATTGAGAGTTGTTTATTGAACATATGATATATTTTTTACATGACATACACAAACACGAGTTGGCTTCTTACCCCCCTCCCTAAAGTATGTTGCAAAAAAGATAAAAAAATAATTTTGTTGCATGTGTTAATATAATTATTATTGATGGCCCATAATGTAGAACATGTCAATAAATGCTGCTCACCTACAGCTGTTTTTATTATGTAAAACTTTTCAGATAGCCTTCTACAAATTCTATGATATCCAATTGATAAGAATCCAACAATATAATTTTACTTCTATCAGTTACGAACATAAGAACATTAGGAACAAGAGTAGGCCATTCAGCCCCTCAGACCTGCTCTACTATTCAATTAGACCATGGATAACCTGAACTTCAATTCCATTTTGCCGCCTTTGCTCCATTTCACTTGATACCTATACCTAACCAAAATCTATATTGCTCAGTCTTGAAAGCTCCAATTGTCCCAGCATCCACAGCCATTTGTGGAGAGAGTTCCTGTTGTGTCCGTGTGTTAATAGAGACACTGAAGGCAGGAGTTGGTTTCACAGGTGTTTACTGAACAAAGTTTGGAGGTGAACTAACTGATACAACACAATATACAGGCTTATATAGCCCGAGTGGCCATTACCGGCATTACAGTACACAGGGGGCTCTTAAAGGCACATACACTACAGTTCCTCCCCTTTTAGCCAACCAGTACATAATATTTTAAGTAATGATTAATTACATGTTACAAGAACAATAATCTACACATTGCTGCAGTTAATCAATTATAAGTCAGTCTCTCTGGAGGCTTCCTGACTCGGTCTGGATAACACCTCGGTGGTGTAGTAGTTTCTGGTGGTATAGTAGGTTCTTTTGGCAAGGCTGATTCGGCTTGAATGCCAGTGTCGGGTTCATCTGGTTCCAGTATCACCGGATCGGAGGTAGATACTATGGGTATCTCTACTTCATCATTAGGCGTATAGAGTTGTGGTGTAGGTTGTCCTTTTTCGGATGACTCTATGATCTGGTCAGCATGGCGCCTTATTATGCTTTCTCCAATGTCCACGGTATACATCAGCAGTCCCAGTCGTGTGCAAATAGTTCCAGGCTGCCATTTCTCGGTACGGTAGTCCCGGGCCAAAACTTGTTGACCTATCTGGAAGGTTCTAGTTGGCCTTTCATTCATGCCTTGAAATTGCCGGTTCTCCACGTCCCTTCTGATGTTTGGCTTGATCAAATCCAGCCGGCACCTTAGGCTTCTATTGAAGAACATCATGGCGGGAGTTTGGTTTGTAACCATATGTGTTGCATTCCTATATGCAAACAAGAAGTTATCCACCTTATGCTGAAGTTTTATGTCTTCATTACCCATGGCCTTTATGGCCTTCTTGAAGGTCTGGACAAACCTTTCAGCCAATCCATTGGTGGCGGGATGGTATGGGGCGGACGTGTAGTGCTTAACCCCATTGTTTTTTAAGAACTTCCTCAATTCTTCGGACACAAATTGCGGTCCATTATCAGAACAGATCTGTTCCAGCAGCCCATTCCTGGCAAATATGGTCCTTAATACTGTGATGGTTTTTTCCGTGGTGGTGGAGGACATCTTTATTACCTCCGGCCACTTGGAGTGTGCATCAACCGCGACATTGAGTCCATAAATGGACCAGCAAAGTCGATGTGTACCCTTTGCCATGGAGATGAGGGCCACTCCCATGGATGTAGAGGGGCTTGTGGTGGAGCGTTTTGGACCTTCTGGCATCCTAGGCAGCTCTTGGTCATTTCTTCGATGTCTCCATCGATACCTGGCCACCATACAAACGCCCTGGCTCGGTTCTTCATTTTCACTCCACCCAGATGCCCCTTGTGAAGCTCCTTTAGCACTTTATCCTGGAGTTTGGGTGGAATCACCACTCTGGATCCACACATCAAGGTTCCTCGGCACACTGACAGCTGTTCTCTTCTTTGCGAGAATGCTGGCAACAGTGGTTCGCCATGTGCTGGCCATCCCTTCACTGTTAAATCGTAGACCCGTGAGAGAGTCGGGTCATTTCGCGTTTCCCTTTCAATGGCAGAATTTGTTACTGGTAGACATTCGACTATGGTAGAGCGGAACATCTCCACTGGGTCTACTGTAGGTGCCTCTTCTGCCGTTGGCAACGGTAGGCGCGATAAACCGTCAGCATTCCCATGCTGTTTTGATCCTTTGTATTCTATGTTATATTGGTGTGCTCCTAGAAAAAGGGACCACCTCTGTAGCCTTTGCGCTGTCATAATGGGAACACCCTTTTTAGGGTTGAATATGGAGATGAGGGGTTGATGGTCAGTCAACAAGGTAAATTTTTGTCTGTGTAGGTAATGGTTGAATTTCTTCACTCCCCATACCAGGCTGAGTGCTTCCCTGTTGATTTGGGCATAGTTACGCTCAGCTGAGTTCAATGAGCGTGGCGCAAAAGCTATCGGCCGTTCCGAGCCATCAGGGAATCTATGCGATAATACCGCTCCTACGTCGTAAGGGGATGCATCGCACGCCAGTCTGATTGGCAGTGATGGGTTGTAATGAGCCAAAACTTCCTTGGACGTGATTAAGTCTTTGCATTTATAGAAGGCACGTTTACAGTCTTTGCTCCATTTCCAAATTACTCCTGTTTGTAGCAGTTCATTAAGAGGGTGCAGAAGAGTTGATAAGTTCGGTAAAAATTTATGATAGTAATTTATTAATCCCAGGAACTACCTTAATTGTGAAACATTTTCAGGTGCTGGGGCTTTTATGGCCGCTTCAATTTTTTCAGGTGACTTATGCAACCCTTCCTTATTAATTATGTGGCCACAATATGATATTTGATTCTGGTAAAATTCGCACTTGGGGCGATTTGCTCGTAGGCCCCGTTCTCTCAGCCTAGTGAGCACCTGCTCCAAATTGGCAAGGTGCTCGTTGTTGTTTTCTCCTGTTACAAGGATGTCGTCTAGGTAGCATTGAGTCCCCGGAATCCCTTGCAGGACTTGCTCCATAGCTCTTTGCCAGATAGCTGGAGCTGATGCTACTCCGAAAACCAGTCGATTGTACTGGTACAGGCCTTTGTGTGTATTTATTGTGAGATACTTTTTAGAGGCCTCTTCAACCTCCATCTGCAGATATGCCTGTGCCAAGTCAATTTTGGTGAAACGTTTCCCTCCGGATAGTGAGGCGAAAATATCTTCTATCCTCGGAAGAGGATACTGTACCGTGTGAAGGACCGGGTTTACAGTCACCTTGAAGTCTCCACAGATGCGAATTTTTCTCTGTTCTTCAGATTTATCATTATTCAACGTTTTCTTCATGACCGGGACGATGGGTGTTGCCCACTCGCTCCAATCTATCTTGGATAATACGCCTGCCTTTTCCAAATTCTCCAGCTCTGCCTCGACTGCTGGACGAAATGCGTATGGCACCGGTCTTGCCTTAAAAAACTTGGGAATTGCTGCATCTTCCACTTTTATTGAGGCGGTGATGCCTTTCAAGGTTCCTAGTTTCTCTTGAAACACTTCCTTGGCATTGGCCAAGATGTCTTTTAATCGTTCAGGTATGACGTCATCATCATTTTTTTCCTTACTGGTCACCGTCAGTGCCTGAATGGAGTGCCAGTCTAAACGTATCTTCCTGGTCCATTCACGTCCCAACAGCGGTGGACCACCATCTTGTAGAACGTATAAATACAACTTCTGTATTTCCTTGCCGTTGTATACAACAGGCACCCTTATTTTTCCTTTGGGGTATACTTTCTGCCCCGTATATGTTTTCAAGATAATGGATGTGTCTTTTAAAGGTATATGCGGAAATAGCCGCTTGTAATCCCGTCGATTTATGACGGTCAGAGCTGATCCTGTATCTAGCTCCATTTTAACTGGGGACCCTGCTATCGTGAGGGTAACCCAAATGGTCTGGTAATCTTCTTTGGCAATTACATGATGTAATTTGAGACAGCTTAGTCTCTTGTTTCCGGAGTCGCTATCGCTCTTCTGGTCTTCGGAGCTACTGTCCGTCATCAGTTGTACCTTTCTGTACTTTTCTTTATTGATTTTTTTTGTCCAGATCGGCATACCCGTGCAATGTGTCCAATCTTTCCGCATTGCCTGCATGCTTTGTCCTTGAACCAGCAGTCCCTCTGGTCATGGGTGGATCTGCCGCAGCGAAAACATCTCTCAAAACCCTGTGTCATTTCATGGGTGCCGAAGTCCTGTGTCTTTTGCTGTATCTCTGCAGCTCCTCTTGTGGCTGTTTCGTATGATACAGCCATACTGAAAGCCTTGCCCAGTGTCAAATCTTTCTCAGAAAGCAGCCTTTTCTGTGTTCCTTCACTTAGGAGACCGCAGACGAATTTGTCTCGAAGATAATCTGCCAGTCCTGCCCCGAATTGGCAGTGCTTTGATAGCTTTCTTAATTCGGTGAGGTAATCAGCGTTACTTTCATTCTTGTGTTGATTCCTCTTGAAGAATTTGAATTGTTCCGCTATCAGCAGCGGTGTTGGGTTTAAGTGCTCCTGTAGGGTATCAACAATTTCCTTTAAATTCTTGTCCTTTGGTTTGGCTGGAGTGATTAAGTTTCGTAACAGCCCGTATGTCTTTGCGCCCATTAGATTTAGAAGTACTGACGCCTTTTTATCATTTTCTATTCCATTTGCGGTGCAATATACCTCCACTCTTTCCACATGTGGTCCAATCCTCTATATCGTTATCAAAAGCATCAATATTGCCAGCGTTAGGCATCCTGGGAAAAAAAAATGGCGCTTCCCGCACTTTTCTTTCTTTCCTGCAGAAAAGATATGGCGCTTCCCACGCTTTCCTGCCGCTGCTGCTGCTGACAATGCTGTTTTTTTTTTAATTTATTTTTTTTATTTACAGGTGGAGACTCGTTCCCGCCAGACTCTCTCTGCTAGGTCCGAACGCCGACCTGCTTTGCAGCGCCGGCCGTCTCCCGAGTGCTCCCCCCCCCCCGTCTGTTTCTGCTTGCCTCCGCCTTCGCTGCTTGGCCTCGCTGCAGAGCCAGCTGATGGAGCCCCAGCCCGCCGCCCAGGAAGGATTATTGCAGTACCTGCCACCAGCTCGGCTAGCTGGTGAAACCACAGCTTTTTTTTTCTTGCTTTTCTTCGACTTTGGACGTCTGAGGAATCGATAGTTTTGAGGTGCTGCCGAATTGCAGGTAAGTCCGTTTCCAATTCGTCGCCACTGTTGTGTCCGTGTGTTAATAGAGACACTGAAGGCAGGAGTTGGTTTCACAGGTGTTTACTGAACAAAGTCTGGAGGTGAACTAACTGATACAACACAATATACAGGCTTATATAGCCCGAGTGGCCATTACCGGCATTACAGTACACAGGGGGCTCTTAAAGGCACATACACTACAGTTCCAAATTTCCACTACCCTTTGTGTGAAAAAAGTGCTTCCTGATTTTGCTCCTGAATGCTGAGCTCTAATTTTAGGATGATGTCACTTTGGTCTTGATTCTCCCACCAGAGGAAATAGTTTCTCCGTACCTACCCCATAAAATCCTTTTAACATTTTAAACCCCTCAATCTCCTGTCCTCAAGGGTATACAAGCCAGGTTTATGCAACCTGTCCTTATAATTTAACCCCTGAAGCCCTGGTATCATTCTGGTGATTCTGCTCACACCCTTCCAAAGGTCAATGTATCCTTCCTGCGGTGTGGTGGCCAAAACTGAATGCAGTACTCCAGATGGGGTCTGACCAAGGCTTTAAAGAACTGAAGCATAACATCCTTCCCCTTTGTATTCCAGCCCCCTTGGGATAAAGGCCAGCTTTCCATTAGCCTTTTTGATTGCTTTTGGACCTATCTACTGGCTTTTAATGATTTGTGTTTAAATTGAATTCAAATTGACAAACTGCCATGGTGGGATTTGAACTCACATTCCCTGAATTATTAGTCCAGGCCTCTGGATCACTAGTCAAATAACACAACCACTACACTACCGCACCCTAAACTAATGCACTTGGTTTACCTCTACAAACTAGTCGTGTGTTAAATCTACAGAACCATTGTGCCAATTCATTTTGATTTTGTCATTATATAGTTGGTGCTATCCTTCTTGGCAATCATTTCTCCCTCAATCTGATCTTTCTCTATTGTCCCATCTATTGCACACAAGTCCTCCTCATTCACAACAAAGACTTGTTGTCAATTGACTGTGTTGTGTGTGGCTGAGAACAGATGCGTCCCATCCCCTGAACGACCAAGAAACCTCATTGTTTGGCAGAAATCATTCAGGCAAATTAACTCTAAATAATGAGAACAAATACAATAGCGTGCTGATTGCTTCTGCCAGTTCTTTTGTCCATTTGTTATGGGCGCAAAAACCAGAAAGTACTTTATTAAATGATTCATGGGAAGCTGTAGCAGTGCTTTGTGGCAAAAGTGCTTAAATTGGACTCTGTACAGATATCATTTATTCTTCATAAAGGATATCAGGAAAATGTCTGCTGTTATCAATCAGACAGGTCCTGATATGTAGATCCCATATGGGAGTGAGGCAGGAAGCAGGCTGTGTGTAGTCTGTATACTTACATATCTGCACACACCCACCAGAAAAAGATAAAACACAACAAAGCCCTGGAAATCCCAAATTCATGATACCATTTTTTTTAAATGCACATAAACCCAATGAAAAATGAATCTTAGTCGGACAGATAACTTTCATTTATTTAAACACTGCTGGCTTTTGAAACAGATGTATACTTGTTTGCAAGTTCTTTTTGATACATTGCAAAGATGATGTAGGCTGATAAAACTGAGCAGCAGCAACTTAGATAACTGTGGAATTTTTGAATTGCATTTTAACATGGCATTGCAGAATAGTGGGATTCCAAAATACTGAAATTACATGGGGTTTTGATCCTAACAGTGGGTTATCAGTGTCATTCTGAGAGTAACCTTTTAACATGAACCTAAAATCAGCTGGACTCTTTAGTTCCCAATAATTGTCCTTGATAAAGAAATATCCGAGTTAAAGCTGAATTAAAGAAAAAAGTGAATGAAAATAAATGGGAAAAAGCAGAATGATTTGGCGAAACCTACAAAAATAAATGAGAGGCACAAAGGTAAAAGGGAAAACAGGAAGCAAAAATAATTCAATTAATACCTTGTTTTTATAGATCCATGTACCCCAATTGTTAGGTGAGCAATGCACTATTTCCTTTAACTGTGCATTTTTATCACAGCTTTTTTTTTTAAAGAACAGGACACACAGACTAAGCAAGATTTATTAGTTTTGGAGGTGTTTAGAAGTATTGGGAGGAGGTGTCCATTGCGATTTGCTCACTGGAGGGATTAAGGACTTTAGCACAAAGGGATAGGTTTGGTAGCATTGAAGTAGTTACTTGGCAATGGGGCTCCTGGGGTGTCAGTGACTCAAGGAAGATGGGCCATTTGGCAGTACTGCAGAACTGGGGATTTGGCTCAGTGCGTGTGTTCCTCAGATATAGCATTAGGGCGGGATCCTGGGGTCTCTTCAGCAGAACTGGAGTTTAAGGGGGGGTCTGGGATCTCACAGCACTGGGGTGGGGTCTCAGAGTCTGGCAGTATTGGGTCTGCCAGTATAGGTTGAGCATCCAAAATCCGGAGTTCTGGAATCCGGAGTGTTCCGGAATTCAGGACGATTGGTGGCAGGGTCGTCCGGAATCTGTAAAATGTTCCAGAATCCGGAACTCCAGATTTTGGACGCTCAACCTGTACTTGAAAAAGCCATTAACTTCTGTTGTCTTCTTTTGAAAAATCCTATGAAAAATGCGAGTGATGCAATAAAACTTTAGTGTTGTGTTTTATCCTCCTTAATCTGCACAGCTCCACTAAGTGTTTCCGCCAGGCTGCCGGCACGGCACCACGCCGCCCTGGTGGCCTAGTGTGGGCCATCGGATGCTCTGCAGCACTCGCAGCGTCCCTCCCCTTCAACAGAAGGGGCGGGGCGGAGAAACACGTCAGCACTACGCGGATTGGCCCAGGCATTTCCGGACTCGGAACATGTTTCTGATGTCTGAAGTCCGGAAACGCCCGAGCCCAGGTTGCGATATTTCCGGACTTTGGACGTCAGAAACACGTT
Organism: Somniosus microcephalus; assembly: GCF_052327205.1. Taxonomy (NCBI): domain Eukaryota; kingdom Metazoa; phylum Chordata; class Chondrichthyes; order Squaliformes; family Somniosidae; genus Somniosus; species Somniosus microcephalus. The sequence continues at coordinate 88,839,910 of NC_140988.1, forward strand.
CTGAAGTCCGGAAAAGCACGAAAACCGGCTCGGCCTTGGTCCCGAGGTTGCCGGATTCAGGATGCTCAACCTGTAGTAGGAATGGATGCCTGGGCAGGAAAGTAGATACAATGGGGTAGGTGAGACAGTTGGTATGGGCGAGTGAGGAGAGGAAAAGGGGCGAGTAGTGGTGGGATTAACAAAAGGGGCAGTGCCCCAGTGGTGGCGAAGATGGGCAACGGTCTTTCAAAAAAATTAAAAAAAATTAAAGTTAATTTTAAAATGAAATACAAAAAGACTCACAGCAACATCTAAGCTGGAGATGCAGCTAGAATGTAACTAGGCAACAGTGTTACCTGCCTTGGCGATTACACATGGGGGACTCAATCAGAGAAAAATAAAATCAACAGGAAAACAACATTGTCACATTAAAGCATGATGGAAATAGCACATGGAAAAATCGTGACAGAATAAGTGTTACAAAAATTAACTGTGACTTACAGGAAGGGCATGCATATGCAAGACTATCAAAGGATCGAAAGAAATGTGAGGAAATGACTCAGGATTCACAATTCTGATGTTATTGATGGATCTGATTAAGTATTGATACCGTAGGAACTGAGGTTCCTATCAAAAAGACTGAGTTCGACTCAGGCAATTAAAACAATGAACTTTAATGGAACAAAACAGGTTTTAACTAGAAACTGCTGGAATACATCGAATACAGGTCTGCTCTCCTTGATGGCTCCACGAGGACTGATCCTCTGGTCTGAAAGCTGACGTCATGACGTCATCACGTTCTTCCCGCCATTGGGGAATCACGTGACTAACGGCATGATGTCATCACGTTGAAACCGCGCTGTAAAGGTAACTAGACATTGTACAGTCAAACAGTGTAATTAAAAGGTACAGACACAGACAGTAACTACATTGCTGTTAAAGGAATTATGTACAACCGCTGAGTCCTTTGGTGGCTCCGCCACAATATGACAGATATTGATACCAATCGGTCGGCCTGAGCTTCAGCGTGTTCCGTACTGGCTCGGATGCAAACCCAGCAATTTGTCTGTTGCTAACACAGACTTAATGTGGTGAAAAATCATTCCATTGGGCTAATTATTTGCTACATAACAAAACAGCATGGCGGGAATCCTGAGCGGCAGAGCGGGGTATAAAAGTCCCAGAGACCAGGTAAGGCCTCACAGCGTCGGCGGGAATCCTGAGCGGCAGAGCGGGGTATAAAAGTCCCCAGAGACCCAGGTAAGGCCTCACAGCGTCGGCGGGAATCCTGAGCGGCAGAGCGGGGTATAAAAGTCCCCAGAGACCAGGTAAGGCCTCACAGCGTCGGCGGGAAACCTGAGCGGCAGAGCGGGGTATAAAAGTCCCCAGAGACCAGGTAAGGCCTCACAGCGTCGGCGGGAATCCTGAGCAGCAGAGCGGGGCTATAAAAGTCCCCAGAGACCAGGTAAGGCCTCACAACGTCGGCGGGAATCCTGAGCGGCAGAGCGGGGTATAAAAGTCCCCAGAGACCCAGGTAAGGCCTCACAACGTCGGCGGGAATCCTGAGCAGCAGAGCGGGGCTATAAAAGTCCCAGAGACCAGGTAAGGCCTCACAGCGTCGGCGGGAATCCTGAGCGGCAGAGCGGGGTATAAAAGTCCCAGAGACCAGGTAAGGCCTCACAGCGTCGGCGGGAAACCTGAGCGGCAGAGCGGGGTATAAAAGTCCCAGAGACCAGGTAAGGCCTCACAGCGTCGGCGGGAATCCTGAGCGGCAGAGCGGGGCTATAAAAGTCCCAGAGACCAGGTAAGGCCTCACAGCGTCGGCAGGAATCCTGAGCGGCAGAGCGGGGCTATAAAAGTCCCAGAGACCAGGTAAAGCCTCACAGCGTCGGCGGGAATCCTGAGCGGCAGAGCGGGGCTATAAAAGTCCCAGAGACCAGGTAAGGCCTCACAGCGTCGGCGGGAATCCTGAGCGGCAGAGCGGGGTATAAAAGTCCCAGAGACCCAGGTAAGGCCTCACAGCGTCGGCGGGAATCCTGAGCGGCAGAGCGGGGTAAAAAAGTCCCCAGAGACCAGGTAAGGCCTCACAGCGTCGGCGGGAATCCTGAGCGGCAGAGCGGGGCTATAAAAGTCCCCAGAGACCAGGTAAGGCCTCACAGCGTCGGCGGGAATCCTGAGCGGCAGAGCGGGGCTATAAAAGTCCCAGAGACCAGGTAAGGCCTCACAGCGTCGGCAGGAATCCTGAGCGGCAGAGCGGGGTATAAAAGTCCCAGAGACCAGGTAAGGCCTCACAGCGTCGGCGGGAATCCTGAGCGGCAGAGCGGGGTATAAAAGTCCCAGAGACCAGGTAAGGTCTCACAGTGTCGGCGGGAAACCTGAGCGGCAGAGCGGGGCTATAAAATCCCAGAGACCAGGTAAGGCCTCACAGCGTCGGCGGGAATCCTGAGCGGCAGAGCGGGGTATAAAAGTCCCAGAGACCAGGTAAGGCCTCACAGCGTCGGCGGGAATCCTGAGCGGCAGAGCGGGGTATAAAAGTCCCCAGAGACCAGGTAAGGCCTCACAGCGTCGGCGGGAAACCTGAGCGGCAGAGCGGGGTATAAAAGTCCCCAGAGACCAGGTAAGGCCTCACAGCGTCGGCGGGAATCCTGAGCAGCAGAGCGGGGCTATAAAAGTCCCCAGAGACCAGGTAAGGCCTCACAACGTCGGCGGGAATCCTGAGCGGCAGAGCGGGGTATAAAAGTCCCCAGAGACCCAGGTAAGGCCTCACAACGTCGGCGGGAATCCTGAGCAGCAGAGCGGGGCTATAAAAGTCCCAGAGACCAGGTAAGGCCTCACAGCGTCGGCGGGAATCCTGAGCGGCAGAGCGGGGTATAAAAGTCCCAGAGACCAGGTAAGGCCTCACAGCGTCGGCGGGAAACCTGAGCGGCAGAGCGGGGTATAAAAGTCCCAGAGACCAGGTAAGGCCTCACAGCGTCGGCGGGAATCCTGAGCGGCAGAGCGGGGCTATAAAAGTCCCAGAGACCAGGTAAGGCCTCACAGCGTCGGCAGGAATCCTGAGCGGCAGAGCGGGGCTATAAAAGTCCCAGAGACCAGGTAAAGCCTCACAGCGTCGGCGGGAATCCTGAGCGGCAGAGCGGGGCTATAAAAGTCCCAGAGACCAGGTAAGGCCTCACAGCGTCGGCGGGAATCCTGAGCGGCAGAGCGGGGTATAAAAGTCCCAGAGACCCAGGTAAGGCCTCACAGCGTCAGCGGGAATCCTGAGCGGCAGAGCGGGGTAAAAAAGTCCCCAGAGACCAGGTAAGGCCTCACAGCATCGGCGGGAATCCTGAGCGGCAGAGCGGGGCTATAAAAGTCCCCAGAGACCAGGTAAGGCCTCACAGCGTCGGCGGGAATCCTGAGCGGCAGAGCGGGGCTATAAAAGTCCCAGAGACCAGGTAAGGCCTCACAGCGTCGGCAGGAATCCTGAGCGGCAGAGCGGGGTATAAAAGTCCCAGAGACCAGGTAAGGCCTCACAGCGTCGGCGGGAATCCTGAGCGGCAGAGCGGGGTATAAAAGTCCCAGAGACCAGGTAAGGTCTCACAGTGTCGGCGGGAAACCTGAGCGGCAGAGCGGGGCTATAAAATCCCAGAGACCAGGTAAGGCCTCACAGCGTCGGCGGGAATCCTGAGCGGCAGAGCGGGGTATAAAAGTCCCAGAGACCAGGTAAGGCCTCACAGCGTCGGCGGGAATCCTGAGCGGCAGAGCGGGGTATAAAAGTCCCAGAGACCAGGTAAGGCCTCACAGCGTCGGCGGGAATCCTGAGCGGCAGAGCGGGGCTATAAAAGTCCCAGAGACCAGGTAAGGCCTCACAGCGTCGGCGGGAATCCTGAGCAGCAGAGCGGGGTATAAAAGTCCCCAGAGACCAGGTAAGGCCTCACAGCGTCGGCGGGAATCCTGAGCAGCAGAGCGGGGCTATAAAAGTCCCAGAGACCAGGTAAGGCCTCACAGCGTCGGCGGGAAACCTGAGCGGCAGAGCGGGGTATAAAAGTCCCCAGAGACCCAGGTAAGGCCTCACAGCGTCGGCGGGAAACCTGAGCGGCAGAGCGGGGCTATAAAAGTCCCAGAGACCAGGTAAGGCCTCACAGCGTCGGCGGGAAACCTGAGCAGCAGAGCGGGGCTATAAAAGTCCCAGGGACCAGGTAAGGCCTCACAGCGTCGGCAGGAATCCTGAGCGGCAGAGCGCAGCTATAAAAGTCCCAGAGACCAGGTAAGGCCTCACAGTGTCGGCGGGAATCCTGAGCGGCAGAGCGGGGTATAAAAGTCCCAGAGACCAGGTAAGGCCTCACAGCGTCGGCGGGAATCCTGAGCGGCAGAGCGGGGTATAAAAGTCCCAGAGACCCAGGTAAGGCCTCACAGCGTCGGCAGGAATCCTGAGCGGCAGAGCGGGGTATAAAAGTCCCAGAGACCAGGTAAGGCCTCACAGCGTCGGCGGGAATCCTGAGCGGCAGAGTGGGGTATAAAAGTCCCAGAGACCAGGTAAGGCCTCACAGCGTCGGCAGGAATCCTGAGCGGCAGAGCGGGGCTATAAAAGTCCCCAGAGACCAGGTAAGGCCTCACAGCGTCGGCGGGAAACCTGAGCGGCAGAGCGGGGTATAAAAGTCCCCAGAGACCAGGTAAGGCCTCACAGCGTCGGCGGGAAACCTGAGCGGCAGAGCGGGGCTATAAAAGTCCCAGAGACCCAGGTAAGGCCTCACAGCGTTGGCGGGAAACCCGAGCAGCAGAGCGGGGCTATAAAAGTCCCCAGAGACCAGGTAAGGCCTCACAGCGTCGGCGGGAATCCTGAGCGGCAGAGCGGGGCTATAAAAGTCCCAGAGACCAGGTAAGGCCTCACAGCGTCGGCGGGAATCCTGAGCAGCAGAGCGGGGTATAAAAGTCCCAGAGACCAGGTAAGGCCTCACAGCGTCGGCAGGAATCCTGAGTGGCAGAGCGGGGCTATAAAAGTCCCAGAGACCAGGTAAGGCCTCACAGCGTCGGCGGGAATCCTGAGCAGCAGAGCGGGGTATAAAAGTCCCAGAGACCAGGTAAGGCCTCACAGCGTCGGCGGGAATCCTGAGCGGCAGAGCGGGGTATAAAAGTCCCAGAGACCAGGTAAGGCCTCACAGTGTCGGCGGGAAACCTGAGCGGCAGAGCGGGGCTATAAATGTCCCAGAGACCAGGTAAGGCCTCACAGCGTCGGCGGGAAACCTGAGCGGCAGAGCGGGCTATAAAAGTCCCAGAGACCAGGTAAGGCCTCACAGCGTCGGCGGGAAACCTGAGCGGCAGAGCGGGCTATAAAAGTCCCAGAGACCAGGTAAAACCAATCACCAGTCTGGAAGGAGAGAGGTTAAAAAGTAATCCAAGTGTGACATCACCAGAAAGCAGGTAAGTGATTGGTTGCTGAGTATTTCTCCCTTTTAAGCTTAAATCTCTTTGGTTTATAGTTTCTAAGGTGTGATATTCACCATCTAGAATCGGGGCAGAGGATATTTAAGAATAATATTAATAAAGTTAATTAATTACATAGAATGGGAGATCAGGCGATGTGTTGCTGCTGCAATATGTGGGAGCTGGTGGACACCATTGATGTTCACGGTGATCACATTTGCAGTAAGTGTTGGCTGCTCGAGGAACTCCGGCTCCGTGTTGAAGAGCTGGAGTCCGAGCTTCAAACACTGAGACACATCAGGGAGGGGGAGAGTTACCTGGACTCTGTGTATCACGAGGTAGTCACACCAATTAGATTAATTAATTCAGATGTAGTCCGTGGCCAGGGTCAGGATGGTGTGACTAGAAGTGAGGCAGGTACGGGGATCCAGGAGGTAGTGTTGGAGGAGCCGCACCCCTTGCACTTGTCCAACAGGTTCAAGGCTCTTACTCCCTGTGGGGACAGGAGCAGGGACTGCAGGGAGGGTGAGCAACCTGGCCACAGCACCGTGGAGCAGGGGGCCATTCAAGTGGGGGGAGTTAAAAGAAATGTTGTAGTGGTAGGGGATAGTATCGTTAGGGGGATAGATAGAGTTCTTTGCAGCCGAGAGAGAGAGTCCCGAAGGCTGTGTTGCCTGCCCGGTGCCAGGGTTAAGGACATCTCCTCTGGACTGGAGAGAAACTTGGAGTGGGAGGGAGAGGATCCAGTTGTCGTGGTCCATCTTGGTACCAACGACATAGATAGGACAAGGAAGGAGGTTCTGCTGAGGGAGTTTGAGCTGCTAGGGTCCAAATTAAAAAGCAGAACCACAAGGGTAATAATCTCTGGATTATTACCTGAGCCACGAGCGAATTTGGCTAGGACAAATAAAATTAGAGAGTTAAATGCGTGGCTCAAAGACTGGTGTGGGAGAAATGGGTTTTGCTTCCTGGGACACTGGCACCAGTACTGGGGCAGGAGGGAGCTGTTCCGTTGGGACGGGCTTCACTTGGCCAGTGCTGGGACTAGAGTCCTGGCGGATCATATAACTAGGGCTGTAGAGAGGGCTTTAAACTAACTAGTGGGGGGGGGGGGGGGGGGAGGTTCCTAGAGAGCAAATAATAAAAATGACAACAGAGAAGGTCATAGACTTAGGTAGCAGTGGGGAAATTAAAAACCAGAGCGTGTCAGGAAGGGGCAGAAGGTATGGAGTAAAAGGTAAAGTAATAAAAAGGGCAAAAGCAGGAACTAAGTGTCACAAAACATCTTTGAAAGTTCTCTATCTGAATGCACGTAGCATTCGTAACAAAATAGACGAGTTAATGGCACAAATAACTACATATGGGTATGATCTTGTGGCCATTACAGAAACATGGCTGCAGGGTGACAATGCCTGGGAATTAAACATACCAGGTTATTTAACGATCAGGAAGGACAGGCAGGCAGGAAGGGGAGGTGGGGTGGCTATGTTAATAAAGGAAGGAATCACTGTAATACAGAGAAATGATATTGGGTCAAAAGATCAGGATAATGAAACAGTTTGGGTGGAGGTAAGGAATAATAAGGGGGAAAAAAACACTAGTGGGCGTAGTCTAAAGGCCTCCGAACAGTGGCAACTCTGTTGGACGGTGTATCAATCAGGAAATAGTTGAGGCTTGTAATAAGGGAACATCTATAATTATGGGGGATTTTAACTATCATATTAATTGGACAAATCAAATTGGGCAGGGCAGCCTTGAGGATGAGTTCATTGAGTGTATTAGGGATGGGTTTCTTGAGCAGTATGTAACTGAACCGACCAGGGGGCAAGCAACCTTAGATCTGGTCCTGTGTAACGAGATGGGATTAATTAAAAATGTCCTAGTAAAGGATCCCCTTGGAATGAGTGACCATAACATGGTTGAATTCCATATTCAATTAGAGGGTGAGAAGGTTGGATCTCAAACAAGCGTGCTAAGCTTGAATAAAGGAGACTATGAAGGTATGAGAGCGGAATTGAGTAGAGTGGATTGGGAAAATAGATTAAAGGGTAAGACGATACATGATCAGTGGTGTACATTTAAGGAGTTATTTTACAATTCCCAAAAAAATATATTCCACTGAGAAGAAAAGGGTGTAAAAGAAAAGACAGCCATCCGTGGCTAAGTAAAGAAATTAAGGATAGTATTCAACTAAAAACAAGGGCATATAAGGTAGCCAAATCTAGTGGGAGGATAGGGGATTGGGAAAACTTTAAAAGACAGCAAAAAATAACAAAAAGATTGATTAAGAAAGGGAAGATAGATTATGAAAGTAAATTAGCAAAAAATTTAAAAACAGATGAGTTTTTATAGTTATATAAAAAGAAAAAGGGTGGCTAAAGTAAATGTTGGTCCCTTAGAGGATGAGACCAGGAAATTAAATGGTGGGAAATATGGAGATGGCAAAAACACTGAATGAATATTTTACATCAGTCTTTACAGTAGAAGACACTAAGAATATCCCAACACTGGACAAACAGGGGGCTAAAGCCGGGGGGGGGGGGGGGGGAGCTAAACACGATCAAAATCACTAAGGAAGTCGTACTCGGTAAAATAATGGGACTCAAGGCGGATAAATCACCTGGACCTGATGGCTTACATCCTAGGGTCTTGAGGGAAGTGGCGGTAGGGATAGTGGATGCATTGGTAATAATTTTCCAAAACTCCCTGGACTCGGCAAAGGTCCCAGCAGACTGGAAAACTGCTAATGTAACACCCTTATTTAAAAAGGGCAGTAGACAGAAGGCTGGAAACTATAGACCGGTTAGCCTAACATCTGTGGTAGGTAAAATTTTGGAGTCCATTATTAAGGAGACAGTAACAGGACATTTGCATAATCATAATTTAATAGGACAAAGTCAGCATGGTTTTATGAAGGGGAAGTCATGCTTGACAAATTTGCTGGAGTTCTTTGAGGAAGTAACGTATAGGGTGGATAAAGGGGAAGCAGTGGGCGTAGTGTATTTAGACTTCCAAAAGGCATTTGACAAGGTGCCACACAAAAGATTATTGCTTAAGATAAAAAATCACAGGATTGGGGGTAATATTCTGGCATGGATAGAGGATTGGCTATCTAACAGAAGGCAGAGAGTTGGGATAAATGGTTCATTCTCAGACTGGCAATCAGTAACTAGTGGTGTTCCGCAGGAGTCAGTGCTGGGTCCCCAACTCTTTACAATCTATATTAACGATTTGGAGGAGGGGACCGAGTGTAACATATCAAAGTTTGCAGATGATACTAAGATGGGAGGGAAAGTATTGAGTGAGGAGGACATAAAAAACCTGCAAGGGGACATAGACAGGCTAAGTAAGTGGGCTGAGATTTGGCAGATGGAATACAATACTGGAAAGTGTGAGGTTATGCACTTTGGCAGGAAAAATCGTAGAGCAAGTTACTATCTTAATGGCAAGAAACTGGAAAGTACTGAAGTACAAAGGGATCTGGGGATCCTGGTGCACGAAACTCAAAGGTTAGTATGCAGGTGCAGCAAGTGATTAAGAAGGCCAATGGAATGTTGGCTTTCATTGCTAGGGGGATAGAATATAAAAATAGGGAGGTATTGCTTCAGTTGTACAAGGTATTGGTGAGACCGCACCTGGAATACTGCGTACAGTTTTGGTGTCCATACTTAAGAAAGGACATACTTGCTCTCGAGTCAGTACAAAGAAGGTTCACTCGGTTAATCCCGGGGATGAGGGGATGGACATATGAGGAGAGGTTGAGTAGATTGGGACTCTACTCATTGGAGTTCAGAAGAATGAGAGGCGATCTTATTGAAACATATAAGATTGTGAAGGGGTTGGATCGGGTGGATGCGGGGAAGATGTTCCCGATGATGGGTGAAACTAGAACTAGGGGGCATAGTCTTAGAATAAGGGGCTGCTCTTTCAAAACTGAGATGAGGAGGAACTACTTCACTCAGAGGGTGGTAGGTCCATGGAATATGCTGCCCCAAACAGCTGTAGAAGCTACATCATTACATAAATTTAAAACAGAAATAGACAGTTTCCTAGAAGTAAAGGGAATTAAGGGTTACGGGGAGCGGGCAGGAATTTGGACATGAGTCTAGGTTCGGATCGGTCATGGCCCTGTGGGTAGCGGAGCGGGCCCAAGGGCCGTGTAGCCTGATCCTGCTCCTATTTCGTGTGTCTAATTCTGTTAGGTTCAGGAGATGGTTCTGTGATAGTGGATTGGCGGTTAGGATCAGATCAGCCATGATCTTATTGAATGACGGAGCAGGCTCGAGGGGCCGATTGGCCTACTCCTGCTCCTATTTCTTATGTTCTTATGTTCTTATGTACAATATGACTGCATCTATTCGATTAGGAGAAGCACCACAATTGGGTGTCCTGGGGAGCTACCTGATTGTTGATAGCCCACCAGATAGCAACGGTGTAGCTAAGACTTAAAAGAATCCTGGTCATAACAGAATTATTACTTTGTAACCATTAGCAACACTGACAGGAGAATTGTTAAAAATCTGCCAACTTTTAGCTCAAATTTAGCTTTAAATTATAACCAACTGTGGAGGTGGCAAGACCACTCCTATAGCTTGAGAAGTGTTTCTGGATTGTGCACATCACGGAAAGAAATGTTAGCTCAGGAGAAATACTAATTCTGATTTTAAATAAACTGTACTGGGAACATGCCTTTGAAATATATATTTTTTCTATTCTCCCCTTTGTGACATTGACCTGCACTGAGGCTTCATGTGTGCTGGCAGCCCTCTGGTACTTGGTCCAAAGGCTCGTTTATCCTGTATGAACCGAGACAGTTAGTTGTGTTGGCAGGATACATGGTCATTGGAGGCATCACAGTTAACCCTGATCTTGTCATTTGACCTCCAAAGGCACACTTTCCAGCAGGGGTCAGTGGGAAGGAAAACCCTGGCTGATTTTTGTCCCCCCACTAACTCAGGAGCACTAAGGGTGATTGCAGCACCTGCATCAGTGACGCTCCTAAAATCAGCTAACAGCGCAAATTAAACCTGGGGCATGGATCAGTATCAACTGACTGAGTGGTTTCACTTGCTATGCCACCAGGGGAGCATTTTAAATTGTTGTGCACTTAGCTCTTTGTGACGGGGTTGGGGAGCCACGGGGCCATGTTCACACGGGGCCGTGCTCTCCGGGTAATGTAGGTTCTGGACCCAAAACGCAGAAATGAGGCGAGAGGCAAATATACAGTACTTTGCTTGAACTTTACTAGATTCACACATAACTAGATTCACACAAGGAACACAGCAATATACATAAGAACTAGAGACAAGTTACAAAACGACACTAAGCTTGAGACAAGCTACCACAAGGGCAACCGGCTTGCCGAGACAAGACTCGAGACAAGCTACCACAGGGGTAAGCCACACATAACTAGATTCGCACAAGGAACACAGCAATATACATAAGAACTAGAGACAAGAGAACTCGAGACAGAAACACAACAAGCATACATAAGAACTAGAGACAAGTTACAAAACAGTCAAGATAGGAACTCAGGACAGCTTCCATGAGGAAAGCCACTTGTCCATACTGAGCTTGAGACAAGCTACCACAAGGGCAACCGGCTTGCCGAGACGAGACTCGAGACAAGCTACCACAGGGGTAATCAGCTTATCAATACAAAGCTCAGGACAAGCTCCAACATGGCAACATGCTAGTCCAACCCAGTACCTTATCAAGACTAAGAACACAGACTTAGATACATCTTAAATACAGAGCTCGAGAATACATCTTAAATACAAAGCTCGAGAGAACTATGGCAACCAACTAGTTAAAGCCAGGAGCCACAGAGCAAGGGCTAGTCCCCCCGGATACCCGGCTAGGACTGAGCAAGGAGTGAAACAACCATAGAACTTATATACCAAGAAAACCAGGTGAAACCCATGAACAGCTAACAAGCCGTTAAGAATTAACACAGGAGACTAGGAACAATTAACAAAGACTCGGAACAATTAACAAAGGGCTAGAAACAAGTGAAGGTGCCATCTAGAGGTTACAGAAAGAACCGACTGGCACCCTCACAGCTCTTTGTGGATGAGATTGGTCTTCGGTGGTAGAGCAAATCAGGCAATAGCGAATCAGCAGCCCTTTTTTACACATGTCTGATTTTCTGTTCCACTAACTTCAATGGGAAAGAAAATTGAACAAGGTGTAAAACGGACTGCCGATTCACACTATCAATTTCATCCCCTTTGATGCTCTGTAAGCGAGAAAATCAGAATTTGCATTTTTAGTAATCAATAGCTTAGAAATTCAGTCGTACAATATGTACAAAAGTGCACGCTCATCCCCGGAAGTTGCACCGCCCACCATATTTGTAAAGAATCGGTGTGCATTGCCCACACCTGAAACATGCAGTAATCCATTTGCATTTGCAAGTACCTCTGCACCCCCTACGAAATGGGCCCACCTGAATTTCTAGGCCTCTGTATATTAACTATCCATCTTAGTGCTATGAGTATATGTATTTGTACACAGCACAAACGGCAATTAAACAGTAAGTCCCCTGCCCCCACCAATAGACCAAAGAATTTAATTCCAAGACACTGATCAATAGGAAAGTTTGGAACAATGATCATTTTCACCTTGGCTAGAAAGCACATATCCACAACACAAACTAAGGAGTAGAATTCATTCTGAGGCCGTACTGTGCACTGCACAGAAACATCAACCAGGTGATGAAAAATGTATGACCGTTACCATGGAGAAATAGACATTGCCCTTAAAATGACACTGTCCTCATAGAAAGGCATTTGGCAACCCTTATATGTTTGTCAAATTCAATGCACTAATGTAAATCACTTTTAAATGTATTACTACATCATAAACGGCAGTCATTGTGCTACTTGAGTGCGATGTTATCGCTGTAAAAAACAATGCCAAGCAGTTCATCTGCCTCTTCACCTTCCCTGGTAGCAAGTCCTTTTTAAAATGTGTGCAAGAAGAGCTTAAAATCCAAAACAGGTTCTAGAGTATACCTAGGAAGGAACCTTAACTTAGTCCACAGGACAGTGGCCGAAATTGTCAAAGCCTATCAATGATTATAAGTCTAAACTCAATTTACAATTGTATATTGCAGGAAAAAAATCTGCACAGAAAACAAAAGCAAAAACGGTACATAAACACATTTGAATGGTTAATAAAAACAAAAAATGCTGGAAATATTCAGCAGGTCAGGCAGCATCTGAGAAAGGAGAAACATGTCAGGTCGATGTCAGAACTGTTCTGTCATCGACCTGAAACAATGGCCCAGGAATTCGGGTCGGGGGCTTCCCGCAGGTGCAAGCCTCCGACCTGCACTTACCTAGCGCATCGGCCGTTGAGCTGTGGGCCCGCGTGGGATTCCGATCCTGGGCCTCCTCCAACTGCCGGCGCGCAGTGCTTGCGTATCCCAGGAGCACAGTTAGTTTGATGCGTCCCTTGGGATCACGTGGGCCATGGAGAGCCAATGGTAGCAGGGAATGCCCATTCATAAATTTGACAGGAAGAGCTGTCAAACCTATAAATACTATAAGCCCCAAAACATCAATAAAACTTCAAATAAATTTTAAAAAACATCACATTTTTAAAATAACTATAAATTATATAAAATAACTATTCTAAACAATAATCTAAATTTTTGAAAAAATTAATTACATTTTCTAATGGGGCTAAAAATAAACTTACCTTTCGTTGAAGTATTTAAAAATAATAAACCTGTGGAAAAAATGTTTTAATTTTAATTAATTCACCACTTACCTTGTTAAAAGCAGGCCTTGCGCCTGCTTTTTATATGTGTAATTCCTGGAGACTTACCCTCCCGGAGAAACCTGGAAAAAAAACGTAAGGTCAATGCGCACACGCTGCCTCTCCGGCGCACGCGTTCCACCTCTGAACCCCTTCTTTCAAGGGAACGGAAGTTCCGGTTTCCCGCGCATGCGCAGTGCATGCACGAAACCGGCACTTCCATTGGGCCTACGGGTGAGTACCCCGTGCGTACTCACCCGTGGAGACCCAAATTTCTGGGCCGTTAACTCTGTTTCTCTCTCCACAGATGCTGCCTGACCTGCTGAGTGTTTCCAGCATTTTCTGTTTTTATTTTAGGTTTCCAGCAACCGCAGTATTTTGCTTTTGTTTGAATGGTTAATTGCTGACAAATGTCCCCAAATTAGTTTGAATAAAGAGCATTTTAAAAAAGTAAACAGAATAACTTTTCTCTATAAGACAAGGCTCATTCTCAATCGCAGAGGCAGCCAGTATCAAGCAACCGGTAACCAGCTGCGCTGCTATTAGGTCTTGGATGAATTGGCTGACTTTGGAAATGTAGCTTCAGCTGCTGTGAAGGTACATAGTATGAGCTACTCAGTCACAGAAAGAAAGAGCAGGAGTGGAGCAATGAGCCTGGGTATGTGATACCGGTGTTAGCAATGAAGCTAGCCTTATTTATGTAAGAGCCAAGCATTGTAATATCAGGTTAGGGAATTAAAAAGACTTATTTAACAGTTAAATCTGATGTATTATAAAGAATTCTGAATACTTGTTCATTGCAGTTTAAATAATTAATCCAGAATGTGAACTTTGGTGACTGTATTCTAAACCACCCTGAAAGGGTAAAACTGATATCTTATGTTAAAGCACAGTATAAAATATAAGTGAAAGAAACTAACCAAAAGCCACACTTCCACTCAGCTTCACATCCAACACTATTAAAAAATATATCAAGTTGAAAAGGACCGAGGAACCGTGGAGCTTGCCTGCTTACAAATAAAGGGGTCAATTAGAAAGAACAAACTCCATTCTTACCAAAATCAAACCTATTACTAAATCTATTTTTAGACTAGCTGGTTTCACGATTCTAATGAAAAAAAACATAGAGCTCTATTGCCGTACTGTATCCTCATTTCTATTTCACAAAAGGACACAAGCCTTTTATGGAAAGGTCAGATCCTTAAAGAGCAACCCACTGAAATGTGCTCATTTTGAACTACGACTCAAGTCTCATTAATATCACAGTGGATACCACCTGTTTATTCTCACTTCCAGCTCACTGTCACCTTTCCTTGTCTGTTATTTTTAAATGTTTTCAGTTCCCACCTGCTGTCATGCTTCACATGTACTGCAATATTTATACATCTATCTGAAAAATGTCCTCTGTTCGCTATTTTTAGAAGAACGCATTTATGATTTTGCTACAAATAGTAATCCAGGAAATCTTCCCTTGTGCATTCACCCACCTGGACCGGATGGGATGCATCCTTGGACACTGAGGGAACTGAAGGTGGAAATTGCGGAGGTAATGGCCATAATCTCTCAATCCTCCTTAGATACGGGGGTGGTGCCAAGCATATACAGGCCAATCAGTTTAACTTTGGTAGTGGGCAAGCTTTTAGAAACAATAATCTGGGACAAAATTAACAGTCACTTGGACAGGTGTGGATTAATTAAGGAAAGCCAGCATGGATTTGTTAAAGGCAAATCGAGTTTAACTAACTTGATTGTGTTTTTTGATAAGGTAACAGAGAGGGTTGATGAGGGCAATGCGGTTGATGTGATGTACATGGATTTCCAATAGACGTTTGATAAAGTGTCACACAATAGGCTTGCCAGCAAAGTTGAAGCCCATGGAATAAAAGGGACAGTGGCAGCATGGATACGAAATTGGCTAAGTGACAGGAAACAGAGAGTAGTGGTGAACGGTTGTTTATCGGACTAGAGGAAGGTACACAGTGGTGTTCCCCAGGGGTCGATACTAGGACCACTGCTTTCCTTGATATATATCAATGTCTTGGACTTGGGTGTACAGGGCACAATTTCAAAATTTGCAGATGACACAAAACTTGGAAGTATAGTGAACAGTGAGGAGGATAGTGATAGACTTCAAGAGGACATAGACAGGCTGGTGGAATGGGCGGACACGTGGCAGATTAAATTTAACGCAGAAAAGAGTAAAGTGATACACTTTGTTAGGAAGAATGAGGAGAGGTAATATAAATTAAAAGGTACAATTCTAAAGGGGGTGCATGAACAGAGAGACCTGGGGGTATATGTGCACAAATTGTTGAAGGTGGCAGGGCAGATTGAGAAAGTGGTTAAAAAAACATACAGGATCCTGGGCTTCATAAAAAGAGGCATAGAGTACAAAAGCAAAGAAGTTATGATGAACCTTTATAAAACACTGGTTTGACCCCAACTGGAGTAATGTGTCCAATTCTGGGCACCATAGTTTAGGAAAGATGTGAAGGTCTTAGAGAGGGTGCAAAAAAGATTTACAAGAATGGTTCCAGGGATGAGGGACTTCAGTTACATGGATAGACTGGAGAAGCTGGAATTGTTCTCCTTAGAGCAGAGAAGATTGAGAGGAGATTTGATAGAGGTGTTCAAAATCATGAGGGGTCTAGACAGAGTAGATAGAGAGAAACTGTTCCCATTGGTTGGAGGTTCGAGAACCAGAGGACACAGATTTAAGGTGATTGGCAGAAGAACCAAAGGCGACATGAGGAAAAACTTTTTTACGTAGCAAGTGTTTAGGATCTGGAACGCACTGCCTGAGAGGGTGGTGGAGGCAAATTCAATCATGGTTTTCAAAAGGGAGTTGGCTAAGTACCTGAAGGAAAAAAATTTGCACGGCTACAGAAAAAGGGCGGGGGAGTGGAACTAGCTGAAGTGCTCTTGCAGAGAGCCGGCACGGGCTCAATGAGCCGAATGGCCTCCTTCTGTGCTGTAACCATTCTATGATTCTATGAAAAGAGGTACTTTTCGGTGATGCAGCCATGGTCTACAAGAAAAGTTGGGGGCCAATGTTACACAAAATGTGATGGTTTTTATTGGACAAAGCAAAGTGGCAAGAACAAAGAATTATAGAAAGTAACAAATGGGACCAAGAAAATAATAAGAAAGGCAAAGAGGAAGTATGAAAACAAAAACTCGGATATGGCATCAAGCAAAATATATCAAGAAGAGAAAGATAAAAGAGGAGGTGGGCACCTTAAAAGATTTAGGTTAGGCAATAGTAAAAGATAAGGACAGAGCAGACTGCTGAATTAATATTTTGCTTTGGTCACCTTTTTAAAAGGAGGATACAAACCCAGAGGTACAGAGAACATTAGAGAAGAGTGAAGAGGAGAAACTAACAAACAGAAAAGTTGTAATGAATAAACAAATTGGACAAATCTCCAGGCCCAGCAACTTCCACCCAAGAGTATTTAAAACAATGCAAGGAAATTATAACCTTCTTGATTTTAGGATAATATCAGAGGATTAGATGGTAGTAAATGTAACTTCATTGCTCAAAATGGAGGCAGGGACAAATCAACAGGCTAGTGAATTTAATGTTAGTAGCACAAAAATTGCTAGCATTCATTATCAAGCACAAAGTAAATGCGTACTTGGAAAAGTGTAAATTGATTAGGGAGTCTCAAAATGGTCTTGTGAAAAGTAGGCCAAGTATAACTAACCTAAAAGAGTTCTTTGATAGAACATTCCAAATTAGCAGATAGAGAAGAATCAATACAATCATTACAATAGAGAAGAATCAATGTATATGTCATATACATAGATTTTCAACGGGGATTTGATAAGGTTCTACACAAAAGATACTAGCTAAAATTGAGACTCATAGAATTGAAAACAACCATATAGTATGGACAAACAATTCCTTGCGAGGTAGGAGGCAGATGACTGGGATTGAGCTCGGATTGATGGGCAGTCATAAGTGGTATACCCCAGGGATGAATACTGCAGCCTAGGCACTTTATATAAATGATTTGCATTGGAGAGTATAGTCAAGATTACAGATGATATTAATCTAGGAGGTAAAATGAATTATGAAGAAGAGAATAGAAAATTGCAAAACAACATAGGGTGGGCAGAAAATGGCAACTGCAGCTTAACTGAAAGTGCGAGATAATACTTTTTGAAAAAAAGAATAGCCGATAAGAATGCAGTCTAACTGGGGAAGCACTAGGAGGGGGAACCAAAGGGAGTTAGGGGTCCAGGCAAGTAAATCATTGTCCTGTAATTTGCAGTCAGCGGCGGAGAAAAGGTGTTCGCCACTGGCCCCGAAGTAAGCTCCGCACAAAGATCTCGTGATCTCCGTGGCGAGAAGTTCAGCTTTTACAATGTGCAGTTGAAATCAACGTAGATTACTGGGGATTTTATAGCGCGAGCTGCTGTCATGGCAACAAGCTGTCTAAGCAGCCAATCACAATGCAGAATTCTCACAGACTGAGAACCAGGAAGTGAGTAAGCTCCTTCGATTCTAACTTCTTAAAATGTTAGAGAGAGCAAAACAAAGATTGGGTCTCTCACATGGGGAAAAGGTAAACCTGAAATTAAGATGAACAAACTTTAAAAAATGTTTTTTTAATTTTCTTAATTTTTTTTATTTTTATTAAAATGGATACATTTGATACTTCACAAAATTAAAATTAGTTTTTCAGGGCTGTAACATTTGTTTAGCAGTCAATATGCTGTTAAAACCCCAGTTACACCCGTACGACCAGATTTAGGAACAGCTTCTTTCCCAGGGCTGTCATCCTACTGAACTCCACAAATAAACACTAAAGCCTGCACATCTGCCGATGCACTTTATTATGGTCATATTTATGCTAATATATATGTACAAATGTATGTTGAAATGTTTAAGTGTCCTAATCCAAATTGTACACTCTCGGGAGCCACAAGCCTACATTTCGTTGTACTGCACTTGTGCACTAACAATGACAATAAAAGTTGATTTGATTTGATTTGAAGGGTCTAACTTTCAATGGGGTATTTAATAGCGATATTACTGCGGAAGAGCCGAACTTTCCATCAGTTTCCCTGATTTCATGGTTTGCCAGCTAGGGGGGGAGTGGAGGTGGGGGGTTGGGGTGTCCACAGTGATGCGCCTCAATAACTTCAAGACTCAAAGTTAACTGAATAAAACAAGGCTTTTGTTAGCAAAGAAAGATGCCTGTGTCTTCACCTGGCTTCACCTAGCATACTGCTGTTCTGCTGCAAGACAAGCCTGGGCTTGTCTTAAGTAGGGCCAGGTATGGGCGGAGCCGACACACAAAGGAGGCAGTGCACTATATACAATACAAGGTAAAACACCGGAGCAGGCAATACAATATATGTAGTTAACTGCAGAGTCTGATGAATGACATATTTCATCACACACAGCGCAGCCAGTGTTGGAGCAGTGAATGACTGACCGCAACTTCAGGATTTCAGCATTAGGATTCGTATGCGCTAATCCTGAAGTTGCGGTCAATTTCAAAGAGGTAATAACAGCAAATGCTGTTCATTCACTGTTATTACCTACCACAAATTCCAGGCATTTATGTTATTGGGAGTGAAACTCTTCTTGGGCTGTAGCACAAAGTGGATGATAGTGAATCGGCTTCCCATTTTGCACGCTGTTGAATGTTCTTTTCCAGATTTGGAAAAGAATATTGGGCAGAGTGTAAAACTGGCGACTGATTCGCTATCGCCTGTTTTGTGCTACTGCCCAACACGAATTTCACTCCCATTAAATCTAATGAGAAGCTGGGCTTTATCATAGAGGAATAGAATATAAATGCAAGGAACTGCAACAAGACTTCTAGAGAGTGCTGATCAGACCTTTTTTGAATTTTTGGGTGCCCACATGAGGAAGGGGGGAATCCAGTGACAATTCACCTGGAGAATATCTGGGGTGAAAGGATTGAGTTATGTTGAAAATATGAGGTAAACTTGGGTTATATTACTTGGAAATTAAGAAGTTAAAGTGTTGTCTGATTCAGGTGTGTAAAATAATGAAGGGACTTGACAGAGTCGATAGGGAATGACTTTTCTTTCCAGTAGGGGAATCTAGAACAAGAGGGCATAATCTTAAATTAGAGCCAAACTACTTCAAAGTAAAATCAGAAAAAAAAATATTCACACTAACGGTTGTAAGAGTGTGGAATGAACTGTCCAGAAGGTCATCGATGCAAAACCAATTGAGGTGTTTAAAATGAAGGTAGATACTTATTTAAGAAGGGTATGAAAAGGTATGGAGAGCAGGTAGGGAAATAGGATTACAGAACAGAATATCCAAGCAAGGTCAACAAACCAACTGGCCTACTCCAACTCCTGGAGCCCCCTTGGCAACACCAGAACAGAGAAAAAAACTATAAAGGCCACTGGTGCCCTGTGCAAGGGGGCTCATCCCTCAAGGCTGTCAATTTCTTTTAAGTTCCAGGCCAAGACCCAGGTTTGGATCCCGTGTGGGCCCCACTGCACCTCCTTTCACCTGGTATACCAGCCACCTAATGGATCCCAGACTTGGCCTGATAATAGTTTAATGTTAAAGTGAGTTTTAAGAAACTTTACTAAACAAAATGTGAACATACAAATAAGCAACAGTGATATATATTTCTTTTCAAATTTTTTTAAGATTTGAGATATATGTAGTCATAGTAGGAATTCTATCTAGCTCCTCGAAAGGAAAAAAAAATCACAATCTAAATACTAAGCTACTTTTATAAATAATTTCATATACACAGTGTTTCTTTTCTTGCAATACTTAACACTCAGCAGCTGTACTGGTCTGAACAATGGGATTGAATGTGTGGGCCAACATCCCAGAGTAAGGACTGGGGTGTACCAGCTAGTAACCTCTGCTCCTGACTCCACCAAACTAGCCTAGCTCAAGGGGAGGTCACCTGATCCACATATTGCCAGTGGGTGACTGCGCCACTAGGGGTACATCTTGGGCACGTACCAGTCAAGGGAGGCCACAAACTGCAGCTGAGGTTGCCTGCTTTTGTTTCTCCCTACCCACCAGAAACATGCTGCATGATTGCCTCTCAGCCTCACAAAAAAACCATTGAAGGAAGGTAACATTTTTCAGGGTGTTGTGTATGTACCTTTAAGGGAAGAACTGGTTTTAGACTGCAGTACCGGCAGTGACCACCCCTGTATAAAAGGCCCTAGCAGGCTTCTGTATTTCAGTCTGACATTGCCCTCCTGTTCAGTAAAGTACCTGTTAAACTGTTCTCCCGAAGTCCGTGTATTATTGAGGCGCGGACTTTACAGTGGCGACGAGTAAGTTCGAACTCATCTGCAGTGTGGCATCATCTCATGGAGATCTCGCCCTGAGAGGAAGTTTCTTGGAGGTCGTAGTCTGAGCAACGGGCGTCGACCGCGGGCAACCGCCCAAAGAATTCATCGGTGTTCGGAGAATTGCGGGAGAGACTGTGGAGAGCTGTGCTTGGCTCCCCAGTTAAGGTGTTCCAGCAAATCGTGCTAGTAGCAGGTAGTGCGCTGACCCTTCCGGACTGCGGCGGGCTCAAGCTCGATCGAGCGGCTCTACAAAAGGGGCCGCGCAGCGTCGCCGGGAAAAGAAAACAAGAGAGAGGGTGGAGCGCACAGGGCGCGGTCGGTGCTCAAGAACCGGGCAGCGGAGAGAAAATAAACGGGGGGGGGGTGAAAAGCGAGACACGCCGAAGCCGCGGGTCGCCGCCATTACCCCGTAGAACGCTAGGAGCAGCGCAGCAGCAAGGGGAAAAAGGAAAAGCGCGGGAGGCACCATTTTATCCCGTTGGGGAAGAAGGAAAAGCGCGGGATGCGCCATTTTATTCCATTGGGGAAGAAGAAAAAGCGCGGGAGGCGCCATTGTAAATCACCCAAGATGCCGAAAAGTGGCAGTATCACTGCTTTCGACAACGAGGTAGAAGACTGGACCACGTATGTGGAAAGAATTGAAGTGTACTGCAAGGCAAATGAGGTGGCCGATGGAAAGAGGGCGTCGGTATTATTGAATTTGATGGGCGCAAGTACGTACGGCCTATTGCGGAATTTAATTACCCCAGCTAAACCAATGGAGAAAAGTTTTAAGGAGATTGCTAATATCTTACAGGAACACCTAAACCCTACACCGCTGCTGATAGCAGAAAGATTCAAGTTCCATAAAAGAAACCAGCACAAAGATGAGAGCAATGCTGACTATCTTACGGAACTACGCAAGTTATCGAAGCACTGCCAGTTCGGAGCAGGACTGGCAGACACCTTACGGGATGAGTTTGTCTGCGGGCTCCAGAGTGAAGGAACCCAGAAACGACTACTTTCAAAAAAGGACCCGACGCTAGAACAGGCTTTCAGCGTGGCAGTATCCTACGAAGCAGCAGCACGGGGAGCTACGGAAATACAACAGAAACCACAAGAATACAGCGCTAACGAAATGGCGTATGGAGCAGAAAAGTGCTATCGCTGCGGCAGAACAACCCATGAGCAGAAGGACTGCTGGTTTAAGGACAAAGTATGCAGGCAATGTGGAAAAATGGGACATATAGCAAGAGTCTGCAGGTCAGGAAAGAAAACCAACACGACAAAAACTACTAAGGAACAGTACAGGAAAGTAAAGAAACTGACAGACAGTAGTTCGGAAGATCAGGAGAGTGATAAGGACTCCGGGAGCAGGAGACTAAGTTGTCTAAACTTACACAACGTGATCGCAAAGGAAGATCACCGAACCATTTGGGTCACCCTCATGATAGCAGGGTCCCCAGTAAAGATGGAATTGGACACAGGATCAGCCCTAACTGTCATGAATCGACGAGACTATGAGCGGCTATTCTCACACATACCCTGAAAGGACACGTCCATTGTATTGAAAACATACACGGGGCAAAAGGTCTACCCCAGAGGAAAAATAAGGGTGCCAGTTAAATAGAACGACAAGGAAACACAGAAACTATATATGTATATACTACGAGATGGAGGGCCACCATTATTGGGACGTGAATGGATCCGAAAAATACAATTGGATTGGCATTCCATTCTGGCGCGAACTGTGACTGACAAAAAGGATGATGACGTCGCACCTGGACGTCTGTCACAAATTCTATCTGACGCGGAAGAGGTGTTCCAACAAGGACTTGGGACTCTAAAAGGAGTAAAGGCAACCATAAAGATTGAGGATAACGCAAACCCAAAATTTTTCAAGGCCAGGCCGGTGCCATACGCGATCCGCCCAGCCGTTGAAGCTGAACTGGAGAGTCTGGAGCGTTCGGGTGTGCTTTCCAAGGTGGACTGGAGCGAGTGGGCCACACCCATCGTTCCTGTAATGAAGAAAGCATTGAGCAGCACGCCTGGGGAGCCAAAGAAGGTTTGCATCTGTGGGAACTTCAAGGTGACTGTGAACCCAGTCCTGCACACAGTACAGTATCCACTTCCGCGGATAGAAGATATTTTCGCCCCACTATCTGGAGGGAAACGTTTTACAAAGATTGATCTGGCCCAAGCGTATCTACAAATGGAGGTGGGAGAAGCATCTAGAAAATACCTCACGATAAACACTCACAAAGGCCTTTACCAGTACAATCGACTGGTATTCGGGGTAGCATCGGCCCCGGCTATTTGGCAGAGGGCAATGGAACAAGTCCTGCAAAGGATCCCGGGGACCCAGTGTTATTTTGACGACATCCTGGTGACGGGCGAAAATGACAATGAACACCTTGCCAACCTGGAGCAGGTGCTCACGAGATTACAGGAATATGGGCTACGAGCCAACTGTCCCAAATGCGAGTTCTTCAGGAGACAAATCTCGTATTGTGGCCACATGATTGATGAGGAAGGGTTGCGTAAGTCGGCGGACAAGATTGAGGCTGTAGTCAAGGCTCCAGCACCGGAAAATGTGTCGCAACTGAGGTCGTTCCTCGGGTTGGTGAACTACTACCATAAGTTCTTGCCGAATTTATCTACAATTCTGCACCCACTGAACGCCCTGCTGCAAACTGGAGTGACATGGAAATGGAGTGATGAGTGTAAGCGTGCCTTTCAGGAATGTAAATACCTAATCACTTCAAAAGAAGTATTGGCCCACTACAACCCAACACTACCGATTCAGTTGGCATGTGAAGCGTCACCCTACGGCATTGGAGCGGTACTGTCACACAAATTCCGTGACGGTTCAGAGAGGCCAATAGCCTTTGCGTCGTGCTCGCTAACCTCAGCTGAGCGTAACTACGCCCAGATTGACAGGGAGGCCCTCAGCCTGGTGTGGGGGGTGAAGAAGTTCAATCATTATCTGCACGGGCAGAAATTCACCCTACTGACTGATCATCAGCCCCTGGTCTCCATTTTTAACCCAAAGAAGGGCGTTCCGGTGATGACGGCGCAACGGCTGCAAAGATGGTCACTTTTTCTAGGGGCACATCAGTACGACATAGAGTACAAGGGTACGAAACAGCATGGAAACACTGATGGGCTGTCGCACCTACCATTGCCTACGGTAGAAGAAACACCTGCAGTGGACCCTGTTGAGATATTCCATGCGACCATAGTCGAATGTTTGCCTGTTAAAAACTCGAGTATAGAGAAGGAAACCCGAAATGACCCGACACTCTCTCGGGTCTACGATTTGACGGTGAAGGGATGGCCAGCATATGGCGACTCACTGTTGCCAGCATTCTCGCCAAGGAGAGAACAGCTGTCAGTGTGCCGGGGAACCTTGATGTGTGGATCCCGAGTGGTAATTCCACCCAAGTTGAGAGATAGAGTGCTCAATGAGCTTCATGAGGGTCATCTGGGAGGGGTAAAAATGAAGAGCCTAGCCAGGGCATTTGTGTGGTGGCCGGGTGATATACCTATCAATTCATCCAATGAAAAGCGACGAGTTAAGAAAGTAACTATAGGTTTTTATTGGCTAAATAACAGAGCCCACCCTCGTGGGTGATCGGATCCAACAAAGAGGAATACCAGCCAGTCGACCACCTTTATACCTGGGCAGGTAGGTGGAGCCGTGGGCGGAGTCAGCAGTGGTCAGCCCAGGTATAACAGCGTGACAAGAGGCGACCTCGTATAGTGATACAACAGTGTGAACAGTGATAACGATATAACAGTGCTAACTATAGTGTAACGATAGTGAACGATAAAAGTGGTTTACCACATTCACCCCTTGTTTAGATTTGAGTCCGGCGGGGTGAAGTGTACTACCAGTTCTGGTAAGTCAGTCTGTCCGGAGGCCTCGTAAGCCTTTCTGATCGTCGCAGCGGCGGTGTTGCATTCTCCGGTGTTGATGCTGGTGTCTGCGTGGTCGGCGAAGGCTCGTGGGGTTCCGGCATGCCGTCTACCTGAGCTGGAATTGGGGGGGGGGGGGTGGGGGGGGGTAAAGGTGGTGTCTCCGGAATGCCCGAGGGTGCGAAGGAGACTGTGTCCTCCCGCCCGTCCGGGTAAGCCACATAGGCGTACTGGGGGTTGGCGTGCAGGAGGTTCACCTTCTCGACCAGGGGGTCCGTTTTATGGGTCCTCACGTGCTTTCGCAGCAGGACGGGCCCCGGGGAGGTCAGCCAGGTTGGTAGTGTGGTTCCCGTAGTCGACTTCCTGGGGAAAACAAACATTCGTTCATGGGGGGTGGCGCTAATGGCAGTGCAAAGTAGTGACCGGATGGAGTGCAGGGCTGCCGGGAGGACTTCCTGCCAGCGGGAGGTTGGGAGGCCCTTAGACTGTAAGGCTAAGAGGACGGCCTTCCATACCGTCGCGTTCTCTCTTTCTACCTGGCCGTTCCCTCGGGGGTTGTAGCTGGTGGTCCTGCTTGCGGCAATACCTCTCGCTAGTAGGAACTGACGGAGTTCCTCGCTCATGAAGGAGGAGCCCCGGTCACTATGTATATAGTTTGGGAACCCGAACAAGGCGAAGAGGTCGTTCAGGCATTTGATGACCGTGGTACTGGTCATGTCTGGGCAGGGGAAGGCAAAGGGGAAACGGGAGTACTCATCAACAATGTTGAGGAAGTACACATTACGGTCAGAGGACGGGAGGGGCCCCTTAAAGTCGATGCTCAGGCGCTCGAAGGGGCGGGCGGCCTTGATCAGGCTTGCTCTGTCCGGCCTAAAGAAGTGCGGTTTGCACTCGGCACAGGTCTGGCAGTTCCTGGTCATGGTCCTGACCTCCTCGATGGAGTATGGCAGGTTGCGGGCCTTAATGAAGTGGTAAAGTCTGGTGACCCCGGGGTGGCAGAGGTCGTTGTGGAGGGTCTGAAGTCTATCACTTTGCGCGCTGGCGCATGTAATTCATGACAGAGCATCAGGGGGATCGTTCAGCTTACCTGGCCGGTACAAGATATCATAATCATAGGTGGAGAGCTCGATTCTCCACCTCAAGATCTTGTCATTCTTGATTTTGCCCCTCAGCTTGTTATTAAACATAAAAGCGACCGAACGCTGGTCGGTGAGGAGGGTAAATCGTTTGCCTGCCAGGTAATGCCTCCAGCGTCGTACCGCCTCCACAATCGCTTGGGCCTCCTTCTCGACCGACGAGTGTCGGATCTCAGGGCCCTGTAGGGTCCTTGAGAAGAAGGCCACTGGTCTCCCCTCCTGGTTAAGGGTAGCGGCTAGGGCGAAGTCGGATGCATCGCTCTCCACTTGGAAGGGGATGGACTCGTCCACTGCGTGCATTGTGGCCTTGGCGATGTCTCCCTTAATGAGGGAGAAGGCTGCGCACGCTTCCTCCGTAAGGGGGAAGGATGTGGACTTCATGAGGGGTCTGGCTTTGTCTGCATAATTGGGCACCCATTGGGCATAGTAGGCGAAGAGCCCCAGGGTTCTCTTCAGAGCCTTTGGACAGTGGGGGAGGGGTAGCTCCATGAGGGGACGCATTCTTTCGGGGTCGGGGCCGATGACTCCGTTCTCTACTACACAGCCGAGGATGGCAAGGCGCGAGGTGTTAAACACACATTTCTCCTTATTGTAGGTGAGGTTCAGCCGTTGGGCCGTACGGAGGAATCTCTCCAGATTAACGTCATGGTCCTGCCGGTCGCGGCCGCAGATGGTGACGTTATCTAGATAGGGGAACGTGGCTTGCAGCCCGTTCTGGTCAACCATCCGGTTCATCTCCCTTTGGAAGACCGAAACCCCGTTGGTGACGCCGAAGGGAACCCTAAGGAAGTGGTAGAGGCGGCCGTTCGCCTCGAAGGCTGTATACTGGCGGTCCTCAGGGCGGATAGGGAGTTGGTGATAGGCCGACTTAAGGTCGATGGTGGAGAATACCCGGTACTGCGCAATCTGATTGACCATATCAGATATGCGGGGAAGGGGGTATGCGTCCAGCTGGGTGTACCTGTTTATGGTCTGGCTGTAGTCGATGACCAGGCGGTTTTTATTGCCGGTCTTAACGACCACGACCTGGGCACGCCAGGGGCTGGTGCTCCCCTCGATGATGCCCTCCTTCAGGAGACGCTGCACCTCAGAGCTAATGAAAGCTCTGTCCCCGGCGCTGTACCGCCTGCTCTTGGTCGCGACGGGTTTGCAGTCGGGGGTGAGGTTAGCGAACAGGGAAGGTGGCGGGACCTTGAGGGTGGATAGGCCGCAGGTGTTACGCGGTGGGCGGTTTAAAATCTGTTGGTTGTCGACTGTGAGTGGGGGGAGGGGTCCGCCGTATGCTAGCGTGACGCTTTGGAGGTGGGATTGGAAGTCTAGCCCTATTGGGACGGCGGCGCATAGCTGGGGGAGGACGAGGAGTTTAAAATTTTTATACTCCGTACCCTTAACCGATAGGGTCACAACACAGTAGCCGATGTCTGTGGCGTGGGATCTCGATGCCATCGAGATCCGGTTGCGCGTTGGCAGGACAGGGAGGGAGTAGTGGCTCACCGTGTCTGGGTGGATGAAACTCTCCGTGCTTCCGCTGTCGAACAGGCAGGTCGTGGCGTGGCCGTTTACTCTGATGTCCATCATTGACTTGGACAGGTGATGCGGGCGGGCTTGGTCCAGTGAGACGGAGGCTAGTGTATAGCTGAGCGAGTCGTTGTAGTCTGCGGGTGAGGCGGTAGTCGGGTCTAGAGGCACGGTGGCGGTCGAGCGTGGTGGGTAAAATGGCGTCTCCCACGAGGTTGGACAAAATGGCGGGGAAGATGGCTGCCCCCGTAACTCACATGAGGCACTGCTGGTGTCGGTTGCCTGTATCAAAGATGGCCGCCCCATGACTCACATGTGGGGATGCTGGCCTCTGTTGCCTTGAAGGAAGATGGCCGCCCCCACAGCTCGCATGAGGCACTGCTGGCCTCTGATGATCCACCTCTGCAGGCCTTAGCGAAGTGGCCTTTCTTCATACAGTTTGAGCAGGTAGAGTTCCTGGCTGGGCAGCGCGACCTCGGGTGTTTCGCCTGGCCACAGAAGAAGCAGCCGGCGGCCCGATCGCGGGGGTCCGATGTCGGAGCCGGTACCGGGGGTGGCGGTCTCGGTCGGGTCCGGGACGCCGACGCGGAGGTAGGTCCCAGGGGGGGTGCTGCGGGGGGTATCGCGGTCGGGGTCGGTCCCAAGTCCCAGGGTCGCGAGTTACAGTACCTTGAGTATGCCTCGAGGTCCCGATGGGCCACCTCTAGAGAGAGAGCGAGGGCTGCAGCTTTGTCCAGGTCGAGGTCCCTTGCTTCCAGTAGTCTTTGCCGTGAGTAGTCAGACCGCAGGCCTTTCACGAAGGCATCGCGGACATTGTCTTCAGTATTTTCTGCCGCCGTTACCGCTTTAAAGTTACAGTCTCTGCCGAGTGCTTGTAGCACCCGTAAAAATTCCTCCACGGGCTCTCCTGGCTGTTGCGGGCGGGATCTTAGGAGGTGTCTGGCATACATGGAATTTACCGGGGTTTGGTACTGTCTTTTCAGCCGGTTGATGGCGTCCTCGTATGTTTTGAGGTCCCGGATGAGTGCGAATACTTTAGGGCTCACTTGGGCGTTCAGAACTCTTAGCATGGATTTCTGAGGCACGCCGGATTCTCCCAGGTAGGCTTCGAAGCAGCTCAGCCAGTGTTCAAAGTCGAGGGCTGAGTTTGCTGCCTGTGGATTTAGGTCCAGGTACGGTGGTCTGAGGGCTCGCAGCCAGGCAGGCTGCTGTGGCTGTTGTAGCTGGGCGTCTGGCTGGTCGCTTGGCTGGTCATTTGACTGCTCAAGTGTCGACATTTTAAAATTTAGCCAATAAAATTGATATACCTATCAATTCATCCAATGAAAAGCGACGAGTTAAGAAAGTAACTATAGGTTTTTATTGGCTAAATAACAGAGTCCACCCTCGTGGGTGATCGGATCCAACAAGGAGGAATACCAGCCAGTCGACCACCTTTATACCTGGGCAGGTAGGTGGAGCCATGGGCGGAGTCAGCAGTGGTCAGCCCAGGTATAACAGCGTGACAAGAGGCGACCTCGTATAGTGATACAACAGTGTGAACAGTGATAACGATATAACAGTGCTAACTATAGTGTAACGATAGTGAACGATAAAAGTGGTTTACCACACCGGGAATCGATAAAGAAATTGAGGATATGACCAAGAGATGCACAGGATGCCAGAAGGTCCAAAACGCTCCACCACAGGCCCCGCTACATCCATGGGAGTGGCCCTCATCTCCATGGCAACGGGTACACATTGATTTTGCTGGTCCATTTATGGACTCAATGTTCCTAATCGCTGTGGACGCCCATTCGAAATGGCCAGAGGTCATTAAAATGTCCTCCACCACCACGGAGAAAACTATTGCAGTCCTAAGGACCATTTTCGCCAGGAATGGGTTGCCAGAACAGATTTGCTCCGACAATGGGCCACAGTTTGTGTCTGAGGATTTCCGGAGGTTCCTGAAGAATAATGGGGTGAAACATTACACATCTGCCCCATATCATCCAGCCACAAATGGATTGGCTGAGAGGTTTATTCAGACCTTTAAAAAGGCCATAAAGGCAATGTATAATGATGACATACCACTACAACACAAGGTGGATAGTTTCTTGTTTGCTTACCGGAATGCGACACATGCAGTAACCAACCAAGCTCCAGCCGTACTGTTCTTCAACCGAAGGCTAAGATGTCGCCTGGATTTGCTCAAACCAAACATAAGACGAGATGTTGAGGATAAGCAATTCCAGCACGTGACTACCGAACAGAAAAATGGCAGCCAGGAACGATATGCACACAGCAGGGACCACTAATGTACACAGTGGACATTGGAGAGAGCATTGTGAGGCGCCATGCTGACCAGATTCTAGAGTCACAGGAACAAGCCAAACCCGTGCCACGAGAAGGTGCACCTGGTAATCCACCTGAAGTACAGATTGCGTCTACCTCAGAAGCAGTGGAATTGGAAGCTGATGAACCAACCAGTGACCATGAACCAGAATCAGCTTCGCCGCAAGAACAGGATACTCGAGAAAGGCGCTATCCAGTCAGGATCAGGAAGCCTCCTCAAAGACTGAACTTATAAATGATTATTTCAGTTGATGTATAGAATATCCAGAAAGTTGTAATTAGTTATTATTTAGTTGTTAAATGAATGTTATGTACTGTTTATCTAAAAGGGGAGGAATTGTTGTGTATGTACCTTTAAGGGAAGAACTGGTTTTAGACTGCAGTACCAGCAGTGACCACCCCTGTATAAAAGGCCCTAGCAGGCTTCTGTATTTCAGTCTGACGGCATTCTCAGCATTGCTGGCTGTGCAGCTGCCTCAGTCAGCAGGAGGAGAAGGAGCAGCCAAACCAGGAGAGTGGAAAGTGGTGGTCTCCTGACCAGGAAGAGGAGGATAACGATAGGTCACCACCTCCACCTCCACCATCATCATCACAACAACAGAGGTGCCTGGAGAGAGAAGACAGAGGAGGAGAAGGAGAAAGGAGGCCAGCAACATCATCAACCAGGGGAGAGGCCTTTCCTATCACTGCCTCCCCAAATTGGCCTCCAATTCAGGAGAGGGAGAAAGGGGTGAGAAACCACCATCAACAGAAAACAACCAACTGTTTGGAAGGAGAACATCTTTCTGAACATCTACAGGTGGGTGTTATTTGGGGCACTCTCCCAAAGACTTGGTATTTTAGGTGGGGGGAGAAAAGAAGAAACAAGGCCGGATCATCAAGGGGTGTCTGTGTGTGTGTGTGGCTCTTGTTAAAAACTAGGCCACACACACCACTAATAAGCACCCCTTCTATTGCCTGACCTGGGACAGCTGGAGCTGCCTAGGTGAAGTCCAATTACATCGTTAAGACCTGGTGTGGGACTGAACCTGGGGCATCTCCAGCTTTCCCAGGTGAAGACATCTTCTCCCCCTGCCAGAAGACCACCACCATCAAAGACTTTAAATTCCCATCGGAGAGTGCACCCCTGCCAACACCCACCATCCCGAGTGGCAACCCTGCCCTTGCGGCCTCCCTCCTTCCCACCCCCCCTCTCTCTCTCTGCCTATTTCTCTGAGGCACCTCAATTTCATCTCTTTTTATTAATTGCCTATTGAGCAGAGGGGAGAAGGCCCCTCTCCCAATTTCAATCAATAAGGGGAGAGGTGTGTCTTCATTTTAAACAGCTCCCTCTGCTCAATAGAGGACCAAAAAATACCTGAGGCCATTAACACCTTGAGGCCTGTGACTTGGGGTGAGTGTAGCCCGTATAAAAACACCCCATAATGGCGACTGCATTTTCGCCAGTGGCGGGGCCAGCCAGGACTTATGCGGGAGTGGCAGCCACAGCCACTCCCGCTGCTTCTGCTGCCCCGTCACCTTTAAAACTTATGACAAAAAAGCTTGGGGTGAAGAGCTACACTCACCCCACTATGACCATTGAGGCCTGCGTTAAAGCCATGGCTGGGGTTGTCGGCCCCCCAGCCATCGTCGCGGCCTCAAAAATGTACGGGAAGGCTGTGTTCTTCCTGGGGTCGGAGCGGGCGGTGTCCCTGGTCGTCGCCAAGGTGCTCACCGTGGGCGGGACCTTCCTGCCGGTGGATCCTCTCGAGGCCACCGCGCAGAGGATCGTCATCTCGAACGTCCCGCCCTATGTTCCTGGTGAGCTCCTCCTCCCCCATTTATGCCAACTTGGGGAGGTGAGGTCGGGGATCACGCCCATCCCGCTCGGCTTCCGGGAAGCCAGCCTTTGCCACGTCTTCTCCTTCCGGTGCCAGCTGTTTATCCAGCTGGCGCGGGAGGAGGACACCGGGGCTTTCGTCGTTCTCCACGAGGGGACCGCCTATCGGGTCTTCTGGACGTCGGACGGTGTGCGGTGCCACGCCTGCAAGGAGGTGGGGCACATCAGAAAAAACTGCCCCGCCTCCAAGGCCGCCAGGTCATCTAGTGCGGCCGAGGCTGGCGCTGCCGCCGCTCCTCCCCCCGGGTCTGTCGGCACATCCCGAGCAACCGACGCGCTTCAGAGGCCGATGCCACTAAGGCCTCCGGCGGGGGGGAGGGAGCGTGTCTGGGCGGAAGGAAGGCGCGGCGAAAATCGAAACACCTCAGGGCGGGTCCCCCCGTGGAGGGCTGGCCCTTAAACTTAGAGCCCCTGACACCCGCGCTCCTCGCGGAGTTGGTCGGGGCAGACGCGAGTGGGAGGGGCCACGTGCCCGAGCCTGTGGCCGCAACCGCCGTAGCGGTAACGCCAATACCTGCGGCCGGGCTCGGGCCCGAGGAACCCGACAAACCTGCTCCGCCGGAGGGAGCAGAGGAGGAGGCCTCTGCAGACATGGAGGTCTCCCTCGCCCCCTCCGTGCTAACAAGAAGGCGCGACCCCCTGGAAGGAGGAGGAGGACGGGGAGGAGAAAGGTCCCTCCGAGCAGGGGGAGTCGTCACCCGCCACGGGTACTGCGCCGCCCCCCCCCGCTGTCATCATCACCAGCGATCGGCAGGGGTCGCCTGTCCCTCGGGAGGCTGAGGCAGATGTGTCTGTCCGGCACGTGCCTCCCAGGGATGGGGATGAGACCCTGCCCGTGGGGGGGGGGTCACGGATCAACCCGCGGAAATTGACGTTTTATCTGTGCCGTTACCCCTCACCGGGTCGGGCGGCCTGGGGTCCGGGTCGGGCGGGTTTGAAGAAAATGAGCTCGCCCAATGCGACCCGGACATCTCCCAGGGGCTGCTCGACCTGGCCGAGGTTTTAATTCAAGACAGCCCACCTGCTGGGTCGGAGGTTGGTGGCGGGGGAGGAGGGTGGCCCCCTGGCTGCGTCTCTGGTGCCGGACGTACTGGAGGAGCTGGGAATTGTTCTCTCCCCGGTTTCTCCGGTCATTCCGGCGTCTGGGGCGGAGGGGAGCTCTGAACCGCCGCCGTCTTCTGGCCCGGCACCCCTAGAGGAGCCCAGGGAGGAATCCTCTGCTGCTGATCCTGGGGGTAGGATCCGGGCGGAGGCGGGGCCGGCTGGTGCGGCCGAGCCGTTCGCTGCGCACTGCGCGACGGACGGGTCAGCCGCTGGTGACGACCCCCTGGAGGAGGATGGGGACTCGGTGATGGGCACGGAGGACGATTTGGACTCCACCGTCAATGAGGTGCTGGATGAACTCGTGCCCCTCGCCGAGTCTCTCCTCATTCCCGTAAGGGAACTCCGGGACTTTATGGCCACGTGCCAGGGTCGGCACAATAAGATCCGGCTGGCCCTCGACAGGTGGTCGGAGCTGGCGCTGCTCATCGTGTCCGTCCGCGCCGCCGTTAAAATCATGGGCGCGGACGAGGGCGTGGACCCGCTCGAGCTGCGTCGGCTCAGAACGTTTCTCACTGGGCTGCTGAGGAAGTGGAGGCTGACCAGCGGCTGCGCTCCCTCCCCCCGTTAGGTGTAGGTAGAGGTTGCACTATGCTTCTGACATGAAGATAACCATAGCCAGCCTCAACATCAACGGCAGCAGGGAGGCGCGCCGCAGATTCAATAACTTCTCGGTCCTTCGGGACGGGAAGTATGCGGTGTGCTTCCTGCAAGAAACCCACACCGTTCCGGGAGACGAAGCCACGTGGCTCCTGGAGTGGCAAGGAGGGGTCAGCATGAGTCACCTCTCCAACAATTCCAGCGGGGTGGCTATCTTGCTGGCCCCGCATTTTCAGCCGGAGATCTTAGGGGTCAAGGAGCACGTGCCGGGCCACTTGCTCCAGGTCACTGTTCACCTGGGGGGCGTGCCGCTCCATCTAGTGAACGTGTACGCCCCTCAGACCGGTGCGCAGCAAGTGCGCTTCTTCGAAGAAGTGTCCGCTCTTTTGGGCTCCGTCGACGCGGGCGAGTGCGTCATCCTCGGGGGGGGATTTGAACTGCACCCTCAAGGCGAGGGACCGTTCGGGTCCCCCGCGAAGCCCAGCGGCGATGGAGAAGTTGAGGGACCTGGTCGGGTCCTTCGACTTGGTGGACGTCTGGCGAAATCTCCACCCCGACTCCAGCACCTTCACTAGCGTGAGGTCTTGGGGAGCAAGGTCCAGAATCGACCACCTCTACATTTCCCGGGCGTACGTCTCCTGCGTTCCGGCAGCTTCCATGCGGCCAGTGCCGTGCACGGACCACCACCTGGTGTGGGCGGAGCTTGCTCCGCTGCGCACACGGGGGAGGGGGGGGTCCGTGTACTGGCATTTTAACAACCTGCTGCTGGAGGACGCGCGGTTCCGGGATTTGTTTCGTCGGTTCTGGGCCAACTGGAGAAGGAAGCGGGGGAGCTTCCCCTCCTTGAGGCTATGGTGGGACGTGGGCAAGGCTCACGTCCATCTCTTCTGTCAGGAGTACCCGAAGGGGTCGACCAAGAGGCAGGAAGCCCGGGTCGGGCGGTTGGAGAAGGAGGTGCTCGACCTAGAGTCCCGTCTCGGTCAGGTCGTCGAGGACCCGGCCCTGCGGAAGGTGTACGAAGAGAAGAAGGGCGCGCTGAAGGACCTGCAGCTCGTCGGGTCCCGAGGCGCGTACGTGAGGTCGCAGATCCAGCTCCTGCGGGACCTGGACCGCGGCTCCCCCTTCTTCTACTCGCTGGAAAAAAGACGGGGGGTCCGTAAGCAGCTCTTGGGGCTGCTGGCCGACGACGGATCTCTGGTCTCAGATCCGGAGGGAATCAGCGCGGAGACCCGCGCCTACTACGGGGCTCTGTTCTCTCCGGATCCGTCCAGCGAGGATGCGCGCAGAGTTTTGTGGGACGACCTGCCGAAGGTCAGCCCGGAGGGCGCCGAAAAATTGGACACTCTGCTAAGCCTGGCGGAGCTGACCGGCGCCCTCCGCCAGCTCTCTAGGGGAAAGTCCCCGGGGCTGGACGGGCTGACCGTGGAGTTCCACAGGGCGTTCTGGGACGTCTTGGGGGGCGACTACGCGCGGGTCCTGGGGGAAAGTTTGGCGACCGGGGAGATGCCCCTCTCTTGGCGCAGGGCGGTCATTGTCCTGCTGCCTAAGAAGGGCGATCTCCGCCTCCTTAAGAACTGGCGCCCGGTGTCCCTCCTCAGCACGGACTATAAAATCTTTGCCAGGGCCATGTCTGCTCACCTTGGCACCGAGCTGGCCCACGTGATCCACCCCGACCAGTCCTACATGGTCCCGGGCCGGACCATCCACGATAACATCCATCTGGTCCGGGACCTGGTCCACCACTCCGAGGGCTGGTCTGTCGGTCGCCTTCCTTTCCCTGGATCAGGAGAAGGCGTTCGACAGGGTGGATCACGAGTATCTCTTCGGGACTCTGCGCGCATTCGGTTTCGGGACGCATTTCGTCGCCCGGATCCGACTTCTGTACGCCGCCGCGGAGTTTCTGATTAAAGTTAACGGGTCCTTGACGGCGCCCCTTCGCTTTGGGAGGGGGGTGCGTCAGGGATGCCCCATGTCCGGTCAGTTATACGCTGTTTGCGTGGAGCCTTTCCTGCGCCTCTTGCGGAAGAGGTTGACGGGACTGGCTCTGCAAGGGCCGGGCGTGGAGGTTGTCCTCTCGGCTTACGCCGATGACGTGCTCCTAACGGTCACAGATCCCGCTGACTTGCGGAGGATGCGGGAATGCCAGCAGATTTACTCGGACGCATCCTCCGCCAAGATCAACTGGGAGAAATGTTCCGGACTCCTGGTGGGTCAGTGGCGGGTGGACTCCCTGCCAGAGGAGTTCAGGCCTTTCGCCTGGAGCACCACGCACCTCCTCTATTTGGGAGTCTACTTTAGCCCTGCCGAGGACGCCTGGCCGGCAAACTGGCAAGAGCTGGAGGCCAAAGTCACCGCTCGCCTAGGACGCTGGACAGGACTGCTCCGAGTGTTGTCCTACAGGGGTCGAGCGCTGGTCATAAACCAGCTGGTGGCCGCCATGTTGTGGTACCAGTTGGTCACTTTGATCCCTCCCCCTGCGTTTGTCGCCAAGATGCAGAAGAAGCTCATCGACTTCTTCTGGGACAAAAGGAAGCACTGGGTCTCTGCCGCGGTTCTGAGTCTCCCGCTTAGGGATGGCGGTCAGGCGCTGGTGTGCCTTCGCACCCAGGCTGCGACTTTCCGTCTTCAGAAGCTGCAGAGATACCTGTACGTCGAGAATCCTCCGAGATGGTGTGCGCTGGCGACGTATTTCTTCCGCCAGCTGCACGGCCTCAATTACGACATGCAGCTCCTGTTTGTGAAAGTGGGCTGCAGGCGTGCCGGCCTGCGGGAGCTGCCTGTCTTCTACCAGGAACTGCTATGGGTTTGGAACTACGTCGCTTCCAGGCGGAGCTCTCCCCCGTCAGGAGCGGCGGCTCTCCTTCGGGAGCCGCTGCTCAGGAATCCGCACCTCCACGACCGCGGGTTCGGGCAGCTGGCGGAGGGCAGGGCTGTGCCTGGCAAGGTGACCAGAGTCGGGGACCTGCTCGATGGCGGAGGAGCAGGCTGGATGGCGCCGGAGGAGCTGGCGCGGCGCCTGTCCTGGGCTAACGTCTGGCTCGCGGTCGAAGCCATCGAGTCGGTGAAAGTGGCACTGGGCCCCGACTCCACTAAGGTGTATCGAGGCAGCTCAAGCACGTGGGGCGATCCCGTCCGAGCTTACCCCCGTTCGGACGGAATTCCTCATCGGCGCCCGGCCCCGAAACTCCCCTCGGGAACCGGCGCCTCACAACTTGAGCCGTCTCGAGGAAATACCCTCCGTGCCTTTTCATTCCGCGCGGAGGGGTTTCCTGTACGGGCTGCTCCTGCACACTCTCCACTTTGCCATCTTTGTCTGCCGTCCGGACACGCCTTGGCGTGGCATCTTGCTGACCGGCGGAGGCGGAGGTCCCCAATGGAGGGCTCTCTACGCGGGAGTCCTCCCTTGTTCCATCGAGGACTTGGCCTGGAGGGTGTTGCACGGAGCGGTCCCGTGCAATATGGTTTTAAGTAGGTTCACGGACTCCCAGGCCGCCTGCATTTTTTGCGGCCTGGAGGAGTCCGTGTTTCACGTTTATGTCGAGTCCGAGAGGTTGCAGCCCCTCTTTCACTACTTGAAGGGGCTGCTCCTCGATTTTTGGTTGCACTTCAGTCCCACGCTCTTGATCTACAGTCACCCGGTGCAGAGGGGAGCGGGCAGGTTGGAGGACCTCCTTGTAGGCCTGCTCCTGGGCCTGGCTAAAAGAGCCATCAATTGGTCCAGGCAGCGGGCGGTTGAGGGGGTCGTCCGGTCAGATTGCCTGCCTCTCTTCCGCGGCCATGTTCGCGCCCGGGTGGCCCTGGAGATGGAGCACGCGGTGTCTGCTGGCACGCTTGAGTATTTCCGCGACCGGTGGGCGCCGCGGGGACTGGAGTGCATCATCAACCCGGAAAACCAAATTTTAATTTGATTTGTTAAGTTTTAGTTGAACTTTTGTTAATTTACAGTCCAATTTGTTTTGGGTTTTTTTGGGGGTCCAAACAAAAGAGTGCCCTCCTGTTCAGTAAAGTACCTGTTAAACTGTTCTCCCGAAGTCCGTGTATTATTGAGGCGCGGACTTTACACAGGGGTCCACGACCCAGATCAAGACATTCAAGTGGGCCCCACTTGCATCACTGCAGCAGCTGCTAGACCTCCTTTCAATAGATGTATCAGCTTGCTGTTGGATCCCAGGCCAAGGATGAAGCAACTACCATCCTGGGAGTCCCCTTCTGCGGACTGCACCATGTCTGATGCAGGTGACATTGTTCGGGGTGGATAGAGGCTCCACTGCAAACACTGCCTTACAGATACGGAAAGTGCAGGCCAGGACCTGATGTGTCCAGGTCCCAATCTAACTCCTAGGTCTTCCACCACACTTCCACCGACTTATGGTGAGAATGTGCCAGGAAGCCAGTGTAAATTTGGGCCTATATGCATCTCTTGGATGTTTCAAACTGACACATATTAGAACAGCTACAGCTCTCTAAATAAGTCCAAAACAGTTACTGATCCTTCCTGGATTTGAATAACTGTCAACTACATTAAAAAATAACTGGCTGTCATGCACATAACTGTACAAATTACACCATCTGTGTTGTTTGAAAATAGCTTAGCTCCTCCCTGAAAATTTGCAGACAACCACCAAAATTTGCAACATTTGTACTGAGTTGAACCTGGGACTAGATTCTGACTGTAGCTAGTACTTTAAAATACCTTGAGGATGAATTTTCTTGCGGGTTCTCACGATCGTCCACCGGAACTTCTGTTTACGTCATTTTTCCTGGGTTCAGCTGATTTTGCGACAAAGTTACGGTGGAAGATCGGGAGAATCCCCACGGGAATAACTGCTTATGACCGGTGACTGGATTAAAAGAACTGCTAAAAGCTAACACGAGACAGAACTGCTTCATCCTTTGGTTACAAGGAGTAGCACAGTTCTGAGGTGCTGAAAAAAGATGTTAGAATAGGAGACTGTGGATGAGTTTAGTTTTCAACATTTAGAGACAGGAAAGTTTGTGATGGAGAGAGGATTGGAGGATGGAGGTGAGAGAAGGATCATCTGTTGTGTGGCAGAGCCACCAAGGGACTCTTATATTGATGTACATAATTATCTGTAACAGAATGAATCTGTACCTGTATTCGTTTTACTACATGTAAATAGCGTGGTCTCTAAAGGGTTAAGACCAAACGCGATGACGTCACCATGTGGGTCACGTGACGTTCCCAACGGTGGGAAATGCGATGATGTCATGACATCAGAGGGATGAGCCCTCTCTCTCAGTCCTCGTGGAGCCAGCATTGAGCATAGACCCATTTGTTAGTTCTCCTGCGTTTGATTGTTACTTCTGCAAAACAGTATTAAACTTCGTTTAGTTAACAGACTGACTCGATCTCAATCTTTTGATTAGGAACCTGACAATTCCTACAGTGGTGACCCCGAACTTTCGCAAACGATCTTCGCGGA
Source organism: Somniosus microcephalus (assembly GCF_052327205.1). Lineage (NCBI taxonomy): Eukaryota > Metazoa > Chordata > Chondrichthyes > Squaliformes > Somniosidae > Somniosus > Somniosus microcephalus. The sequence goes on from NC_140988.1 coordinate 88,878,285, forward strand.
GGAAGCGACGCACAACGAGAGGATGGAAGCAAACGCGGTGGCTTTGAAGCTCCCTCAGTTCTGGGAACAACAGGCGGCCTCCTGGTTCGTGCAAGCGGAAGCTCAGTTTGAACTGCGAAACATCGTGGCGGATCAGACCCGCTACCTCTACGTGGTCTCCGCACTCGACGGCTCCACGGCTTCAAGGATCATCAACCTGCTTGAAAACCCCCCGGTTGACGGCAAGTACGAAATGCTAAAAGCACGGTTAATTCAGGTTTTCGGCCTCACGAAGGCGGAACGCGCATGCCGTTTACTTACGCTGCCCGGGTTAGGTGACTCCAAGCCATCGGAGCTGATGTGCCAGATGCTCACACTCCTTGGCTCCGAACCACAATGCTTCCTCTTTCGGGAGTTGTTTTTGAGCCAATTGCCCGAGCAGGTATAGGCAGCCCTCGCAAGATCGGATGCTACGGATTGCATCGCACTTGCCGCTGAGGCGGACACCATTTATGCGGTCACGCAGCAGCACTGCACCGCCACGAGGCAACCCCCCTCCTCGCGGATTCCGCCCCGACACCTCCATCGCCCGGCTTGTGCTTTTACCACGCCCGTTTCGGCGCTAGAGCCAGATGCTGCCGGCCTCCCTGCAGTTTCACGCCTCAACCGAAGAAAAGACACCAGCGCCAAGTCCGGGAAAGGCAGCCCGAGCCTGAGGGATGTCCCACGGCCGCGATGGCGATCGGCGATTCCGGGAATATAGGAGTCGTTCGAACAGACTTGTCCGACCTCCTCTTCGATTGACTTTCACTGTTAAAGACAATTCTGGGGGGGGGGCGCATGTGGCAGAGCCACCAAGGGACTCTTATATCGATGTACATAATTATCTGTAACAGAATGAATCTGTACCTGTATTAGTTTTACTACATGTAAATAGCGCGGTCTCTAAAGGGTTAAGACCAAACGCGATGACGTCACCACGTGGGTCACGTGACATTCCCAACGGCGGGAAACGTGATGACGTCATGGGGAGGAGCCCTCTCTCTCAGTCCTCGTGGAGCCAGCATTGAGCATAGACCCATTTGTTAGTTCTCCTGCGTTTGATTGTTACTTCTGCAAAACAGTATTAAACTTAGTTTAGTTAACAGACTGACTCAACCTCAGTCTTTTGATTAGGAACCTGACAATTCCTACAGTTGGACAACAGCAATTTTCTTGTATCCTGTCCAGGAGGGCAAGTGAGATGCTAGATGACCCATCTCAGATAAACAGCCTGTACTCCAGCCTAATGACATAACTTCAACAGAGAAACTGAAGAGCATTCAACCAGAAATATTACCTTTGGTAGGACACTGATCATCTCAGTGTTTAGATGTTCAAGACTGCCCAGTTTAGCCAGCTTACAGTTCTGTGACTGAGGAGGTATTTTAGTCTTACCCAGCTGTTAAAATGCCCCGGGTGAGTTACCCACCGATATCCTATCTGCTTCACACTGATCCTGATTTTAACTTGCTCTTCTTAGCAAGTGGCTGGTGAGGTGCTCCTTTAAATATGCAGATTGTGGTCCGATTATGTCATCAGACACTGACTGCAATTTTAACTCGGGGCCCTAGCATGGAAGCCTCTGTGGCTTTTCCAGCAGGCTGAAGTTGCTCAGAAGAGGCACAGGATGTGAAGAAGTTCTTAAAGGTAAGCATTGTACTTTCTTTGCGAGACCAGGAAGAGCAGGAGTTCTCCTCCAGGCCTATAAAGAAAGTTCAGGCTTTGCCTGTTTGGGACTCGCGCCCCCCCACCCCCCTTCCCTCCCGTGAGACCTTCCTGGAACTCCCACCCCCACACCTACATGCATGCTAGAAGATGGCCATGGTAATGAGACCCTGTAGATAAAATCACCATGGTCTTATGCAGCAACCAAGAAATAACTTGCCAGCAAAGTTTCCCACCAAAAATCCACTGGGAATTAAAATCCACCCCCTTTTTTTCATTTTTATTCTTATAGTCAGTATTGATAGAAATTATCAATGCAGAGGTCATCTTGTCAAAATTGACTCCAGAACAACCTGTTGATACCACAGTACCAACAGCAAGTGCCGACATTTTTTATCAATTGACCGGTTTATTAAAACGCTGGCTTGCAGCTATTTCCATGTTTGGCTGCTCTTCTTAACGTAGTAAATACCAAGGGGGGGGGTATTTTAACCCCCAACAATGGGTGAGTTGGGGTCAGGTGGGAAAAGAAAATTGAAGCAAGACTAACACGGCTCCAATGCACCCACTTCAGGATTTAACGGAGGCGCGATTGGCTGCGTGCAAATAACCTGCTTGCTGGAGTCAGCATGGTCATTCGGACAGGCGGGTGGCAGGTGGGTCGATAATTAGCACAGCTGCCAACATCAATAACACATGATAATGAGGCGATTTTCAATTGAATTAAACAGGCATTTGAATTTAATCCCTCCAGCACAGGTTTCCCAGGGCTCGGGAAACATGCCAGTGAAAAGGAGACGAGATTGAGCTGCACTTCATGGGATTCAGATTGACCAATCTCAATAAATGCTCAGTGCTTACAGCTGCTTTGTCAGTTTCCACTGGCAAATGTTTCACAGAGAGTTCTTGTCAGTATAGAGGTTTTTGAGACGTTTTCCAGGCTTTCAAATGGACACCAGCAGGCTGGGGGGATGACATGGATGTTTTTGATGCTACATTGGAAGAGGAAGACAATCACCATTCATGGCAGTGACATCATGATGTGATGGGCTCAGGAGGTGGGTGCACAGGAGAGGGAGGTGCACAGGTGAGAAGGGCACAGGTGAGAAAAGGGCACAGGTGAGGGAGGTGCACAGGAGGGAGGTGCACAGGAGAGGGAGGGGCACAGGAGAGAGGGGCACAGGAGAGAGGGGCACAGGAGAGGGAGGGGCACAGGAGAGGGAGGGGCACAGGAGAGGGGGGTGCACAGGAGAGGGGGGTGCACAGGAGAGGGGGGTGCACAGGAGAGGGGGGTGCACAGGAGAAGGGGGTGCACAGGAGAAGGGGGTGCACAGGAGAAGGGGGTGCACAGGAGAGGGGTGCACAGGAGGGAGGGGCACAGGAGAGAGAGGGGTGCACAGGAGAGAGAGGGGTGCACAGGAGGGAGGGGCACAGAAGGGAGGGGCACAGGAGGGAGGTGCAGAACAACAGAGCGGAGAACAGAGTGGAAAACAGCCGAATGGAGAGCAATAGAGGGGCCGAGGTCACAGGAGACACTACCCATGTGATAGGGTCTACCGAAAACGGCTCAGTTTCCTTGAACTATCTGAAGAGCAGTGCTTCCACAGGCTCAGATTGACATGGTGAGGGTATCTCAGTTGACTGTGATATGGTTGTTTGCCAGGGCATCAACTTATATCAACTTCCCCGTGACAATAGCCAGAATGAACGGGAACTTAGATCCGTCTCTCTGGCTGGCTTCCCACACGTACAAGGTGACATCGATTGCATACACATGGCAATCCATGAACAACCCCATAGACCAGGAACTTTTATCAACCACAAGGGAATTTATTCCATCAATATACAGCTGGTGTGCAACCACAAGAGGCGGCTCACGCAGGTCTGCACCAGATTCCCTGGGAGCTGTCATGATGCATTCATACTGTGGCAGACCAACATTCCAGACCTTTTCATTCCAGGAAGCAGACTTAAGGGCTGGCTCCTAGGAGACCAGGGCTATCCCCTTCAAACTTGGCCCATTACACCTGTGAGGAACCCCACCAATGATGTGCAGCAGTGTTACAATGAGAGCCACATGACCAACAGGTGTATCAGCGAGCAAGCCATTGGCATGTTGAAGTTGTGCTTCAAGAGCCTAGACAGGTCTGGAGGCGTCCTTCAGTACCCACCAGCGAGGGTGTCCAGAATCATAGTGGTGTGCTGTGTCCTGCACAACATTGCTCAGCAGAGAGGATTAGAGGTGGAGGATGACCAAGGCACTCATCAGGCATCTTCTAAGGAGGAGAACATTGAAGAAGGAGGAGGAGGAATATGAAGATGGGGCACTCATCGCCAGACCAGCCACGTACATTGCTTCTGGGATGCCAGGAATGCCCTCATAGCATGAAGGTTCAGTTAGTTATTCCGACTGGAACAAATAACAAATGAAAGCCACCACCACCACCAACTGCCCGCTATACTTCCCCATCCCACCCCACCCCCCCAACCTTTGCACAAAACAGTCCTTCAACCAGGTATCCACCCATTGCACATCCGCCCAATGGGTCCTGTCATGTATTGACATTCATCATGAAGTGGCGAGTTGGCAATGGGGATGCAATAATTGACCTGGTTAGGAGATTGGTTAGGCGGTAGAAATCATGAGTATGGATAATGGGTGTGTACTCAAATTGGAAGGAAGTGACTGGAAAGATCTGTGCTGGGACCTCACTATTCTGATTAATGACTTAGCTAACATAATAGAGAGCCATATATCCAAGTTTGCTTATGACACAAAGATTGGTGGTATAGTAAGTAGTGTAGATGGGAGCATAAAATTACAGAGACATTGATAGATTAAGTGAGTGGACACAACTGGCAGATTTCAAAGCAGGTTATTTGAGGTCATCCATTTTGGACCAAAAAAGGATAGATTCGAGTATTATTTAAATGGTGAAAACCTAGGAATAGTAGAGGTCCAAAGAGATTTAGGGGTCCTCGTAACTGACTATTACACTAAAATGTAGTAGTCAGTTACAAAAAATAACCAAAGTTGGCAAAATGGAATGTTAGCTTTTATAACTAGAGTATAAAGGAGAGGAAATTTTGCTACAGCTAATACAAAGCCCTGGTTAGACCACATCTGGAGCACTGTGTGCAGTTCTGGGATATATTGGCCTTGGAAGGAGTGCAGTGCAGATTCACCAGAATGTTACCAGGGCTCCAAGGGTTAGATTATGACGAGAGATTACATAAACTAGGCTTGTATTCCCTGTAATATAGCAGATTAAAGGGTTGAGGTTTTCAGGATTTTGAAAGGAATTGATAGGGTAAAGAGAAACTTTGTTCCACTGGCGGGGGAGACTAGGACAAGGGGACCTAACCTTAAAATCAGAGTCAGGCCATTCAGGAGAGAAGCTAAGAAACAATTATTCACACAAAGGGTGGTAGAAATGTGGAATTATCTCCCACAAAAAGCAGCAGATGCTGGCTCAATTACTCATGTTAAATCTGAGATCAATATATTTTTGCGAGACAAGGCTATAAAAGGATATGGAGTCAAGGCAGGTAGATCGAGTTGTGATATAGATCAGCCATGATCTCACTGAATGATGGAACAGGCTTGAGGAGCTGAATGGCCTGTTCCTATACGCCTAAGACGCGGAAATGGTGCTAATCAATAAATTTTATGTGACGTTATAAAAAAAGGAAACTGAACAACATAACATTTAGTGCAATACCCATGTGTATACCCTTGGTGAACTACAATTGCTTTAACATACGCTTCCTACCGCTTCTATGCGTTGCAACCCCTGTGGCTTCAGCCGAGGTGGGCTGCTCAGATCCCTGCCTTGACGGCGGAGATGCTTTTGTCCCATGACCTCTGGGTTTTGGAGCCCCTGAGGGTCCCACCAAAGACTACTCTACCTGCAACTGTGAATTTGCATTTCTGGTTGACATAGCCATTTTGTAGGCAATCTGAGCTCAGCGAGTTGGAACTGCTGTGACCCTGTCTAATGTCTCAGTGAAGTTCAGGTCTCCAAGAGGATTTAATGTGTTGTCCTGGCAACTCTCACTACACAAACTGGTACACGGCTGAATGGCGTCCTGTAAAGAGAGTATTTAGCTCTCAGGGGATTAATACCAATGAACACTTGAATTTAACTGTTTAGGTCCTTGTGTTAATAAGTCTTTGCATTGTGTACTATGCTACAGAAGATGTTGCAAGTACTTGTGAAAATGGGGGTAATTTTGACTTTGGGCGATTGTGTAAAACGGGCGATATGGGATCAGCTGCCCGGTATACACCTCTCCTGATGGAGTGATGTATATCGGGCAATTGATCCGATATTGCCCATCTTACACTATTGCCCAAAGTCAAAATTACCCCCAATGTGTTACTGAATCGTCCCACTGGAGCTACTGAAGGTAATTTATAAGGTGGATACATCAGCTTCTAATTTCTTACAGTGACCGTGCTTTGCTGTTGCAGTCGGGGGCATAAAAGAATTATTATAGACAAAAAGAAAAAATTGGGTCAGTAAATGTCATTCTTGTCCTTGAAGAAACAGAGGTATGATAATTGCAGCATAGTTAAATTAGCCCAGCGGTACAATATACACTGTGGGGGTAAAATTGGCCTTCAGCATTAACACAAAATGGGAGATAGCAAATCAGTTTCAATTGAAAAGAAAATCAGACTGGGCGTAACATGGGCTGCTGATTCATTGGCCCCAATTCTAAAAGGGGGCGAGAACAGTGCATGCGGACCCCAAGGCGGGCGGAACACCCGGAGAGTCTGGGGATGTGGCAGCCCTGCCAATCTAAATGTCCAGGCTTCATTTACCTAATTGTTCCCAGAGTCCCGCCCAAATTCGGCCACATCCACTACCTGGCCATGGGCGGGAGGGGAGTTAGGCAGCAGAAGGCTGTAGCAGGGGACCCGTGGGACCCATTATAAATTACTGTGTCCACTCTTACAATGGAAATTGCTTATGTAAGATGGTCATGCTAACCTCATCACCGGACCCTGATTGGCATATTTAAAGAAGGACCCCCCACCGCCCCCTCCCACCCCCAGTCTTCAGGTGGGTGTCTTTGCCACTTGTTCAAAAGAGCAGGTTAAAATCGGACATAGTGGGAGCTAGGCAGCTTTCTGGCAGGTGTATACCTGGCACTTTTTAACTGCCCAGTCCCCCCCACCCCTCCCCAACCCAGTTTCTGCTAGGAGGGGAGGGTTAAAATCCTCCTGTATGCAACACTGCAGGAGATTGACTAGCATACTCATATATTATGCTGCAGAACAAATGAGGAATGTGAGTGAGTAGTTAGTGCCAGCACTAATTGGATATGTGAAAGAAGGCTCTTTGTGTTCTACCAACAACTTCCATTGATGAATGAGCTTTTGAAATTAACGTATTGACGTAGCCACAGCTGATCCCACAGATCCTATACATGAGAGTATGCAGACTGGCAGAGAAGACTGGCACATTCTCTTTCCCTCCGTTCCCCTGCACTATGCTGACAATTCATTTTCCACACTAGACCCATCGGGGAACTATAGATGTGTGCTCCGCCACAAGACCAGTAGGTACTGCTTCTTATTTCCTACATTAGGCCACCAGGAATCGCACATTAAGACAATTAGCATAAAAATGAGTTTTGTTTACATTTTGCACTGTACACCCTCATTTCTCACCTTATGAAGAAAACAAAAACCTTTGTTTGTTCCTATGAATGCCACTCACAGGAAACTGAGTTAAATATGAAAAATGATGACACCTACATTCTGAGGTAAAGTTTGTCCCTCTTCACAGGCACATTGAGTTTTTTTCCTGAAAAGGAAGAAGGGGCTAGAGAATCGGAAAACAATATGGAAAATTGCCCAATATGTCCCATCCATGAAAAAAAGGATAAATCTAACCCAGCCAATTCCCACCCTATCAGCTGCCTACCAATCATCAGTAAGGTAATGGAACGAATCATCAATATTGCCATCAATATCAGGTCGGGTTTTGGCAGAACCATTCAGATCCAGACATGGATGCAAGAGCTGAATGACAGAGGCGCCGGTTGCGAACAAAGCAGCCCAATCTCGGGAAGCAGCCCTGAAACAGGTGCTAGGCCCTCTATTTGCATATGAAAAGGGCTTAACACCTGTTTCAGGCCCGGGCCCTGGACACCTATACCACAGTCTTTACCAATATGGCGGACGGCCATGGAATGTGCACACACATACCACCTGCCATATTGGGCACAGCATCAACAAATTTGCATGCAGGTGTCAAGATCTAGGGAGGATTTTACCTCTACCTGCTCAGCGGAAACTGGGCATGTGGGCAGTTAAAATCACCCAGGTGTCTTAGCCGCACCGGAGACGCGGAGTGCTAAAGGTTCCCGAATTTAACCAGCTCAAAGATAAAAAGAGGTTACCAAGAAGTTTCTAACAGCAGCCTGAGGTGAATTGCTATTCAATATTCTTTCCACCCCTCCTCCCGCCCCCCCTGGGTAACATCTGGGACTTGATTTTAACCGCTCCCCAATGGGTGGGAGAGTCAGTGGGGGGGTTTAAAATATCGATTGGGCAACCTAACCCCATTCCTGCCCCTTTAAATTTTTAAATGCAGGAATTAGGCCATGGATGAGGCTCCTGCAAAAGGCTCACGGGGGCCTAAATAACATACCAAAGTCGCGGCCTGATGACATCATCGGCTCCGCAACTTAAATTTAATATTACACAAGGTAAAGGTCCGACCTGTGGGGTTCCTGGCACCTGATCTGAGGCGGGAGCTGCCGACTCCCCAGGGTAAGTGGCCCCTTTAACACTCCTTGTGAGCCACCCTCAACAAATCCTCTGGCCTCCTCCAGCTCCATCCTCTAGCTCCGATCTCCAGCCTACCGCGCCCCCACCACCCCCAGTCCACCTGATCTCAAACCTCCCCCTAGCCTTCCCGATTGCCAACCTCACCTCCCCCAGCCCTCCCTGCTGCGGCCTCCTGCCATTAGCAATCCCTTCCGCTGCTAGCGATGCCTCCCGCCCGCCGGCCAGGCTGTCCAGCTGGCCTACAATGTGTTAATGAAACCCTGCCGTTAAGATCGGCAGGGCCACCACATCCCCGGCCTTGCTGGGTTTTTGGTGTTTTTCGATCTACCCACAAATTTCACCGGCTCCCCGTTAATATTGGGTCCCTGCTGTTTGTGTGGCGCCTTCTTCCCATATGAAGCGAGATGAGGTTGGGAGTACTTTGTGCAGGTAACTGTGATGTAAGCCTGCTCTGTGTGATACATTGCTACATTTTGCTTCCACCCAAGTTATTTTCAAAAATACCTTTTCTAATTCCCAGAAACGCAGTGGATTCGATTCAGCCTCACGCCAAATGCAGAATGTCAGATCAATAAAAAGCTCCTACAATATATTTGGTTCCCATCCATCTGGTTTTGGACTACCTTGTTTTTGAGCAGGCTGAATGGAATTTTCTAAAATGTGAACCAGACGATAGAAATATCTTTTGTTGCTTGTTTCTGTGATTCGTGAAGTGGGGGCATTAGAAAATAAGATCATTGAGGTTTTTAAGTAACTTTCATTAATAGCAAAGCAAATAGCTGAATTCATACCAGGAGCCCACTCATACCCTCCTCCTTCCCACGCACCCCCCCCCCCCACGGCCCCCCACCCACCCCCCCTCCACCACCATCCACTATCCTGTGCCTGGTTCAGATTTAAATTTGGCAAAAGGCGACAACTCTTAGAAATGCAATTCAGACGTTATTAAAACTAGATTTCAAAGCAAAGCTAAAATTGAGATGGTTATAAAAATCATTGGAAAATCTGGAATATAGTACAACTGCCGGAAGCTGACTAGTGAACCAGCTGTTTGCTGTACTGGACTGTGCTGAGTAGGGAAAGGTTAACCTGTCACACTTAAATGTACAAAGCAAGAATGCTACAGCTTCATCAACACTGACACTCTAGCAGAAAACCTGAAGCACTTCACAAGATCAGACGGAGCTTAAGGGAGATGGGAACCTAAGTATAGAGTCAATAGGGAGGGGAAAAAAAACTGGAATTGGAAAACAAAAATGTAGAAAGTAAATTGGAAGGACAGAGGAATCAAGGGCTAGATAGTAGTCAACAAGGATGTTTGCCTGTATTAAATGGTATATACTTCAATTCAAGGAGTGTAGCGAACAGGGCAGATGAGCTGAGGGCACAGGTAGGTACTTGGGACTATGATATTATAGCTGTTACAGAGACGTGGCTGAAAGAGGGGCAGGTACAGCAGCCCAACATTCCTGGTTACAGGATTTTCAGACGGGATAGAGAGGGAGGTAAAAAGGGAGGGGGGGGGGGTCATGGTATTGATTAAAGAAACTATTACAGCTGTGAGGAGGGATGATCTGTTGGAGGGATCATCAAACGAGGCCATATGGCTCGAATTGAAAAACAAAAAAGGGGCGACCACACTGCTGGGAGTGTACTACAGACCCCCAAACAGTGAGAGGGAGATAGAAGAACAAATATGTAGACACATTTCTGAGAAGTGCAAAAACTATAGTAGGAGATTTCAACTACCCCAATATTAACTGGGATAAAATTAGTGTGAAGGGTATAGAGGGTGCAGAATTCCTAAAATGCATCCAGGAGAACTTTTTTAGCCAGTATTTTGCAAGCCCAACAAGGCAGGGTGTGGTTCTGGACTTAGTTTTAGGAAATGAAGCTCGGCAGGTAGAAGGTGTATCAGTGGGGGAGCATTTTGGTGCTAGTGACCATAATTCTGTTAGATTTAAGGTAGTTATGGAAAAGGACAAGGATAGACCAGGAATAAAAATTCTAAATTGGGGAAAAGCAAATTTTGCTAAGCTCAGAGGGGATTTAGCCATAGTGGACTGGAAACAGCTACTTGAAGGTAAATCAGTGTCAGAGCAGTGGGAGGCATTCAAGGAGGAGATCCGGAGGGTTCAGACCAAATATGTGTCCCTAAAGAAAAAAGGTGGGACTAACAGATCTAGAGCCCCCTGGATGTCTAGGGACATACAGGGTAGAATAAAGAAAAAAAGGGAGGCGTATGACAGATACCGAGGGCTAAATACTCCAGAATCTTTAGAGGACTACAGAAAGTGCAGGGGTGCAATTACAAAGGATATTAAGAAAGCAAAGAGAGAGCATGAAAAATTCTTGGCAAGTAAAATCAAGGAAAACCCAAAGGTGTTTTATAAATATATTAAGAGTAAGAGGATAACTAAAGAAAGGGTAGGGCCTATTAGAGATCATGAGGGTAATCTGTGTGTGGAGGCGGGAGACTTCGGTAGGGTTCTTAATGAATACTTTGCGTCTGTTTTCACAAAGGAGAGCGGCGAAGCAGTCATTGCTATCGGGGGGTTGGAGTGTGAAATATTAGATGAAATAAACATAGTGAGAGAGGAAGTATTAAGGGGTTTAGCAGCTTTAAAAGTGGATAAATCCCCAGGCCCGGATGAAATATATCCCAGGCTGTTAAGCGAAGCAAAAGAGGAAATAGCAGAGGCCCTGACCATCATTTTCAATCCTCTCTGGCTTCACGTGTGATGCCGGAGGACTGCTAATATGGTACCCTTGTTTAAAAAGGGAGAAAAGGATAGACCGAGTAATTACAGGCCAGTCAGCCTAACCTCGGTGGTGGGAAAATTATTGGAAAGAATTCTGAAGGACAGGATAAATCTTCATTTAGAAAGACATGGATTAATCAAGGATAGTCAGCATGGATTTGTTAAGGGAAGGTCGTGTCTGACAAACTTGATTGAATTTTTTGAGGAGGTAACAAGGAGGGTAGATGAGGGTAGTGAGTTTGATGTAGTGTATATGGACTTTAGCAAGGCTTTTGATAAGGTTCCACATGGCAGACTGGTCATGAAGTTAAAAGCCCATGGGATCCAGGGCAAAGTGTCAAGTTGGATTCAAAACTGGCTCGGAGACAGGAAGCAGAGGATAATGGTTGATGGGTGTTTTTGTGACTGGAAGGCTGTTTATAGTGGTGTTCCGCAGGGCTCAGTACTAGGACCCTCACCTTTTGTGGTATATATCAATGATCTAGACTTGAATATAGGGGGTATGATTAAGAAGTTTGCAGATTATACTAAAATCAGCTGTGTGGTTGATACTGAAGAAGGAATCTGTAGATTGCAGGAAGATATCAAGGTCAGGTGGGCAGAAAAGTGGCAAATGGAATTCAATCCGGAGAAGTGTGAGGTAATGCATTTGGGGAGGGCTAACAAGGAAAGGGAATACATATTAAATGGTAGGACACTGAGTAGTGTAGAGGAACAAAGGGACCTTGGAGTGCATGTCCACAGATCCCTGAAGGTAGCAGGCCAAGTAGATAAGGTGGTTAAGAAGGCATACGGAATGCTTGTATTCTATGCCACGGCTAATAAAGGCAAGAGCAGGGGGTTATGCTTCAACTGTATAAAACACTAGTTACACCTCAGCTAGAGTACTGCGTGCAGTTCTGGTCACCACATTACAGGAAAGATGTGATTGCACTAGAGAGGTATACGGAGGGCACGGACCATCATCAAAGACCCTACCCACCCCAGCCACAGTCTGTTCGCCCTCCTACCATCTGGAAGACGCTACAGATGCATTCGCACCCGTACGACCAGATTTAGGAACAGCTTCTTTCCCAGGGCTGTCATCCTACTGAACTCCACAAATAAACACTAAAGCCTGCACATCTGCCGATGCACTTTATTCACTTTATTATGGTCATATTTATGCTAATATATATGTACAAATGTATGTTGAAATGTTTAAGTGTCCTAATCCAAATTGTACACTCTCGGGAGCCGCAAGCCTACATTTCGTTGTACTGCACTTGTGCACTAACAATGACAATAAAAGTTGATTTGATTTGATTTTGATTAGAGGAGATTTACAAGGATGTTGCCGGGAGTAGAGAATCTTAGCTATGAGGAAAGACTGGATAGGCTGGGTCTGTTTTCCTTGGAACAGAGGAGGCTGAGGGGAGACCTTATTGAGGTGTATAAAATTATATGGGGCATAAAGTGGATAGAAAGGACCTATTTCCCTTGAGGGGTCACAAACCAGGGGGCACAGATTTAAAGTAATTGGTGGAAGGTTTAGAGGGGATTTGAGGGGAAGTTTCTTCACCCAGAGGTTGTGGGGATCTGGAACTCACTGCCTGAAAGGGTGGTAGAGGCAGGAACCCTAACCACATTTAAAAAGTACTTGGATGTGCACTTGGGATGCTCTAACCTGCAGGGCTGTGGACCAAGAGCTGGGAAGTGGGATAGCTCTTTGTTGGCCGGCGCGGACACAATGGGCCGAAATGGCCTCCTTCCGTGCTGTAACTTTCTATGATTCTATCTCTTGACCTTCCTTGGCTTCTGTTTCTATTATAGAGGCTGTTGTCCACTAATGGAAGGTGGGGGTTGTTTTTTGTTGGGGGTCAAAGATCAAACTCCGTTCAAGGGTACTCCTTTGCCAACTGACCTACTTTTGTGCAACAAGCTTTTAAAAGATTAAAATGAGCACATGACTGATCAATGGTCTCAGGTTACTCTTTGTGGTTTAATGTTAGCCCATTAGGTGCTCTTGTTTTCTGCAATTACACATCTCAGTAATTAGGAAATTCAGCAAAACCTTTTCATTAGAGATCTCTCATTCTTAGCCCCTATTTTCCCTGCTCATATGGAAGCTCCATATTTTCTTCTTTTTGTTAAGTTTAGCAACAAGTTAATGTGAAAAAAATGGCGTAATATGTAGAAAATACAAATTGATTACTTGTCAGCGTTTAGCGCTGATCCGAGGATTCCAACCACTCCACAAATGGATCAATGAACATTAGTGAAAAGTGAGCAAAAAGTTTGCTTTCTGCTAGTTTTTCAGGTCATTGATGATGAACTCATGCAACATTCAACAGCGCCACTGTCCTAAATTTAGCAAAGGGGAGGATTTCAAAGCATCGCCACAGCAGTTTTTTTTAAGTGAATATTGTGTAAAAGAGATCGATGCCTGACAGCAATGGGTCTGACGGCCATTGATAGATTTATCACAGTGGAGGAGGAAGAGACAGCAATCAGCGCATGAAGCGGTGTGCACAGCTGTCAGCGAGTACAACCCCAGGCAGCAAATATATTGCAACAGAGGCAACTACTTGGGTATGGCAGAGGTGCAATGCATGAGGGAGCTCATGCTGATGATGGAAGTTGTGACTGAGGTGTGCCATCTGGTTGGCAAAGACCTGTAGTGACAATCAACTATCTACCATGCACTATTAGCGGCAATGAAGGTCATTGTTGTAACCAACCCTAGTAAAATTGAAGTCAATGGGGATTGGGGGAAAGCTCTCCAGTGGCTGGAATCAAACCTGACACAAAGGAAGATGGCTGTGGTTTTTGGAGCCCAATCATCTCAGGCCCAAGACATCGCTGGAGAAGTTCCTCAGGGCAGCATCTTAGGCCCAACTATCTTCAGCTGCTTCATCAATGACCTTCCCTCCATCATAAGGTCAGAAGTGGGGCTGTGGTGAGACTCTCTCTTGTTGGAGATAGTCATTGCCTGACACTTATCAGCCCAAGTCTGAATGTTGTCCAGGTCTTGCTGCATGCAGTCGCGGACTGCTTCATTATCTGAGGAGTGGCAAATGGAACTGAACACTCTGCAATCATCAGTGAACATCCCCGCATCTGACATTACAATGGAGGGAAGGACATTGATGAAGCTGCTGAAGATAATGAAGCAGTTCATGTCCCCAACATCCAGGCTTGGGCTGATAAGTGGCAAAACCATTAATAAATAAAAGAAAGCCTAACCACCTCCTTTTGCCATTCATTTGGCATAATCATACCCAAATCGCCCACCATTGACATCCTAGGGTTACCATTGACCAGAAACGTCCATGCTTCCGACACATTTAGAGATACAATGCAACTGCTGTTTACCGGGAGTTCCACTAGTTTCCTACCAGAGTTATGGGGAGAGACCAGGGCCCGATATTTATTGAGGTGGGAATTCATTGGGGGGGGGGGGAAAGGGAGGAGTTATGTTGGGGAAACCCAGTAGTCTTTGGCTCCCTGTCAGCCGGAGAACGCTCCAGCAGATGCTGCAGCCCAGGAGCAGGTAGGCAAGCGGGGGGGCGGGGGGTGTTGGTGGCTGGGTACATCGTGGTTTGGAATGTCGATGGATGATAACGGGGTCAGACAGAAATCGGGGGTGGAGATGGGAGGTTGGTGATTGCGGGGGGGGCAGTGATCGTGGCAGGGGTGGTGATCGGGGGGCGGTGATGGTGGCAGGGTAGGTGATCGTGGGTTGCATCCGATCCCAGGAGGGTCCGATCCCGGGGGGTCCGAATGCAGGGGGTGGTCCAATTGCGGCTGAGGTGGTTCGATGATTGCGGGGGTGTCAGATCGCAGGGGTGGGGTCTGATCACGTGGAGTGGGACGCAGGTTTGCCTGGTGTGCCGGGGAAGCACTCCTGCTGGAAAGGCATTTACCTGTTCCATGCAGCAGTCCTCATCTCCCTTTAGCTGCCAGGTTTCCCAAGGCCCAGGAAACATAGCCGGCTAGGGTTAAAGCTGGAAGAGAGATAAAATCTGAGGCACGCAGCCTCAATAAAATATTTAAATAAGCATCCAGCCTCCTGGGAGTGGGTTGGTTGCCATTTAAACCAAATGTGGGTGATTCCGAGGGGGGTTGGGTTTGTGTTTGAGATTCCCCCCCAATGTCTCCTAGATGTTCCCTTTTGAATAAATCAATACTTGCTTTGTCACGTAGAGAATGAGATGTTTCTGGTCATATTGCCAGTCACATGTCCAACACTCCACAATCCTATTAAGTACCAAGTTTGAGTTTAAACATGATAACGGTGAAGATTGAGACTGGTTGATTTGGCCCTTGAAAGTTCCTTACTTCTGTACGTTCTCTTTCCTATCATGGCATTATAGAATCATTGGTCTGCATATTAGCCCAGAGACATGTTCCGTGCTGGAGAACTGTTTTGAAGTAGGGAAACCTGGAGGCACGGGTTTCCTGATCGCCCTGCAGTTTTTAACTGCAGGACATCGTTAAATTTTTTTTATAACAACAGAAAATGCTGGAAAAACTCAGCAGACCAGGCAACATCCGTGGAGTGAGGCGCCCGAGACGGTCCGGTGCTAGCGCGCTCTCCCTGCTTTGGGCGGCCCGCTCTCGCCGCTCGCTCCCACAACCGGAGTGAGGTGTTCGGCGAGTCGGGCGGAGGCAGCACAGCGCGGCAAGCAGCAGCAGCCACGTCGACCCGCAAGGGCACATCGGCCGGCCGCTCCTCAGCGGGAAGGGATTCCGACCGGGAGGAGGGGAGCTGAGCATGGTGGCCAGAGGCTGGACTGGAAGCGGGAGAAGCAGGCCTGGGCCGTCGGACCGTGGAGCCGGCGACGGTGAGGTGGAGGCCGCGGCGACCGGAGGATGTGTTCGGCGAGTCGGGCGGAGGAGCGCAGCGCATCGGGACGCAGCAGCAGACTCGACGACTCGCAGTCCGACTGGGAGGAGGGGAGCCGGGAATGGTGGCCAGAGGGTGAGCGGGAGAAGCAGGCCACCGCACGTGGAGCCGAGCCGGCAACAGTGAGGAGGAAGGAGTGGCTGAGGGACATCGTGCTCCCACTGCCACTGGATGCCAAAGAATTGACTTTCTGAACACGACGCTGTAAAAATAGCTGACGTGTCTCTGTGAGCTCCCACAGCTTTATTGTGGGAGTGATTGGGGAGTAAGCATTCCATTGTACTAGTTACATATGGCAAATAAAGAATCTTGAATCTTGAAATAGAGTCAACGTTTCGGGTCGAAACCCTTCTACAGAACTGAGAGAAAAGGCAGGAAATGAAACAAAAGGCAGTTTGGGGGCTGGGAAATGGAGGAAGGGATGAAAGAAGAGACATTAAGAGATATTCAAGGTGAGACGAGATAGTAATAGGACAGGTAAAGTAACAGACAATGGCTCTAGATGAAGTGTGAAATGTGCTGGCAGAGTGAAAGACAGCTGCCATGTGGGAGAGAAGAAAAAAAGGAAAAGTCACAAACCAAAAGTGTGGATAAGAAATATAAAAATATAATAGGGGCCGAGGTTATGATCTGAAGTTGTTGAACTCGATATTGAGTCCAGAAGGCTGTAAAGTGCCTAATCGGAAGATGAGGTGCTGTTCCTCGAGTTTACGGTGAGCTTCCATGGAACAATGCAAGAGGCCGCAGACGGTGAGGTCTGAGTGGGAATGGAGCGGTGAATTGAAATGACAGGCGACCAGAAGCTCGGGGTCCCCCTTACGGACTGAACGGAGGTGTTCCGCAAAGCGGTCATCCAATCTGAGTTTGGTCTCCCAATGTAGAGGAGACCACATCGTGAGCAGCGAATACAGTATACTAGATGGCAAGGAGTACAAGTAAATCGCTGTTTCACCTGGAAGGGTTGTTTGGGGCCCTGGACAGTGGGAAGGGGGGAGGGATAACGGCAGGTGTTGCATCTCCTGCGCTTGCACGGGAAGGTGCCGGGCGAAGGGGAAAGGGTGCTGGGGGTGATAGAGGAGTGGACTAGGGTGTCGCGGAGGGAGCGGTCCCTACGGAATGCTGAAAGGGGAGGGGAGGGGAGGGGAAGATGTGTTTGGTGGTGGGATCACGTTGGAGGTGGTGGAAATGGTGGAGGATGATCCGTTGAATGTGGAGGCTGGTGGGGTGAAAGGTGAGGACAAGGGGAACCCTATCATGGTTCCAGGAGGGTGGGGCAGGGGTGAGGGCTGAAGTGCGGGAGATAGAACGGACCCGGTCGAGGGCCGTGTCAACCACGGTAGAGGGGAATCCTCGGTTGAGGAAAAAGGAAGACATGTCGGAAGCACTGGTGTGGAAGGTGGCATCGTCGGAGCAGATGCGGCAGAGATGGAGAAACTGGGAGAATGGAATAGATTCCTTACAGGAGGCGGGGTGGGAGGAAGTGTAGTCCATGTAGCTGTAGGAGTCAGTGGGCTTGTAGTGAATGTTGGTCAATAACCTATCCCCAGAGATGGAGACGAAGAAGTCGAGGAAGGGAAGGGAAGAGTCGGAGATGGACCATGTGAAGGTGAGGGAAGGGTGGAAATTGGAGGCAAAGTGAATGAAATTGTCCAGTTCAGGGCGAGAGCAGGAAATGGCACCAATACAGTCATCAATGTACCGGAAAACGAGTGAGGGAGGGGACCCGAGTAGGACTGGAACAAAGAGTGTTCAACATATCCCACGAAAAGGCAGGCATAGCTATGACCCATGCGGGTACCCATAGCAACACCTTTAATTTGGAGGAAATGAGTGGAGTCAAAGGAGAAGTTGTTCAACGTGAGAACAAGTTCAGCCAGGCGGAGGAGGGTGGTGGTGGATGGGGACTGGTTGGGCCTCTGTTCAAGGAAGAAGTGGAACGCCCTCAGGCTATCCTGGTGGAGGATGGAGGTGTAGAGGGATTGTGCGTCCATGGTGAAAAGGAGGCGTTTGGGGCCAGGAAACTGGAAACTGTTAAAGTGGCGGACGGCGTCAGAAGAGTCGCGGATGTAGGTGGGAAGAGACTGGACAAGGGGAGTGTCATGAATCTTATCATTCATGAAGAAATGATTCATGAAATAACACTGGGCAGCCAGCTGGTGGCGCCGTCCAAGAAGTATAAATACTCGGGCATGGGCCCAGCTTGCCCAGGACGTTTTTCTAACCAGGAACTAGTGATGGAACTAGAATCTCATGGTTGTGAAACAGTTGATTAAAGCCTTGTTTTATACTCAACCAAGTGCTTAGTGAGTTTTCTTACGTCAGGGAGCAAAGATAGAGTCGAGATAGGAAGAGAAGTTCTGTGGGGCAAGAACAGGCTGAAATGATGGGTCTACCAGGGCAGTCTTGTTTGTGGATCTTGGGAAGGAGGCAGAAGTGGGCCGTGCGGGGTTGGGGGACTATGAGGTTGGTGGCCGTGGGGGAAAGATCTTCAGAGGAGATGAGGTCAGTGACAGTCTTGGAAACGGTGGTTTGATGTTCGGTAGTGGGGTCATGGTCCAGGTGGAGGTAGGAGGAGGTGTCGGAGAGTTGGCGTTCAGCTTCTGCTAGGTAGAGATCAGTTCACCAAACAACAACAGCCGCAAAATTTTTTTTGTAGTTTTCCTGCCCACAATAAGCCAGATTGACAGGCTGGAGACCTGTTGAGCGGGACCTCCTACAGCACAAGGCCACAGCCAAGCTGAGAGCAGGTAGGTGTAGTGAGGGGGTGGGAGAGATCGTGGAGAGGGGATGGTCGGAGGTGGGGTCCAATTGCGGGTTGGGGGGGCTGGAACATGGCTGGGGGTTCGATGGTGGTTGGCGGGAGCAGATGGTGGTCAGGGCGAGGTCCGCTGGTGGTCGGGGGGATCCGATGGTGGTCAGGGTGAGGTCCGCTGGTGATCGGGGGGAGCAGTTGGTGGTCAGGGCGAGGTCCGCTGGTGGTCAGGGGGATCCGATGGTGGTCAGGGTGAGGTCCACTGGTGATCGGGGGGATCCGATGGTGGTCAGGGTGAGGTCCGCTGGTGATCGGGGGGATCCGATGGTGGTCAGGGTGAGGTCCGCTGGTGATTGGGGGGAGCAGTTGGTGGTCAGGGCGAGGTCCGCTGGTGGTCGGGGGGATCCGATGGTGGTCAGGGTGAGGTCCGCTGGTGATCGGCGGGAGCAGATGATAGTCGGGGTGGGGTCCGATGGTGTTTGGGGGGGGAGCAGATAGTGATCGGGGGGGTCTGCTAGATTCTAGAATGGTCCTGCAGATTGGAAGGTAGCAAATGTAACTCCACTATTTAAGAAAGGAGGGAGAGAGAAAACGAGGAACTACAGACCAGTTAGCCTGACATCAGTAGTAGGGAAAATGCTAGAATCTATTAAGGATGTGGTAACAGGGCACTTAGAAAATAATAATAGGATTGGGCAGCATCAACACGGATTTATGAAAGCAAAATCATGTTTGACAAATCTGTTAAAGTTTTTTGAGTTTGTAACTAGCAAAATAGATAAGGGAGAACCAGTGGATGTGGTGTATTATGATTTTCAGAAGGCATTTAATAAGGTGCCACACAAGAGGATATTAAACAAAATTAGGGCTCATGGGGTTGGGGGTAATATACTAGCATGGATTGAGGATTGGTTAATGGACAGAAAACAGAGAGTAGGAATAAATGGGTCATTTTTGGGTTGGCAGGCTGTAACTAGTGGGGTACCGCAAGGATCAGTTACTGGGCCTCAGCTTTTCACAATCTACATCAATGATTTGGATGAGGGGACCAAATGCAATATATGCAAGATATAAAGCTAGGTGGGAATGCAAGTTGTGAGGAGGATGAAAAGAGGCTTCAAGAGGATATGGACACAGTAAGTGAGTGGGCAAGAACATGGCAAATGGAATATAATGTGGAGAAATGTGAAGTTATCCACTTTGGTAGGAAAAATAGAAAAGCAGAGTATTTTTTAAATGGTGAGAGATTGGGAAATGTTGGTGTTCAGAGGGAGCTGGGTGTCCTTGTACACAAATCACTGAAAGTTAACATGCAGGTACAGCAAGCAATTAGGAAAGCAAATGAGAGGATTGTCCTATGAGGAGCGATTGAGTAGACTAGGCCTATATTCTCGAGAGTTTAGAAGAATGAGAGGTGATCTCATTGAAACATACTAAATTTTTACAGGGCTTGACAGGGTAGGTGCGGGGAGGATGTACCCCTTGCAGGGGAGTCTAGAACCAGAGGTCACAGTCTCAGAATAAGGGGTTGGCCACTTAGGACTGAGATGAGGAGAAATTTCTTCACTCAGAGGGTGGTGAATCTGGAATTCTCTACAACAGAAGGCTGTGGAGGCTCAGACATTGAGTATATTCAAGACAGAGATCGATAGATTTTTGGATATTAAGGGAATCAAGGGATATGGGGATAGTGCAGGAAGGTGGAGTTGAGGTAGGAGATCAGCCATGATCTTATTGAATGGTGGAGCAGTCTAGAAGGACCAAATGGCCTACTCCTGCTCCTATTTCTTATGTTCTTATGTACCCGGTAGCGCCCTGGGCCACTGCGCCGCCAACGATGATGTCGCCGGCGATGATGTCATCGGCGTGCGTGGTGACCCATTAGCGCCCCGCCGTGACCCCTTACCGTCCCATGGCAGAAATTCAGCTGCACGACGCAAGGCTGCTGCGGGCGTTGTCAGCGTCAGCTTCAGGGGTCACGAACCGGGCCAACCTCCGCTCGTGGGGCAGTATTTAAAGGGGAGGTGCGGTCGCGACTTATGCCGCCATTTTATTTTTTGGACGATCTCTAGGTCAGCCCTCCGTGATGGGCCGTGGTGTGGTCCTGGCTGCCATCACGCAGCCCGGCACCGCAGCTCGGTGCCGAGCTGTGGCCATGGCACCACGCCACCCTGATGGGCTAGTGTGGGCCATCGGAGGCCCTGCAGAGTGCACAGCGGCACTCCCCTTTAACTGAAGGGGAGGGGCGTTGAAACGCGGCAGCACTCCACAGAGCCTCGGTTACCACCCCACCAGGAAGTGGAGCGCCCGACATTGCGCTCCACATCCTGTGTGAGGCGGTAAGCTGATTTTAGCGGCTGGGGCGGTACTGCCGTGCCGGGCACTAAATGTCCAGCCTTAACTCGGTGACGGCCCCCAAACGGGGCATAACCGAATTTGGCGCCTACGACTCATTGACATCCCATTGACTTTTGCAGTGACCTACTGCCACACTTTTTATTTCTTTTGCATAGTTCGGAGCCATCCACCAAAAATATTTTCACATTTCTCTGTGACGGAGCTTACCACCGCGTCCAGGGCCTACCACCGCATCCAGGGCCTGGTCACTAACATTTGCCATGCAACCATTCTCCACAGGTACTACACATTCCATAGTTGGATTAATGAGCATTTTGCAGATGTGTTAAGTCAATATATAAATGACAATTATTGACAAATCCTGAAATGATGATTTCCTGGAACCTCTCTAATGCACGTGGAGCTGACAAATGTTTGCCACAAACAAAATTTGCTGATTAATCACCTATTCCCATGGTTTGAAAGCACAGACAGCCACTTTACATCAATGGTTTTGAAGGACAAATTGATTGACAGTTTTCACAAACTTTCTGACAAACTTACAGATCTCATTGACTGAATAACCAATAAACAGACCAATGCATGTTAACTTCATAATCCAAGGAACTAGGTATTTAAAATAGTAGTCAACAGTGCATCTGTTAAAACACAAGACCTTCATCGTGTATATAGAGCCAGTGACTTATTCTCTGATCTGTTCATATAGCACGCTGCATTATACAGTGGGAGTGACTTGCTACTATTGGGCAAAACAGCAGCTCATTAAAAGCAGTCCCTTTCCCCAGCATTATAATAGAAAATAGTTGGCATTTAAAAATTCAATCATATTAAATAATATGATTTATTACTGTAAAATACATGATAACTGCAGTATAAAATTAATAGCATAATCAGTTGAATTGATACTTTAAAAAAAAGTAAGACAAGGTAACAAGACCTTTAACAGTTCATTTTTATAAAATTCACTTCATAAAACATCATTAAATCTCTCTGCATGAGTTTTGCCTATTAATGCTTTTAACACAAGTGTGATTAAAATGTCGGCATTTAATGTATGCTAATTTAGTTCTTGTAAATTTGCAAAACCATGTTTCAAATCCCCAAGCTGACTGATGATAACTTATGTGTGTTCTTTCATAATCTAATGCATAATGACTCATGTGAAAGGGGCACCATTCTTCAGGAAAAAAATGTATAAAGCATAAATCACATCAAAACACATCAAAGCATCATTTGCGTATGACATCATCGTGATGCCTATTCCGGCTCTTCTGCAAAGAGAATATTTTCCCATCACTTTTTTTTGCCTCTGGGGTAATGTCCCTTTAACAACCTAATAGCTCTTTCAACAATGCAGATAACTAGATGCAGAACATATCGAGAGCTTGACTAAACACTTAAAGTTTACAGTCTGTAGGATACAAATATTCTTCCCATTTATCTCCCTAGACAAGCTCTAGGAAGAACCAGAACATAAAATAACAAACTAGGTTACCTGCACACATATCTCCAGTGCTGCACTTCCACCTGACAGCACATTGCTGCATTCAGTTTCAGCCTTCATCCAGCCGCCCCGTCTCACAGCCGCATTTTTTTTTCACTTTTTAGCTTAATAGCCTCCTGCAGCCATAGCTTCGCCCTCACATCTGCTTTCCAGGGAAGTTAGTAAAAGAGAGGTCACTAAGAATAATGTTCTGTGGCGAGGGCAGGGCATGCAGAGGAGAGGCTGGATTACTTTGGTCTGATCAGGCAGAGAGGCAGCCAATGTGCATAATTCATGAAACCAGATGAAAGTCCGCTTGCCCTCCCTATAAGTGTACGAGTCACTTGGAGCATTAAAGCGGGCTGTCAAAGGCTGGTCGCGACCTCCCCCTTTTAAAAAAGGCCTTGATCTGAAGGACCTGCATGCTACGGAGATAGCGGTGAAAGGCTGACATACAAAGAGAGAGCGGCAGGTCTGTCCGGAGGACAAAATAATCCAACAGTTTTCAATTACTTCTGTCTGGGTGCCTATCTTTGAGACTCAGAACAAATGTTGCAGAATGAACAGTAAAATGAGAACAGTTTAATTCATTCTTGAGCCAACAAAGCCATTCACAAAGTTAATTAAAATATAGACTCCCAGGATTTTAATGATGACATTTAAGTTTTTTTTGTGTGGTTATAAAGATACAGCAAAAGGCTGCAGTTACCTTTTCATTGTCATTATTGTTGCTACACAGATTATTGTTATTCTAAAATCATTTTAAAACATCTCATGCCTTGAAATATAACAGTGCCATACAAATCATTGAAGAAGAATAGATTAATTGGAATCAAGCTTTGTGCTCAGGATTATAACAAACATAAAGGAGGCCATTTTTAACTCACTCCGCTCAGTGGAAATGGAGCAGGCAAGCAGTTAAAATGGAGCAGCTTCATTTCCCACTCTCTTCCCGCCAATTTCCAATTTTAATGCCATTGGTTTTGGCAGCGGATAAGGTGTCAATCGGACTCAGGCGACAGCTTTGTCCATGAGTGCTAATCAGGGTCCTATGACATCAATAGGACGTTGATGGTATTTTAACCCCATCCTGAGCGAGCACCCACCACAGCCACTTGGTTTGAAGTCAGTGGAGCACCTCCAAGGTAAGGAAAATACTTTCCTTAGTGGGGCCAGGAGGAGTCGAAGTGCTCCTCCATGCCCTACAACAAATGTCTGGCTTTCTGCAGCCCTGGCTCACCTTCCCCACCCCCCACCCGCTAGACACCGCAGTACAGTCCTCCATGACTGCGTGCTAGTGAGCTTTCCCTTAGGTCAAAATGTTGCTGGCGCTGAGAGAACAGGATCAGAGCTGGGTCAGCTGTGAAATTTTAAATGATTCACAGCGGGTCGGGACCCCGCTGTCAACACGCCTCCATACTAGTCTCCCAGATGTCGGGTCTGTCAGCGCTGGACAGACCCGACACCAAATGCCGGGGGAGGCAATTTAAATCATTAGCTGGATTGTTAAGAGACAATTAAGTATTATTTTAAGCTTACCTTTAGATTTTTTGTGGTTGCCAACAGCTTCCCTGCTGCTCGGGGATCACGTCAGGTAAGGAGGTCAGGTGTTGTCAGCATGGGATGATTTACTAACTTGACAGCTGCAAATGGTCTATAAAAGCTCCCACTTCATAGCTCTTTGCTTTGCAAGGTTAGAAGCTGTTGCTTACTGCATTTGAAAGACAGATTGAGCTTTATGCAGCTAACAAGTGTTTGGAGCAAACTTTCTAGGCAGTGTCAACTCATTGGTACAACCTCTCTCACCATTGACAGAATGCTTCTGTCACCTCAACCTCACCTGCCATCTATTCCATCAGCATCTATTCCCAGCGCTATCATCCCCAACACCAGCAGCACCAACATCAACACCAACCTTCTCTGCAATCAACTGATGCTGCACAGGACACAGAGGGCATCAGCACCCGACCACATTGCTGCCCGGGAGGCCAGGGATGGCCTCACCATGGCCAGATTTACTTCACTTGACACTGCACACCCTGGCTGCCACATGATGCGCCAGGTTGGCACCACCCCAC
This sequence comes from Somniosus microcephalus, assembly GCF_052327205.1. Lineage (NCBI taxonomy): Eukaryota > Metazoa > Chordata > Chondrichthyes > Squaliformes > Somniosidae > Somniosus > Somniosus microcephalus. Next base: position 88,903,097 of record NC_140988.1, read on the forward strand.
ACCAACAACATCAAGCATCCCTACAATACCCAAGACATTCCTTTCACACTCATCACCATTGCAGGGGGTACCGTTATGTCTCACCATTCACTGCAACTCACTAAGCCACTTCCAAACATAGAAACATAGAAGATAGGAGCAGGAGTAGGCCATTCGGCCCCTCGAGCCTGCTCCACCATTCAATGCGATCATGGCTGATCATCCAATTTCAGTACCCGGTCCCTGCTTTCTCCCCATACCCCTTGATCCCTTTAGCCTTAAGAAATATATCCAACTCCTTCTTGAATATATTTAATGCATTGGCCTCTACTGCCTTATGTGGTAGAGAATTCCACAGCTTCACCACTCTCTGGGTGAAGAAATTCCTCTTCATTTCTGTCCTAAATGGCCTACCCCTTATCCTTAGACTGTGACCCCTGGTTCTGGACTTCCCGACCATCGGGAACATCCTTCCTGCATATAGTCTGTCCAGTCCTGTCAGAATTTTATAAGTTTCAATAAGATCCCCTCTCATTCTTCTAAACTCCAGCGAGTACAAGCCCAATCGTCCCAATCTCTCCTCATATGTCATTCCTGCCATCCCAGGTATCAGCCTGGTGAATCTTCGCTGAACTCCCTCCATGGCAAGAACATCCTTCCTCAGATAAGGCGACCAAAACTGCACACAATACTCAAGATGTAGTCTCACCAAGGCCCTGTACAACTGCAGCAAGACATCCTTGTTCCTGTACTCAAACCCTCTCGCTACGAAGGCCAACATACTATTTGCCTTCTTAACCGCCTGCTGCACCTGCATGCTTACTTTCAGCGACTGGTGCACAAGGACACCCAGGTCTCGTTGCACTTCCCCTTCTCCCAATCTATTGCCATTCAGATAATAATCTGCCTTCCTGTTTTTGCCACCAAAGTGGATAACCTCACATTTATCCACATTATATTGCATCTGCCATGCTTTTGCCCAATCACCCAACCTGTCCAAATCATCCTGGAGTTTCTCGGCATCCTCCTCACAGCACACACTCCCATCCAGCTTTGTGTCGTCTGCAAATTTGGAGATATTACATCTAGTTCCCTTGTCTAGATCATTAATATATACTGTGAATAGCTGGGGCCCAAGGACCGATCCCTGCGGTACCCCACTAGTCACTGCTTACCACTCGGAAAAAGACCCGTTTATTCCAACTCTTTGCTCTCTGTCTGCCAACCAGTTCCCTATCCAAGTCAATATCTTGCCCCCAATCCTATGTGCCTTAACTTTACACGCTAATCTCTTATGCGGGACCTTATGAAAAGCCTTCTGAAAGTCCAAATACACCACATCCACTGGTTCTCCCTTATCTATTTTATCAGTTACATCCTCAAAAAATTCCAGTAGATTAGTCAAGCACGATTTTCCTTTTGTAAATCCATGTTGACTTTGTCCGATCCTGTCACTGTTTTCCAAGTGCTCTGCTATTACATCTTTTATAATGGACTCTAGCATTTTCCCCACTACCGATGTCAGGCTTACTGGACTGTAATTCCCCATTTTCTCTCTACCACCTTTTTTGAATAGTGGGGTAACATTAGCTATCCTCCAATCCATGGGTACTGTTCCAGATTCCATCGAATGTTGGAAGATGATCAGCAATGCATCTACTATTTCTAGGGCCACTTCCTTAAGTACCCTATGATGTAGATTATCAGGCCCTGGGGATTTATCGGCCTTCAATCCCATCAATTTCCCTAACACCATTTCCCTACAAATACTAATTTCTTTCAGTTCCTCCCTTTCATCAGACCCTATGTTCCCTGACAAAGGTGCACACAAATCTATCCAAGAATGCAATGTGTTAAAAATAAAGGTTTCAATATTTGACAGCACATTAACAGAAACTTCACATGAACATTGGCTAAAACACCCAAGTGCCTACCCTTTTGTGTTGTTAGTTGGTATGCTTGCACTAGGATGAGGGTAAGTGTGAGGGTGGCTAGTGAGATGGGGAAGTGATAATGTAGATGGAGAGAGATGTGTGGCGGTGCAAGGTAAGTTGGTGTGAGTAAGGATGTGTAGGAGTAGGGTAGGGAAGGCAGAGTGATGGTGATGTGATGGGTGGCACAGCAGAATGAGGGTGAGTGTGGCTTTGCAGTAACATTTCGTGATCTACAGAGATCATTGAAAGTTTTGTGCCACTGCAGCCTGGTCCTCCTGACGACATCCCTGCTTGTGCCCTCCTGTGCAATGCATAACCAGGCTGTATTGATCTCCTGGGGAGGTCTATTCCTCACGTGGGAAGGGAAGAGGACCTGCATGCTGTGACTCCCTCCATAAGCATATGGAGGGAATCATGGGAGAGCCTGGGTGCAGCCATGCACCTTTGTGCAGTGATTGTCAGTGTTTGTAGCACCTCAATGCAGCACAACTGTCAAAGTAAATTTGGACATGGCCCCTTTAAGGAAACCGGCTGATGACGCATCATCAAATGATGTCATCAAACCTCGCTGGTTTCAACGTAAAATCAGTTCAACAGAGTGGGATGGAGCAGGCAGCGGGCTGGGACCGCGTACCGATCCCGGCCGCTCCGGACCTGCCTCAGTAGACAAAATGGCGGCCTTAGTGCTGGTGGGCAGCCTCAGGGTCACCTGAGGTTCCGCTCTTGCCCGCCATTGACAGCTGCTGTTTACTGCCCATTTCAGGCGGGCAGCTGCCCTGCGGCATGTAAATGAGCCCCGGGAGTCAAAATACCCCTGCCCTGAAATTTATGACAGTGGGTAAAATTACCCTCTATATATTTTGATATAAAATGATAAATGGCGAGCACAATAAGAATAACATATACAGCATTAGCCTCTAGCAAATGGGTAGCATCCCTGACTGATGATGAGGAATGGAGGAGACATCAGTGTTTCAGACAGTCTATCTCACTCAAACTCCCCTGTCTGACTGGTAGGAAAAATGTCCTGAATGAAATCAGATAAAGTAATATTTGCTAATTGATTCAGACATTTTAAGCCTTCAAAAGTGCTACATTACTGGCAGACAATACTCACGTGTCGCACCCCTGATGACTCAGTAAGTTAACAAATTGCCCATGTTCAATCCCTATTTTGTATGAGATATATTTCCTGCTAACTTTCTTCCCTCTCCTTCTCTCCTGAAGTTGTTGACTCCTTGTTAATGTATGGTTCTACAGGGCCTCCAATATACGCCCAGGTAGCCATTCTTTGTGTGTGAAGAATGTCATCAGGCTATTTGATCACAGGAGAATCAGCAACAATTTCAATCCTGTCCTTATCTAAGGTCCACATGCACTTCAGCAGGGCCCACTAGATAGCAAGTGTGACCCTAAGCTTCTGGTCACCTGTCATTTTAATTCTCCGTCCCACTCTGACCTTGGCCTCTTACACTTTTCTAATGAAGCTCAATGGAAGCTCGACGAACGGCACCTTATCATTCAATTAGGCACTTTACAGCCTTCTGGACTCAACATCGAGTTCAACAATTTCAGATCATAACCACCACTCCCAGTTTTCAGACGGCAGGTGCTGGTAATGGTTCTGTTGTTGCCATTTACAGCTCTAGACCCATCTTTCATTTCCTTACTTGTCTTTTGCCTTGCACCATCACACCTTTTGTCAATTAATCTCTCCTGCCTTCCACAGACTTTCCCTTTTGTTCTTTCTTCCCCTCCTCCATTTTCCCTACCTCTGTACTTGCTTAAAACTTGTTACATCTGTAACTTTTTCCAGTTCTGACGAAAGGTCACTGGCCTGAAACATTAACTCTGTTTCTCTCTCCACAGATGCTGCCTGACCTGCTGAGTATTTCCAGCATTTTCTGTTTATATTTCAGATTTCCAGCATCCATGGTATTTTGCCTTTGTATCACTAGAGAGTGATCAGGAATGGGAACCCATTTTCCTCTCCCTTCCCCGGGGGCCGGAGGCTCCTGGCCTAACTCAGAACGTACTGGGGGCTGTCGAGTCTCCTTGATTAGTGAAGAGAAAAATCAGCCCTAATTCTAGTAGCCCTGCAATACCTTACCCAAATCAATAACCTGGATTTTGCGGCTAGCGGCGGAGGGACGACGCTCACCGCTGACCTCAAAAAAAGCTGCCCACAAAGATTTAACGGGCTCTAGAGCATCAATTTCCCATATTCCGATGTGATTTTGAATCTGGCACCATCTGTAGGGGATCTGTGCCGTTCAGCTGAACAGCCAATCAGATTGAAAAATTCTCAGAGACAGCAAAGCAATAAATAAAAAGCATGGATTATAATTCGCTTTTTAATCATTGCACAGAAAGCAAAATAAAGATTGGGACATACACATGGGATTAAGTATCATAAAGAAACTTAAAATAAAGTAAAATAAAAATTATTTATTATTTAAAAAATCATGGAATTTTAAATATTTCTTCTGAGGGAATGACACGCCACACTTATAAAATTAGTTTTTCAGGGCAAGAGAGGTTGTTCAGCAGTAATTATGACTTAGTACGTGTTGTGTATGTACCTTTAAGAGAGAACTGCTTTTATACTGTAGTACCGGCAGTGACCACACCTGTATATAAAGCCGTAGCAAGCTTCTGTACTTTCAGTTCCAGCATACCCTCTGTTAAGTAAACACCTGTTATTAATGTTCTCCTGCAGTCCATGTGTTATTGGTACGCGGACACTACAGTGGCGACGAGCAGGTTCAAACTCACCTGCAGTACTGCATCACCTCACGGGGATCCATCCCTGAAAAGAAACTTCTTGGAGGTCGAAGCCAGAGCAACGGGCGTCGACCGTGGCCAACCGCCCAGTGATCCATCGGAGTTCAGAGAATCGCAGGGGAAGCCGTGGAGAGCTGGGCTTGGCTCTCCAGTCAAGGTGTTACAGCAAATCGTGCTGGTAGCAGGTAGTGCGCTGACCCTTCCGGACTGCGGCGGGCTAGAGCTCAATCGAGCGGCTCTGCAAGGGGGCCGTGCAGCGTCGTCGGGAAGGAAAAGAGAGAGAGAGGGTGGAGCGCACAGGGCGCAGTCAGTGCTCAAGAGCCAGGCAGCGTTAAAGAAAATAAAAAGGGGGAAGGAAAAGAGACGCGCAGTGGACAGCGTCGAAGAAGAATAAAATGAAGAAAATTAATTAACAAAAGAGAGACACGCAGAAACCGCGGGGCGCCGCCATTACTATTTAGAACGCTAGGAGCAGCATTGGCAGCAGGGGGAAGAAGGAAAAGTGCGGGAGGCGCCATTTTAATCCATTGGGGAAGAAGGAAAAGCGCGGGAGGCGCCATTTTAAACCACCCAAGATGCCAAAGAGTGGCAGCATCACTGCTTTCGACAACGAAATAGAAGACTGGACCACGTATGTGGAAAGAATTGAAGTGTACTGCAAGGCAAATGAGGTGGCCGATGAAAAAAGGCGTCGGTATTATTGAATTTGATGGGCGCGAGACGTACGGCCTATTGCGGAATTTAATTACCCCAGCTAAACCAATGGAGAAAAGCTTTGAAGAGATTGTCAATATCTTACAAGAACATCTAAACCCTACACCGCTGCTGATCGAAGAAAGATTCAAGTTCCATAAAAGAAACCAGCACAAAGATGAGAGTAATGCTGACTATATTACGGAACTACGCAAGTTATCGAAACACTGCCAGTTCGGAGCAGGACTGGCAGATACCTTAAGGGATAAGTTTGTCTGCGGGCTCCAGAGTGAAGGAACCCAGAAACGACTACTTTCGGAAAAGGACCTTACGCTAGAAAAGGCTTTCAGCGTGGCAGTATCCTACGAAGCAGCAGCACGGGGAGCTGTGGAAATACAACAGAAACCGCAAGAATATAGCACCAATGAAATGGCATATGGAGCAGAAAAGTGCTATCGCTGCGGCAGAACAACCCATGACCAGAAGGATTGCTGGTTTAAGGACAAAGTATGCAGGCAATGTGGAAAAGTGGGACACATAGCACGAGTCTGCAGGTCGGGAAAGAAAACCAACACTAAAAGAACTACTAAGGAAAAGTACAAGAAAGTACAAAAGATGACGGACAGTAGTTCAGAAGATCAGAAGAGTGATAATGACTCCGGGAGCAGGAGACTAAGTTGTCTAAAGTTACACAACGTGATCGCAAAGGAGGATCACCAAACCATTTGGGTCACCCTCATGATAGCAGGGTCCCAAGTAAAGATGGAATTGGACACAGGATCAGCCCTAACAGTCATGAATCGACGAGACTACGAGCGGCTATTCTCACACATACCCTTGAAGGACACGTCCATTGTCTTGAAGACATATACAGGGCAAAAAGTCTACCCCAGAGGAAAAATAAGGGTGCCCGTTAAATACAACGGCAAGGAAACACAGAAACTGTGTCTATATATACTACAAGATGGAGGACCACCATTATTGGGACATGAATGGATCCGAAAAATACAATTGGATTAGCATTCCATTCAGGCGCAAACTGTGGCTGACAAAAAGGATGACGACGTCACACCTGGATGACTGTCAAAAATTCTAACTGACGCAAAAGAGGTGCTCCAGCAAGGACTTGGGACTCTAAAAGGCGTAACGGCAATGATAAAAATTGAAGATAACGCATACTCAAAATTTTTTAAGGCCAGACCGGTACCGTATGCGATCCGCCCAGCCGCCGAAGCAGAGCTGGAGAGTCTGGAGCGTTCGGGTGTGCTGTCCAAGGTGGACTGGAGCGAGTGGGCCACACCCATCATTCCTGTAATGAAGAAATCATTGAGCAGCACGCCTGGGGAGCCGAAGAAGGTTCGCATCTGTGGGGACTTTAAGGTAACTGTGAACCCAGTCCTGCACACAGTACAATATCCACTTCCGCGGATAGAAGATATTTTCGCCTCACTATCTGGAGGGAAACGCTTTACGAAGATTGATCTGGCCCAAGCGTATTTACAAATGGAGGTAGAAGAAGCATCTAGAAAATACCTCACGATAAACACTCACAAAGGCCTTTACCAGTACAACCGACTGGTATTCGGGGTAGCATCAGCTCCGGCTATTTGGCAGAGGGCGATGGAACAAGTCCTGCAAGGGATCCCGGGGAACCAGTGTTATTTGGACGACATCCTGGTTACGGGCGAAAATGACAGTGAACACCTTGCCAACCTGGAGCAGGTGCTCACTAGATTACAAGAATATGGGCTACGAGCCAACCGCCCCAAATGCGAGTTTTTCAGGAAACAAATCTCGTATTGTGGCCACGTGATTGATGAAGAGGGGTTACATAAGTCCCCAGACAAGATTGAGGCAGTAGTCAAGGCTCCAGCACCAGAAAATGTGTCGTAACTGAGGTCGTTCCTCGGGTTGGTGAACTACTACCATAAGTTCTTGCCAAATTTGTCTACAATTCTGCACCCACTGAACGCCCTGCTGCAAACTGGAGTAGCATGGAAATGGAGTGATGAGTGTAAGCGTGCCTTTCAGAAATGTAAATGCCTAATCACTTCAAAAGAAGTATTGGCCCACTACAATCCAACACTACCGATTCGGTTGGCATGTGATGCGTCTCCCTACAGCATTGGAGCGGTGCTGTCGCACAAATTCCTTGACGGTTCAGAGAGGCCAATAGCCTTTGCGTCGCGCTCGTTAACCTCAGCCGAGCATAACTACGCCCAGATTGACAGGGAGGCCCTCAGCCTGATGTGGGGGGTGAAGAAGTTCAATCACTATCTGCACGGGCAGAAATTCACCTTACTGACTGATCACCAGCCTCTTGTCTCCATTTTTAACCCAAAGAAGGGCGTTCCGGTGATGACGGCGCAACGGCTGCAAAGATGGTCCCTTTTTCTAGGGGCACATCAATACGACATAGAGTATAAGGGTACAAAACAGCATGGAAACGCTGATGGGCTGTCGCGCCTGCCGCTGCCTATGGTGGAGGAAGCACCTGCAGTGGACCCTGTTGAGGTATTCCATTCGACCATAGTCGAATGTCTACCTGTTACAAACTCAAGTATAGAGAAGGAAACCCGAAATGACCCGACACTCTCTCGGGTCTATGATTTGACGGAGAAGGGATGGCCCGCACATGGCGACTCACTGTTGCCAGCATTCTCGCTAAGGAGAGAACAGCTGTCAGTGTGCCGGGGGACCTTGATGTGTGGATCCCGAGTGGTAATTCCACCCAAGTTGAGAGATAGAGTGCTCAATGAGCTTCATGAGGGTCATCTGGGAGGGGTAAAAATGAAGAGCCTAGCCAGGGCATTTGTGTGGTGGCCGGGAATCGATAAAGAAAACGAGGAAATGACCAAGAGATGCACAGGATGCCAGAAAGTCCAAAACGCTCCACCACAGGCCCCGCTACACCCATGGGAGTGGCCCTCATCTCCATGGCAACGGGTACACATTGATTTTGCTGGTCCATTTATGGACTCAATGTTTTTAATCGCCGTGGATGCACATTCGAAATGGCCAGAGGTCATCAAAATGTCCTCCACCACCACGGAGAAAACGATTGCAGTCCTACGGACCATCTTCGCCAGGAATGGCTTGCCAGAACAGACTTGCTCCGACAATGGACCACAGTTTGTGCCCGAGGATTTCCGGAGGTTTTTGAGGAATAATGGGGTAAAGCATTACACATCTGCCCCATATCATCCAGCCACAAATGGATTGGCTGAGTGGTTTGTTCAGACCTTTAAAAAAGCAATAAAGGCGATGTATAACGACAGCATACCACTACAACACAAGGTGGATAATTTCTTGTTTGCTTAGCGGAATGCGACACATGCAGTCACCAACCAAGCTCCAGCCATAATGTTCTTTAACCGAAGGCTAAGATGTCGCCTGGATTTGCTCAAACCAAACATAAGACGAGATGTTGAGGATAAGCAATTCCAGCACATCAATGAGAAGCCAACCAGGAGCTTCAAGATAGGGCAACCAGTCTTGGCCCGCGACTACCAAAAAGAAAAATGGCAGCCAGGAATGATATGCACACAGCAGGGACCACTAATGTACACAGTGGACGTTGGAGAGAGCATCGTGAGACGCCATGCTGACCAGATTCTAGAGTCACAGGAACAAGTCAAACCCGTACCACAAGCATGCGTACCTGGTGATGAACCCGAAGTACAGGTTGCGTCTACCTCAGAATCAGTGGTATTGGAAGCTGACGAACCAACCAATGACAATGAGCCAGAATCGACTCCGCCGCAAGAACAGGATACTCGAGAAAGGTGCTATCCAGACAGGATCAGGAAGCCTCCTCAAAGACTGAATTTATAAATGATTACTTTCAGCTGATGTATATAGTACAGAGAAAATTGTAATTGTAATTAGTTATTATTTAATAGTTAAATGAATGTTATGTACTGTTTATCTAAAAGGGGAGGAATTGTTGTGTATGTACCTTTAAGAGAGAACTGCTTTTATACTGTAGTACCGGCAGTGACCACACCTGTATATAAAGCCGTAGCAGGCTTCTGTACTTTCAGTTCCAGCATACCCTCTGTTCAGTAAACACCTGTTATTACCGTTCTCCTGCAGTCCGTGTGTTATTGGTACGCGGACACTACAGTACGCTGTTAAAAACTCAATTACACCTCATTCAACAAGGCTTAACATTTTCAATGGTTTTACAGCGAGAATAGGGTGTAAAAAGTTGAAATTCACATCAATTCACTGATTCTGTGTTGATTGAATCTGCAAAGACTACAACAGCGCACCATATGGAGAAGCAAATTCTGGATTTCCATGTTTAATTGTGCCTGTGCAGATGCTAGAAGTTGCTGTCAGTTTTACACAATAATGACGGTGACCGCTGACAGTTTCACTGTCATTACAACTGCAAATTCCGGGCCAATATTTTTCAAGTGTTAGCCTAGACATTAATTGGGCCAGAACTTCGGGTCCCCACGGGTGAGTACACGCTGGGTACTCACTCGTAGGCCCAACGAAAGTGCCGGTTTCATGCATGCACTGCGAATGCGCGGGAAACCGGAACTTCCGTTCCCTTGAAGGAAGGGGTTCACAGGTCGAACGCGTGCGCCGGAGAGGCAGCGCATACGCCTGGAACTTCCGGTATTTTTCCAGGTTTTTCCGGGAGGGTAAGTCTCCAGCAGCTACGCTTATAAAAAGCAGTCGCAAGGCCTGCTTTTAACAAGGTAAGTGGTGAATTAAGTAAAATTAAAATATTTTTTCCACAGGTTTATTATTTTTAAATACTTTAAAGAAAGGTAAGTTTACTTTTAGCCCCACTAGAAACTGTAATTAATTTTTTCAAAAATTTAAATTATTGTTTAAAATAGTTATTTTATGTAATTTATAGTTATTTTAAAAATGTGATTTAAAAAAAAAAATTTATTTGAAGTTTTAGTTATGTTTTGGGGCTGAATTGTATTCATAGATTTGACAGGTCTTCCTGGCAAATCTATGAATACAGATTCCCTGTTACCATTGGCTCTCCGTGGCCCACGTGATCCCAGGGGACGCTTTGAACTAACTGCGCCCCTAGGATACGCAAGCACTATGCGCCGGCAGTTGGAGCAGGCCCAGGATCGGAATCCCACGCGGGCCCACAGCACAACGGCCGGCGCGCAAGGTAAGTGCAGGTCGGAGGCTTGCACCCGCGGGAAGCCTCCGACCCGAATTTCTGGGCCATTAATAAATGTTGGCAGGATATTTGACCACGGGGAAGAATTTAGCCTGGTTCTATTTATTTATTCCTCTTTGGACCTTTAGTTAATATTTTGTGCTCATCCATATACAGAAACAAAATGGATAAATTCACATTTGGGGACGTGCCCAAAAACATTCTGCTAACAACCCTCACAACAACAGACAGAAGAGACTAATGTCTCAGACCACTCCCCTAGGTGAGCCCTTGCTCCTTATGACCCATCTACCTTTTCATGTCAAATATCCTGGTATTGGCAGTGCGTCCAGGGATCAAACAGAGTACCTTTATTACAATATTTTAGTTTCCTGGTTATATCACACACCCTCACATGATTTTCCTCAACTTCAGGGGCGGTAGAATAAATGTTCATTAGACTGTATCTTAGGCCACAACATACTTATTAATCAGTAGCTAGATAAGTGAAAAATAGCAATAGCACTATAGATTTACAGTAGTTACAGGCTTAAATATCTCTCCCCATAAGAAAGAAATATAATAAATAGTCACATCTACTGCGATGAACTTCAGTGTAATTTCGACCAGACTTAAAGTACCTCAACATTAAGCTCTACCTGGTAGCTTGCTGCTGATCATCCACAAAATCTCTTTGATTTATCTAACTGTCTCTTTAATGGCTGTAGATGGACTACTCAATTTGAACAAGCCAGGCTGAAAACTATTTTTCAAATAAATGTAATGATAAATGAAATTTAAACTAAACTCAACAAAAACCTGCCAATCAAACATACACATGAATAAAACCCACTAGATGTTTGTATTTGAATTGCATGGCTTCATCCCTCTCTTGCACACCTGGCCAGATTCAACCGGCAGTAATTTTCATGGCGGTTCCCCAATCTCCCGCTGTAATTTCAGTGGGGAAACGCGGTAATGGGTGTTTACATCGTTTTTCTGGGTTTCCGCCAATCTTTCACTGAGGTTAAGGTGAGAGAACAGGTGACCCCTGAGGAAATTTTACCCCAACATCTATATTCTGGAACAGTTATCTCAAAACAAACTGGGCCATTTTCCGTGAGTGAAACTGATTTTTTAACCCAAAATGTGCCATGACAGAAAGAAAGAAACCAATACATAATAAACAAAAATGCTTCCTTTCATCACAGAGACTTTCATCTCAAGAGCCTGCACTAGACTTGAATCTTTGACAGCCAAGATCAATTTCTTTTGAATGCTAACGTTACCGCCGCTTTCCGTCATTTTTAGCACAATTACAGTCAGACTATATTTTTCAACAGGGTTAAACAACTGATTACTTCATAGTGACTAAAACACCCATTGTTAAGTGACAGATCTCATTTAGATAAATTAGATGACCATTTTACACATTTTGAAGGGGTTGCTAAACATGGGCAGTAGAATTCTATTTGAATTCGGGTTTAATACTTCCCACTGTTCACCTTGACTCTGTTGGAATCTCTAACGATCCTGTGATTAAGAAAATGAGGACCCAGATGATTAAAATACAACAGTTCAGGTAAGAAAGTGCGAATGCTTGCTCAAAGTTATTTTATTTTAAAAAATTGAAAGAGTAACCAGCAAACCAGTTGTGCGCAAATGGCTGCCATGTTTACCTACATTACAACAGTGACTACATTTCAAACATACTTTATTGACTAAAAGTGCTTCGGGATGTCCTAGGTCATGAAAGGCACTTATATAAATGCAAGTTCCTTCTTACTGATTAATTCTCCTTCTACAACAACAACACAACAACTTGTATATATATAGCAACTTTAGGCCTAGAAATTCAGTATAGCCACGTTTGGGGCGCTACAGCCGGGCGTTCGCTAAATTTAGCGCCCGGCGCAACTTAACGCTACCTTCGCCGATATTCAGTTGCATCGCCCCAAGAGGTTGCTGCTGCGCTAAAGCAGGCGATGCATGACTATCATAAGGCGCTAAGCCAGCGTGCCGAGGCGCTAACACCGAGGGCGCGTGCAGCGCAGGTGCAGCGAGTTGCTGATTGAAGGCAGACACGCTGGCGCCGGTCAGCTCTTAAAGGGGGAGGGTCGATTTGTTTGGCTGGCACGCCCTGCACACTGCAGCCCTGAAGCAAGGCCTGACCATTGCTGGTTCATCAGTTCTACACCCAGGACCATGCAGAAGCCCGCTATTCTTCCAAATCCCATTGCACACTCTTGCTGCTTGTCCAAGGGTCATGGGGAAGGAGATGTACTGACGTCTCCTTCTGAAAAGGGCATTGGTCACCTGGCGGATGCAGCAATGTACCGCGAACTGGGAGATGTTGGCAATGTCCCCAGTAGCGGATTGGAAGGAACCAGTGGCATAGAAGTTGAGAGCCACCGTCACCTTCACTGCCACCGACAGAGACATCCTGCTCCTCAGCTGTGGCTGCAGATCTCTGCGAAGCAGGTGGCAGATCTCAGTGACCACCTCCCTTCTGAATCGCAGCCTCCGAACACACTGCTCCTCAGACATGTTCAGATATGAGAACTGCTGGCGGTATACCCTGGGTGGGTAAGGCCCCCTGTGCTGACGCCTGTTGGCCCTTCTCCATCTGGCCATGACTGGCACTCTCTCACGGCGTCTCTGAGCCCTTTGAATGCAATGGAGAAGCCCAATGTTTCCACCCATTGCAGCCCCCATTATATGTGGCGACTCAAGGCTATGGCACTGAAAGTTAAATCCAAGTGCAAAGCTCTGGCCTGAAGCCAGAAGTACCTGTGCGAGTGCTGAGTCAAAGCAGAAAGCTCTTTGTCTCTCTCCAAATAAGAACATAAGAAATAGGAGCAGGAGTAGGCCATATGGACCCTCGGGCCTGCTCCGCCATTCGACAGGATCATGGCTGATCTGAATCTAGACTCACATCCACTTCCCTGCCCTCTCCCCGTAACCCCTAATTCCCTTATCTGCTAGGAAAATGTCTATCTCCATTTTAAATTTATTTAATGTTGCAGCTTCCACAGCTCTCTGGGGTAGCAAATTCCATAGATTTACTACCCTCTGAGTGAAGAAGTTTCTCCTCATCTCAGTTTTGAAAGGGCAGCCCCTTATTCTAAGATTATGCCCCCTAATTCTAGTCTCACCCATCAGTGGAAACATCCTCACCGCATCCACCCGATCAAGCCCCCTCACAATCTTATATGTTTTGCTAAGATCGCCTCTCATTCTTCTGAACTCCAATGAGTAGAGTCCCAACCTACTCAACCTTTCGTCATACATCAAACCCCTCATCTCTGGAATCAACCGAGTGAACCTTCTCTGAACCGCCTCGAGAGCAAGTATATCTTTTCTTAAATATGGAAACCAAAACTGTACGCAGTATTCCAGGTGTGGCCTCACCAATACCCTGTATAACTGCAGCAAGACTTCCCTGTTTTTATACTCCATCCCCCTTGCAATAAAAGCCAAGATTCCATTGGCCTTCCTGATCACCTGCTGCAACTGCATACTAACTTTTTGTGTTTCATGCACCAGGACCCCCAGATCCCTTTGTACTGTAGCACTTTGCAGTTTCTCTCCATTTAGATAATAACTTGCTCTTTGATTTTTTTCTGCCAAAGTGCATAACCTCACACTTTCCAACATTATATTGCATGTGCCAAATCTCTGCCCACTCACTTAGCCTGTCTATGTCCTTTTGCTGGTTTTTTATGTCCTCCTCACTCACTGCTTTCCCTCCCATCTTTGTATCGTCGGCAAACTTGGATATGTTGCACTCGGTCCCTTCCTCCAAATCGTTAATATAGATTGTAAAGAGTTGGGGTCCCAGCACTGACCCCTGTGGAACATCACTAGTTACTGATTGCCAGCCCGAGAATGAACCATTTATCCCAACTCTTTGTTTTCTGTTAGATAGCCAATCTTCCACCCATGCCAGTATATCACCCCCAATCCCGTGATTTTTTATCTTGATCAGTAATCTTTTGTGTGGAACCTTGTCAAATGCCTTTTGGAAGTCCAAATACACTACATCCACTGGTTCCCCTTTATCCACCCTGTATGTTACATCCTCAAAGAATTCGAGCAAATTTGTCAAACATGACTTCCCCTTCGTAAAACCATGCTGACTGTCCTATTAAATTATGTTTATCCAAATGCTCTGTTACTGTTTCCTTAATAATGGACTCCAACATTTTGCCAACCACAGATGTTAGGCTAACTGGTCTATAGTTTCCAGCTTTTTGTCTACTTCCCTTCTTAAATAAGGGTGTTACATTAGCAGTTTTCCAATCTGCCGGGACCTTTCCTGAGTCCAGGGAGTTCTGGAAAATGATTACCAATGCATCCACAGTCCCTACCGCCACTTCTCTCAAGACCTAGGATGTAGGCCATCAGGTCCGGGGGATTTATCCGCCTTAAGTCCCATTATTTTACTGAGTACCATCTCCTTAGTGATTTTAATCGTGTTTAGCTCCTCCTCCCCCCCATTGCCCCCTGTTTGTCCAGTGTTGGGATATTTTTAGTGTCCTCTACTGTAAAGACTGATACAAAATATTTGTTCAGCGTCTTTGCCATCTCCATGTTCCCCACCACTAGTTTCCCGGTCCCATCCCGGTCCCATCCTCTAAGGGACCAACGTTCACTTTAGCCACCCTTTTTCTCACACAGAAGGATTGGCACAAAATGGCTGCCACTTATAATGCAGGAGGAATCCCCTTTAAATAGCGCCCCCCCCGCCCCGCAGCAACTGTGAACCATTCCCCTCTACCAGTCGCTGGGGGCGCCAGGCGCACAGAAGGGCTGCGCCACTGAAGTTCCGGTTCGGGGCGCACCAAGGGCATTGCACCATGAAATGACGTCACAATCTGCGCGCGCTGCTGAACGGGCACTGCGGTTTAGCGCCGCCGCTAAATCTTGAGTGAAGTTCGCGAGAGGCACTGACACGCCGCGCCCGGGCGCTAGCCGCTTAGCGCCCCACTTCTCCTCCTCCTAAGGCGCTCGCGGCTGGCGCTAACAACTGAATTTCTAGGCCTTAATGTAGTATAACATCCCAAGGCCCTTCACAGGAGGGTTATAAAATAAAAATTTGACACCGAGCCCCATAAGAAGAAATTAAAGCAGATGACCAAAAGCTTGATCAAAGAGGTAGGTTTAAGGAGCATCTTAAAGGAAGAAAGAGAGGTAGAGAGGTTTAGGGAGGGAATTCCAAAGCTTAGGGCCTTGCCAGCTGAAGGCACAGCCACCAATGGATGAGCAATTAAAATCAGGGATGCGCAAGAGGCCAGAATTAGCGGAAGTGAGGGGGAAGGGGAGGGGGAGGTATATGGAGTGTCTTTGGGGTCAAGATGATATGTCTAGTGATGGAAGCTCAAATCCAACTCAACCTCTACAGCAGACTCTGCAATTCAAAACCTGAACAAGGCAGATCCACAATAGTCCAGGGCAATGTCAATGATTGACCAGCCAGCCTGGCTCTCTAATGGATTATGGAAAGGTAGACCAGTTACTGGGGGGACATAATTCTTCACACTGAACCCAGAAAGCCAATTCACCAACAGGTAGAGTAAACAAGCAGTTCTAGTATGCTGCATGGCTTTAGCTGATTAAATTGCAGCAGTAACTTATACATATTTTGGGGTCCATAAGGCTTGGCTCTGCCAACCTGTACCTAAGCTCTCTTGAGTTAGGTAAGTGGGAGGTGTCCCCTACAGAGGGAGTGTGTGCATTTTATATTGGACAAACAGAAATACTGCAGATGGGTGTAGATTTCTCAGTAGCTTGATTTGGAAACTTTAAAATGTCGTGATAGATTTCTGTGCATGTGAGATGCCCAGTTGACTAAATGAAAATGATCTGAAGCTTGGTGTAAAGAAACAAAATGCACACATGTATGTTTCTCTGATGTAAAAGATTACAATCACTAAGAGTCCTGCTCGTCCTCAGTGTATAACTGTTGGATTAGAAGCTAATCAATTAGCAGAGGATTCACAGGCCTCAGCCATTAATCCTCAAAAGAGCCACAACTTGAAAAGAAGAGATCTAGATATATGAGCAATTCACATGCCTCAGCCATTTCATTTGCAGCTGATGATGTTAGTGTCAGTCCAATGCAGCTCAGTTTCTCTAAAAACACCTTCTGTCTCAATCTGTTGGTGTCTGAGCACTTCCAGGAGAAAGAGAGGAAGAGAGAGAGCGAACACTAGAGAGAGCAATAGAACAAGATAGATTATTATCATAGAACAGAGGGAGAGAGAAATACCACCAGATTTTCCACCCTCCCAAATGGTTTGCTTGCTCTATTTAAATGAAGCCCGACCACCAAATTCGATCAGGCCTCCCGCTGATGTCATCGGCCAGGTGGAGCAAATGCCTCACCCGCCATACACCCAATCTGTGCTCCACGCCATAATCAACTCCCCCCTTGCTCTTTTATAAGAAAGATAATAGTCCATGTCTGAAGATACAAAACAACATTCAGAAGACATCAGTGTTAACTGTAAATAATTCCATTTTACTGAAAGAACATGTAAAATTAGCCTCCAGTAGAATTTGCTGAATGACAGTGTATGGTTTCTCACAGATATTCCCCCTTTGGCTCTTAGCAACAACTAATGTCAACGTTACTGCAATATTAATGCACATTTGCAATGCTGTCAGCTCTAATGCAGGATAAATGAAGTAGATGATGGCAGCGAATGGATGCATTTGCATGTTTGGTGTCCAAGTCACCAGGCTATAATTAGATACGTATTGCCACACGTCAAATTTACTGAGAGTTCATTGATAATCAAGCATTTAGAAGCCAAGTAGCTGTTTAATTGGAACTTTTTAAAATGTTGCGCAAAAGTCAATTGCAAGTCTAATTCTGCCTCAGTTAGGAATTTTCCTGGAATATTTGAGCACTATCTCAATATATACTGTACAGAGGATTCACAAAAAGTAAAAGAAAACTGCAGATGATGGAATTTGGAGACAAAAACAGAAAATGCTGGAAACATTGAGCAGGTCAGCCAGTGTCTATGGAGAGAGAAAGACAAGTGAATGTATCAGGTGTAGACCTTAAAACCAATAAAATTCCCTCCTTTTCACTAAATCCCCATTTATTTGATCTGATATCATTACTTGTCAATTGCCACCTACCGTCTCATTTTTAATATAAAACTAGACACCTCAATTGCATGTTATTATAATTGAAACTTGATAAACATGAACCTGATCCACTATTAAATTTCAATGGACCCATGCCAGTCAGTGCTAATAAAACAGGGCTCCTGAGCTCGTCTCCTTATGTGTGATGTGGTGCTACTATCAAAATGCAGGCACATAAATAAAGATTCCTTTATTTTTGATTGTAGAAAAGATGAGAGAACAAACTTGGCTCTTTAGCTCACTCTCCTGTAGACACCTGCCGTCTGCCCTCGTCATGGTCTGACCGCCTCATGAATGGTCCTGGGGCTTATAGAGAATTTAGGGGGGAATTTTGCCAGCCCTGGGGAGGCAGGTATGGAGACGGGGTTGCTCCCAACCCGCCTCCATGTCATCTTCCCAGGAGGCGGGTCCCCGACTCGTGCAGGGACCCGTCTTCTCGAGGCAGGAAGGGGATTACAGCCAATTAACTGTCTGTTAACAGGCTTATCCACATTTTACCCCTTCAAGTGCGGGCTTCCCAATGTCGGGAAACCCCGCCAGGATCAGCGAGGCAAGCAGTGTGTCTGTGGGGGTGAGAGGGGTCGAAAAGTCCACTGTGGAGGTGAGTGATGGGTGCAAGTATGGAGAGCTAAGTATGAGAGGTGAGTGTAAAGTGTTAGAATAAGTTTACTTACCTTTGTTTCTTTCTGCAGGCTTCAACCCTTGGGGATCCGGAGGTGCCTCATCTCAATGGCAGAGATGACAGAATGGCTGCTACATTCTCCGATGCAGCAGCCATCTGATTTCTGCAGAGGAAATAGGTTTTGGTGAGCCTTCAGTGCAAGGGCTCACCATAGAACAGAGATTGTCAGGGCAGGATTTTCATTCAGGAGTCGGGTTGGAGGCGGGACTACAACTTTCGGGGTTGTAGTCCCGCCTCCATCGAGATGCGGCCAATCCACACAATTTTAACTTGATTGACCTTGTTAAAATTGTGTGGATGAAATATCAGTGTTTGAAAGCTGTTTGAAGCTGTCAAACACTGACAGTCTTACTTCTAACCTGAGTCCTTCTCCACAGACTCAGTTAGAAATCTCTCCTGCACAGTAAGCTGAAGGCTGTCACTTTTGACAGTTCGCAGCCATTCTGCTTTCTGTGCCGGTGAGATGAGGGACTCCCGGGACCTAAAGGAAGGAAGGCTGAAAAGGTAAGAAAAGGTCATTTAAACTTCTTTAATCACTTTAGACACACCAAACACACTTATCTTTGTACTCATGCACACATCACTCACCTAAACACTGACATCTCGACCCCTCCAAGTCCTTCAACCCGACGGCCCATCTCCTCTAACTTGGCGTAGTTTGGAGCCATCGGGAATCCCACACTTCAACCTTAAAAAAAAGGATTAGGCTAAAAACTGCCTGTTAACTACCTGTTAACAGGCAGTTAATTGGCACTAATCCCTTCCCGCCTTGGGTAGGCAGGGTCCCAGTGTGGGGCGGGTACCCGCCTCCTTTGAAACTGGCATGGAGGCGGGTTTGGGTGCGGGATGGGGTCGGGACCCCTGATTTCGGGATTTTAACCCCCCACATGCCTCCAATCCCGACTCCACGGCCCAATGAAAATCCTGCCCTCAGTGTTTGACAGTTTCTCAAAACTGTCAAACGCTGACAATTCATCTGTCAAAAAACTTCGACAGATGAAACGTCATACGCTGATGTCCTCTGTCACCGGCTTTCCCTTAATTGGCTGGCTAAACCTGCAGAGCGGGCTTAACAAGGTCAATCAAGGGAAAATAGCGTGGGTTGGCTGGACATCGTTGGGGGCGGGACTGAAACCTGACAACCAGCAGTCCAGCCCCCAAGGCGCCCCCACTTATAAACATAGAAACATAGAAGATAGGAGCAGGAGTAGGCCATTCGGCCCCTCGAGCCTGCTCCGCCATTCAATGTGATCATGGCTGATCATCCAAATTCAGTACCCTGTCCCTGCTTTCTCCCCATACCCCTTGATCCCTTTAGCCTTAAGAAATATATCCAACTCCTTCTTGAATATATTTAATGAATTGGCCTCTACTGCCTTCTGTGGTAGAGAATTCCACAGGTTCACCACTCTCTGGGTGAAGAAATTCCTCCTAATTTCTGTCCTAAAAGGCCTTATCCTTAGACTGTGACCCCTGGCTCTGGATTCCCCGACCATCAGGAACATCCTCCCTGCATCTAGTCTGACAAGTCCTGCCAGAATTTTATAAGTTTCAATGAGATCCCCTCTCATTCTTCTAAACTCCAGTGAGTACAGGCCCAATAGACCCAATCTCTCCTCATATGTCATTCCTGCCATCCCAGGTATCAGCCTGGTGAATCTTCTCTGAACTCCTTCCATGGCAAGAATATCCTTCCTCAGATAAGGCGACCAAAACTGCACACAATACTCAAGATGTGGTCTCGCCAAAGCGCTGTACAACTGCAGCAAGACATCCTTGTTCCTGTCCAACCCTCATTCAGAGTCTACGCACACCAGGCATTGAGTAATGGTACTGTACTGTACTGGGCATGTCGTGGCAAAAATAAAATTAATTAAATCCGCACACTAGCCTGTAAATGGTGAAAAGCCGAGCAGTTTATTTAAAACACAAAATTGTTCAACAGTACAATTTAAAACACAAAATTGTTTAGCAGTACAATACAAACAGTCCGCGGAGATATCTAACGGCTGATCAGGGAGAACAGCTAGAGCTCCGGCAGCTCGTCCCTGGCTGTCTCTCTGAATGCTTACAAATCTCAGTATTTATGACTCCAAACCACAATGATTCATACTTTCGCATGACCTTTCTTCAAATTACATCAAAGTTTATGCAATGGAGCCACCAGGTGCTCATCTTGTGACTTCCCTTATCTCCTAACGGCCAGTATCAATCAAGTGAGCCCTTTGACCTGTTATTGTTCAATCATCTGCGAAACCGCAGAGGTCACATGTCACCACTTCCACATAATTCAATCATCAGACCTTTTCGCAGTTGTTTTTCTTAAGCACAGCAATTTCGCACTGACCCTGTTAACCCCTTCAATCCCCCATTTGGCCGAAATTTTTCAACATAATTCTAGGCCAACGTATACCCAGACTTTATGCAGAAATTGGTGTTGTGATGTGCCGGTTCCTGAGCTCCGGGGTCTCCACTCTGGGGTCCAGGTTCCCATCTCCTGTCGCACCTCATTCTGCTGCTTGTAAAACCTCATCATATAGGGTTTTGGGCATAAGTGCGCCACCTTCTGAGACAGTGCTAGGTTCTGGTAGTTTGAAGGTGTTTGGGTTACAGGTCTGCTCGATAGTAAAGATGACAGTGCTTTGCTGATACAACATTTAAGTAACATGCATAGGCAATACAGCATTATTACCACCACCACAAAGGTAACCAGGCCTTGGATTAATGACTTTCCCATAGAGCCTAACCATCCTGAGAACCAGCCCCACAACGTGGAGGCTGGTGGTTGTTTAAGCTTTTTAACCTCTTCTTGGATATGCTCTGCCAGATTGGTAATTTCTTCAGAGATATCCGGGATGTATGTACAATATTCGGCCCCGATGAGGGCACAGGTTCCCCCTTTTTCTGCCAACACATAGTCAAGGGCCATCCGATTTTGTAGAGCTACTGTGCGGAGGGCTACCATCTCTGCATTAACCTTAACTAGGGCTTCAACTGTATCGTTGGCCACCTGTTGCAGGACGGAGGCCATGTTAATGGATTCACTTGCCAATTTACCTGCCCCATACCAGGGAAACGCAATGGCCCAGAATCTTTCAGTCTCCGTGATGGCTCGTCTGGCTCCCCAGTGGAGGTCCTTCAGAGAACCCAGGTGATATATGTAGGGTACGATATAAGCCAGATAACAAGAACCCGTCCATTCTCGGGGCAACCAGGGGTAGGCCCAGCGACCGCACACGAAATGAGTCCCGTTGTAGGGCATATATTTATTTATCACTGGGGGGCCCCATTGTACCGAAAAGTCACCGTTTTCGTTTAATGACGGGAGTTTCACACTACCCCCTCCGACAGGCAAGGTAATGCTATATGTGCAGTTACTGTAGCCCACAATAGGATCTGCCGGTCGTCCCTGCTTTGTGAGACAAAGCCCCCCTCCTTGTCCCTTCTTACTCCTCGTTCTCAGGAATGGTGGCAGATAGGAATTGTTATAGGTTGACCGTGTCCACTCACTACAATGTTCTGGATCGTACCCATGACTTTGGAGCTTTGTTATGGTGCTACCATCTGCCTCGGAGGCATAACAGCCCACGCTTGTGCATCCTGTTCTAACTCCAAACATCCAACGGACTGTCTCATCATCACTAAGTGGGATTGGTTGTAGGGGAATTCCTTCCTCCGAGTGCGTGGGGACATGGGCGCAGACCCAACAGCTGGCAACTTTAACTCTCTTGGCATAGGTGTATGACATGTATAAAAAGGTGTTTACATGTAACTCTCTTTTGGCCCGTGGGGGTACTCTGGCCTGAGTCCTCCCGAGGCTACATATTATAATTACACAAACAAGCAAACTACACATGATATCGCGTAACACATTCATCTTGGGTCGTCTGTATTCCTTCCGGCATTTTCTGCTGAGGCATCCGCCTTCAGTTTCCTAGAGTGTGTATGAAGGCAGGGTTATTTATTTTGTTCGCTGGTGCTGGGGTCGTTGGATTCATATTCTTTGAGCTGGGACCAATGTTTTCATCGGCCAGCCCCACCCATATCTATGCAGGCGCACGTATCTCCGCTAATTAGGACTTCAAATGGGCCAGACCAACGGGGAGCAAACCCCATTTGTCCTGGCAGACATTTTACCATTACCTTCGCGCCTACCTGCGGGACCTCCCCCTGGTCCTCCAACTCCTTCTGTTCATCCCTGCCTGCATGCCATTCCCTCACTTCCTTCCTCAATTCCTTAAGTTGCTTACTCAGTTCCAAGACGTACTTCCTAATCCGATCCCTCAGGGGCCCTACGTCAGATCCCCCAGTTATGATTCCTTCCGGCAGGCGCATTGCCCGGCCTGTCATCAACTCATATGGAGTTAATCCCGTCACTCGGTTAGGAATTGCCCTTTGTCTCATCAAGATCGCGGGTAGTAAATCCGCCCAAGCTTGTCCTGTCTCTTGGATGGCCTTTGCTAGGGCTGTTTTAAGTGTCCTGTTCATACGTTCTTGACGTGCCTCAATAACTTCAGGACTCGAAGTTAGCAGAATAAAACAAAGGCTTTTATTAGCAAAGAAAAGATGCCGGTGGCTGCACCTAGCTTCACCTGGCGTGCTGCTGTTCTACTGCAGGACAAGCCTGGACTTGTCTTAAGTAGGGCCAGGTATGGGCGGAGCCGACACACAAAGGGGGCGGTGCCCTATACACAATACAAAGTACAAACACCGGAGCAGGCAATACAATATATACAGTTAACTACAGAGTCTGATGAATGACATATTTCATCACATTCACCCCTTCTACAGATTTAGTCTGTCCGGGGGTGTGATAGTCCTCTGTGACCGACGTAACGGTTGCGGTGCCGCGGGTGCCGGCTGGGTGTCCCGGGTGGTCTCCTGGGTCTCTGCCGGGGGCGCCACCGGGGTTGTTGACGGAGTAGGTGGTGGGGGAGTAGGTGGTGGGTGTACCGTTGGCTGGTGTTCTTCCGGGGGTGATGAAAAATTAGTGGGTGGAGTGGGTGGGTAATAGTTGTTGTGGTTGTTGTTGTTGTTGTTGTAGTCGTTGTCGTTGTTGCTGTTGTTACCGGCTGGGGCGAGGTCTTTTATGGACACAGTGTCCTCCCGTCCGTCGGCATGCTGGACATACGCATATTGTGGGTTGGCGTGGAGCAGGTGCACTGGCTCCATGAGGGGGTCCGTCTTGTGGCCCCTCACATGCTTCCGCAGAAGTACCGGACCTGGGGTGGCGAGCCATGATGGTATGGATACGCCTGAGGTGGATTTCCGGGGAAACACAAACATTAGCTCATGAGGCGTGGCATTAGTGGCGGCACACAATAGTGACCGTATTGAGTGGAGCACATCTAGGAGGACTTCCTGCCAGCGGGAGATAGGGAGGCCCTTGGTCCTTAGAGTTAGGGTGACTGCCCTCCATACTGTCCTGTTCTCTCGCTCCACCTGACCGTTACCCCGGGGGTTGTAGCTGGTGGTACGGCTCGTGGCAATCCCCTTGGACAGCATGTACTGGCGTAGCTCTTCACTCATGAAGGCCGCCCCCCTATCCATGTGGATATAGCTTGGCATACCGAACAGGCAGAACAGGCTGTTGAGGCATTTAATGACCGTGGCGCTGGTCATGTCTGGGCAGGGGAAGGCGAATGGGAAACGGGAGTATTCGTCCACAATGTTCAGGAAGTAAACATTGCGGTCGACGGACAGGAGGGGGCCCTTGAAATCTAAGCTAAGCCGCTCAAAGGGCCGTGTAGCTTTGATTAGGTGGGCTCTATCAGGGCGGTAGAACCGAGGCTTGCACTCAGCGCAAGTGCGGCAGTTCCTGGTCAGAGACCGAACTTCCTCAATCGAGTAGGGTAAGTTGCGGGACTTTATGAAGTGGAACAGCCGTGTGACCCCTGGGTGGCAGAGGTCGTTGTGGAGGGTCTGTAGCCGATCCCCGGTGGCGTTGGCACACATCCCTCGTGAGAGGGCGTCGGGGGATTCGTTAAGGGCCCCCGGCCGGTATATGATGTCGTACTCGAAGGTGGAGAGCTCGATCCGCCACCTAAGAATCTTATCATTTTTAATCTTCCCCCTCTGTTTATTATTGAACATAAACGCTACCGACCGCTGGTCGGTAAGTAGGGTGAAGCGTTTGCCGGCTAGGTAGTGCCGCCAATGGCGCACTGCCTCCACGATGGCTTGGGCCTCCTTTTCCACGGAGGAGTGTCTGATCTCGGGCCCCTGGGGGGTCCTCGAGAAGAAAGCTACGGGCCGCCCTGCCTGGTTGAGGGTGGCCGCCAAGGCAAAGTCAGACGCATCACTTTCCACTTGAAATGGAGTGTTCTCGTCCACTGCCTGTAGCGTGGCCCGCTCAATATCCTGCTTAATGCTTTTGAAGGCAGCATGGGCCTCAGCAGAGAGCAGGAAGGAGGATGCTTTCAAGAGGGGACGGGCTTTATCGGAGTAGTTAGGGACCCATTAGGCATAATACGAGAATAACCCCAGGCACCTTTTCAGGGCTTTGGGAGTGTTGGGCAGGGGCAGCTCCCGTAGGGGGCGCAATCGGTCGAGGTCTGGTCCGATTTCCCCATTCTCCACCACGCTGCCTAGTATGCAAAGGCGCGTGGTGTTGAAAACGCACTTGTCCTCGTTGTAGGTGAGGTTGAGTTTTTGTGCGGTTTTCAGAAACCTCGCGAGGTTTGAGTCGTGGTCCTGTTGGTTGTGGCCGCAGATGGTGACGTTGTCGAGATAGGGGAAGGTTGCCTGCAAGTGGTGGTCATCGACCATGCGGTCCATCTCCCTCTGAAAGACCGAGACCCCATTCGTCACCCCAAAGGGGACTCTGAGGAACTGGTAGAGGCGTCCGTTTGCCTCGAAGGCGGTGTACAAACGGTCCTCTGGTCTGATAGGGAGCTGGTGGTACGCTGACTTGAGGTCGATGGTGGAGAACACCCGGTATTGGGTGATTTGGTTCACCATCTCAGATATGCGGGGTAGCGGGTAGGCGTCTAGTTGGGTATAGATGTTGACTGTTTGACTATAGTCAATCACCATCCGCTTCCTCTCGCTACCCCTCACCACCACCACTTGGGCGCGCCACGGGCTGTTGCTGTGTTCAATAATGCGCTCCTTCAGGAGCCTGTCTACCTCGGTCGCGATAAACCGCCTGTCCTCCCAGCTGTACCTCCTGCTTTTGGTCGCTATTGGCCGGCAGTTAGGGGTAAGGTTCGCGAATAGCGAAGGCGGTTTTACCTTCAGGGTAGCCAGACCGCACACTGTGAGGGGCGGCTGGGTCCCACCGAAATTGAGCGTGATGCTTTGGTGGTGGCACTGAAAATCCAGGCCCAAGATCACGCTCACACATAAATCTTTCATAATTAACAGTTTAAAATTATTATATACAGTGGCCTAGAAATTCCCTTGGGTTTGCGCCCATTTAGGGGCGCAAGAGTGGGTTGCGCCGGAAGTTGCGTCGCCGCTGAAATTAGGTGGGCCTTTAAATCGGCGTAAGCCGGTAGCGCTGCGCCGGCACCGATGACGTCATCGGTGTGCGCAGCGCCCAGGTACCGCCCGAAACCACGCCAATCCCCATCTTCAGTAGCGGCCGCCTCTTCCCTGGCGGCCGCTAACAACGTTTTGAAAACCTGGCCGTGCTGCAGCCTTAGAGGCGCTATTTAAAGCGGAGGTGCGGCCGGCCGCTTTTTCGGCGGCCGCCTGCCCGCACCTCCTTCCCCGGCCTCCTCCACCACCCCCCCCCCCCGCGGCATTGCCGGCTGGTTTCCGTGGAGCCCGGCACTTCGCCGTTGTGCCGGGCTCTTTTGCCGGCACTTTCAACGGGGCTCCGGCCGTTGCAGGCACCTCCCCCTTAAGAGAAGGGGGAGGCCTGCAGTACAGCAGCCTGCCGCTCCGCATCGGGTGGCGCAGCGGGACCGGCAGCGCTGAAATTCACTTTCAGCGCCCCAAGCAGGGCGGGCACACCCTGTACCAGCGCCCGCTTCCGCTTTGGGGCACTGAAAGTGAATTTGGGGCGGGCACAACTGGCTCGGCGGCGGGCGCTAAATTTCCGGCGCAAACGTGCTGGCGGGGCGTCACCGAATTTATAGGCCAGTGTCTTTAACGGACAATCGTACCGCGCAGTAACCCGCAATAGTCGATGTCTGGGTTTTGTCGGCCATAGAAATCCTGCCCTGAGTAGGGACTATAGTTAGAGAGAGTCGTTGTACCAGATCAGGGTGAATGAAGCTCTCTGTGCTCCCGCTGTCAATTAAACATTTAACCTTGCACCCGTTTACCTCAATGTCCACCATCGATTTGGATAGTGGGTGCGGTCTGGACTGGTCCACTGTGATCGACGCCACTGTAGGGCCCTGATCGGGACAAGATGGTGGGCCACACGAGGCCGGGTAAGATGGCGTCCACGCTGTCTGCTCGCGAGATGGCAGACCCCACGAGGTCGGACAAGATGGCGTCCAAGATGGCCGCTCCCACGGCGCGCACGCGGCAGTGGCGGTTTTGCCTGCGGGGTTCCCTCTGCACACCTTCCCGAAGTGCCCCTTCTTACCGCACTTAAAGCAGGTGGTGCCTTTCGCCGGGCACAGGTTCCTGGTGTGCTTCGGCTGCCCGCAGAAGTAGCATTTGGGGCCCCGATGCGTCGCGGCGGTCGTAGGGCTTCTGGGGGGAGAGCAGGGCCCCGACGGTGTTGGGCTACCGGGCTGGGAAACAGAGGCGGCGTGGGCCGCGCGGCCTGCCGAGTAGGAGTCAGAGTTCTTCTGAGCCACATCCAACGATCGCGCTGTGTCCACAGCCTGTGTCAGATCTAAGCCCGTTTTCTCTAGCAGTCTCTGCCGGATATAATTAGAGCTAAGGCCTGCGATAAAGGCATCCCGAATCAGCTCGTCTGTGTATACCGTGGCTTTCACGTCTTTGCATTTGCAGTCTTTGCCAAGCACTTTTAGGGTGACTAGAAAGTCCTCTAGCGACTCTCCGGGTCGCTGTGTGCAGGTAGCAAGCAGGTGCCTGGCGTACACTTCGTTGGTAGGCCGCTGATAGTGGGCCTTTAGGATGTTGCAGGCATCCAGGTAGCTGGCGGCGTCTTGTATGAGTGGAAAAACCCGGTGGCTTACCCGATTCTGTAGGATCCCGAGTTTCACATCTCCGGTGGCTGTAGAGGCTGTGACGGCTTCGGAGTTGGCCATAAGGAATTCCAAGCACTGGAACCAGTGTCCAAACCGTGCCGATGCATCCGAAGCATGCGGGTCCAAATCCAAGCGTTCCGGTTTCAAAAGTTGATCCATCGTTAAAAGTTTGCTAATAAAATTGACATGCCTCAATAACTTCAGGACTCGAAGTTAGCAGAATAAAACAAAGGCTTTTATTAGCAAAGAAAAGATGCCGGTGGCTGCACCTAGCTTCACCTGGCGTGCTGCTGTCTACTGCAGGACAAGCCTGGACTTGTCTTAAGTAGGGCCAGGTATGGGCGGAGCCGACACACAAAGGGGGCGGTGCCCTATACACAATACAAGGTACAAACACCGGAGCAGGCAATACAATATATGCAGTTAACTACAGAGTCTGATGAATGACATATTTCATCACAGTTCTACCATCCCAGAGCTTTGCGGGTGGTAGGGGATATGAAACTTCTGTCTAATACACAACGTAGCACACACCTCCTTCATTATTTGTCCGGTGAAATGGGTTCCCTGTTCAGAATCAATTCGCATAGGGACGCCCCAACGTGGGATTACTTCCTCGGCTAATATTCGGGCCACCGTGATTGCGGTGCAATTTCGCGTGGCGAACGCTTCTACCCACCGTGTAAACTGATCTATTATTACTAGACAGTATTTCTTGCACCTTGAGGAGGGTAAAGGTCCCGTGAAGTCTATCTGTATACACTCCCACGGCCTCCTTGGTCGTGGTTGGTGAGCCATTCTAACCTTAACGGCCTTTCCTGTGTTGTGCTGGGCACACGTGACACATTGCTGACAGTACTTAGCTACGTCCCGTCCCATTCCTGGCCACCACCAATCCCCAGTTATGTTTGTTATTATGACGTTCCGTTCGACATGACTGATGCCGTGGTGTAGTTCCATGAGCATTTGTCTAATACAAGCCGGGGCTATCACCATCCCATCTTTCCTCCATACGAAGTCGGCACCCTGGCTCCCTCCTTTTGTGCCCCAATCTTTCTTTTCTTCATCACTTACATCGGCATGCAATCTCACAATGTCTATATCTTCCCTGGTAATGATACTACTCACAACTTCTTCCTGTACTTTGGAGGATATCCCTGCGTCCTGTGCCGCTTTATCCGCCGCTTCATTGCCCCTTTGGACATTGTTTACTACTTTCTGGTGAGCCTTAACCTTGATCACTGCTGCCTCTGCGGGTTTACTGGCAGCATCTAATAGTAGTCTGATTCGTCCCTCATGTTTGATAGCCTCCCCGCCCGAAGTGACGAACCCTCTCCTGGCCTAGGCCGTCACATAGTCATGGACTACCCCGAAGGCATAGCGGCTGTCCATATAGATATTCGCCCGCCGGCCTTCGACTAATTGGAGGGCTTCCGTCAGGGCAGTGAGTTCAGCTACTTGAGCCGACAGTCCTCCGTCTAACCTCCCCTTTCGGACAGTGTTTAGAGCTTCATCTACCACCGCCCATCCCGTATGTGGGGTCCCCTGAATATATTTCCGGGACCCATCCACGTACAGGACCAGCTCGGGGTTTTCAAGGGGAATCTCACTTATATGTCCTGGTGGGTCCTCCCATTCCTGTGCCTGGCACTCATGAGGCTCACCCACGGATAAGAGGCCCTCTGCTGGGTTTTCCCCCGTGTCTCGTACATAAGAACATAAGAAGTAGGAGCAGGAGTAGGCCATACGGCCCCTCGGGCCTGCTCCGCCATTCAATAGGATCATGGCTGATCCGAATCTAGACTCACGTCCACTTCCCTGCCCTCTCCCCGTAACCCCTAATTCCCTTATCTGCTAGGAAACTGTCTATCTCCATTTTAAATTTATTTAATGTTGCAGCTTCCACAGCTCTCTGGGGTAGCAAATTCCATAGATTTACTACCCTCTGAGTGAAGAAGTTTCTCCTCATCTCAGTTTTGAAAGCGCAGCCCCTTATTCTTAGATTATGCCCCCTAGTTCTAGTCTCACCCATCAGTGGAAACATCCTCCCCGCATCCACCCGATCAAGCCCCCTCACAATCTTATATGTTTCGATAATTTTTACGGACCCATCTAAGGGGAGTAACACTGCCTCCCATTTGGCCCGGCGTACGTTGGGCACGGAGCGCAATATCCCGGTGTTGAGCATTTCCACCAGGGTATGTTTGGTGTGTAGTATGACTTTCCCCGTCATTACTACTGACTCGCTAACTTTCACCGCCCAGGTCGCACAGTCTAAGGCGGCTACACATCTTGACAGACCTCCTGCCACGGGCGACTGTTGAGTGGAATAATAAGCTACCGGGCGGGCTCTGTCCCCATGTACTTGGGTACTACTGCCCCATAAAATCCGCCTTCGTTCTCGCAATGAATGTGAAACGGTGCATTCATATTCGGCAGCCCTAGGCCTGGTGCCGACATCAAGGCCTTCTTTATCTGACCGTATGCCGTTTCCTGCTCCGGGCCCCACTCCACACTATCTAGGGCTGGTTTTCCTCCTTTGACTAGCCTTTGTATCGGCTCCGCAATTGCCGCGAAGTCGGCTATAAAATTCCTACAATAATTAAAAAGTCCCAATACTTTGCGCACTCCTCGAACCGTTTTCGGTTGGGGCATGATGCGAATTGCTTCCTTTCTGTCGTGGGGCATCGTTTTTGTCCCCTGTGACAGTTGGTGTCCCAAGTACTGTACCTCCTTTAATCCGATCTGAGCTTTCTTGGGGTTTACCTTAAATCCCGCTTCCTTTAAGGCTTTTAAGGTTTCTATTAGAGCCCCCATATGTCCTCTCTCGTCCTCCGAGGCAATCAACAGATCGTCCACATATTGGAGGATAGTACTTCGGTAGGGGGCTAAATCTATGGTCTCCAATGCTCGACTCATAGTTCGGTGAAATATGGCTGGACTATT
The DNA here is from genome assembly GCF_052327205.1 of Somniosus microcephalus. Taxonomy (NCBI): domain Eukaryota; kingdom Metazoa; phylum Chordata; class Chondrichthyes; order Squaliformes; family Somniosidae; genus Somniosus; species Somniosus microcephalus. The sequence continues at coordinate 88,933,532 of NC_140988.1, forward strand.
GTGAAAACCCTGGGGCACTCGTGTCCAAGTGTACTGCCTATCCCCTACCGTGAATGCAAATTTATCTTGGGATTCTTGGGCTAATGGTATGGACCAAAATCTATTAGCTATATCTAAGACCGTAAATATTTTGTGTTCTGGTTTCAGTCCATTAAATAACGTCACTGGGCTCGCTATGATGGGGTGCTGGTGGGGAGTTACTTTATTTAACGCCATATAGTCTATGGTCAATCGGTATGACCCATCTGGTTTCTTTACGGGCCAGGTTGGCGAGTTCGTAATGCTTTCGGCTTCCTGAAGGACGCCACTCCGCAAGAGGTCCTGCACAATTTGTTTTATGGCCTCTCGGGCTTCAGGTTTAATGGGGTATTGCTTATGAGGAGTGTTTTCGGACCCAGGAATGACCACTGATTTGGTCTTCACCAGCCCACAATCCTACTTTGATTGAGCCCACACTTCCCTCATTTGTTCGCACAATGGGCCGTAGTCTCGTACTTTATCCCAATCTCGGGTGAGGAGTTGCACATTTCCGACCTTTGCATGATTGTGCAAATTGGTCTGCTCCCCGTATGTCGTGATTTTGCGTCCTCCCTTATTTCTCCAGATTATTCTCTTATTCTGTGGGTCTATTAGTACCCCTAACTGTTCCAGGAGGTCGATCCCCAATATGGTCCCTTCTGCGTTCGGGCATACATAAAATTGTGCCGGGATCAGAATACCGGCGATTTCCAATAGGATTACTTCGCTCTGGTGGGCTTTGGTGGCGGATCCCCCCACGCCAGTTATATGGACTACATGTTTAGTTGTGGGCAAGGGAATATCTGTCATAGATACCGATGCTCCCCACCAACATATCACACTGCCGGCCCTCTAACAGCGCTGTTATGTGAATCCACGGGGGCCGCTGGCCTTCAATCCTTCCCTAAGTCCTTCAGCGCTTTGATTAGCTGCTGTCGGTTCATTTCCTCTACTTTAAGGGCTGACTGATTATTTCCTTTCTCCTCTTCTGATCTGGGCGCCCAACACTTAGCAGTGGCATATCCCTTTTTTCCGCGTTTGTCACATCGGACGGTTGGTCTCTTGGGGCCCCTACAGTCGGCGGCAAAATGACCCGTCTTGCCACAGTTGTAGCATTCTCCTCGGCCTGCACTCTTACTACTTTAAGCCATGGTCACTTCTTGTTTTATCCCCCCAGGGTTAATGTGGCATGCCCACTGGACAGCTTGGTCACATGTGTCCACGACTACCACCCCCATTCTCAAGATCTTTTGATGGTTGGCCGAAAGGCCGTCCTTAAACATTTTACGAAGACTGGGTCGTCTCTGTTCGGGGCCACCTGTCCCGAGGATTCTTGGTATTAGAACCATAACCTTTCCCCGTAATCATTGGTGTTTTCCCCCTTATTCTGGCGGCTCTGCATTTTCAATCCCCAATTTGGAGTGGACGCTCCCATTAAGGCCTGTACAGCCTGAACAAACCCCGTTCTGGCTGCGTCTCAGTTCGGCCTTATTTCATGTAAGGTGGGTACCCACGTGCCATCCCTATGCGGGTTCTGCAATACCGCCCACCGATCCTTTGGACATTTGGCGCGGACTATTTGGTGGATATCTCTCTCGTGCATATCGTGGGTCTCATACAACTCTTCTAACTTCTGCCAAAATTCTACATTTCTCTTCCGCAGTTGTAGGCTCCCCAAATTCTGGTTTATCATTTGTTTTTCTCCAGGGGTGAAAGCCATATATCTATATCTGGGGTTTCCTCCCGCTCCGCCTGCAGTCACCATTACGGGGGCTGCTGGCTTCTTGCCCCCCGATTCCTCGTCAGAATTAAGTGGGGGGGCTGTGGCTGTTACTGTGGCAACATAAGTCAGAGGGAGGTCATAATTTGATCCCCCCCATTTGCCGGGTTGTTCATGCCGCTCTCGCCACTGTTTATTCTCGGCTTCTGTTTCCTTATTTTTTTCTACTAATTGTTCGGTTTTACTTTGTAACACACATAACTGATATACTAAAAGTACTCCGGCTTTCTTTGCATTCTTCTGATTCTGTTTCTCCCACCAATTCTTTTGCTCCTTGGGGACAACCGAGGGATCCCACCCATCTTTAATCATTTTGTCTATTAAGCCATTCTGGTCATCTGCATAGAACCTACTAAGAGACCCTTCCGGCCCCCATTCAAGGTCTTTCCCCGACACCATTATGTGATCTGACCTTCACTCGCTTCCTCTGCGAATGAGCCTCTTCACGCAGGCCTACTTCTATTCCGCCACTTATTTATCGCGATGGGATTATCCCTCAATTCTCACACCAGTTCATGCGTATCACACATTCACTCACAGGTTTCTGCCGTCACCTTGTCCTCTCGGTGTTCCCTTTGACCTATTAAACCTTGGCCATCACGTGGGGCATTTGCCCTCTTAATTCTGGCTCAAGCTAGGCAATTGAGATAATTTATGACAATTGAAGCGACGGGGACACTCATTTCTCTTACACACCACTTAAATCCTGTCTCCAAAAATATTCCTCCTAATATTCTCAATTATGAGAAACAAAAGACTGGACTCAAAATTCACACAGTTTATCTACCGTCTTTTATCACAATGACAATGTCCCTTCCAATACTATAATTTACAAGTAAATTAAGAGCATACTCACTCTAAGTCTAGGTGTGTCTCTTTTACCGATTCACAGGCTCTGCACGATTCGGATACTCGCTCCGTAGACAGACAGGTGGCCGCCTGAATCACATAATATTCCAGGTGGTATTCCAAATCTACTCACCCGCTCGTGTCCTCTTGGTCACTGTCCATCTACGTTTCGATGTATCCTGCCGACTACGCCATATGTTATGGCGAAAATAACATTAATTAAATCCGCACACTAGCCTGTAAATGGTGAAAAGCCGAGCAGTTTATTTAAAACACAAAATTGTTCAACAGTACAATTTAAAACACAAAATTGTTTAACAGTACAATACAAACAGTCCGTGGAGATATCTAACGGCTGATCAGGGAGAACAGCTAGAGCTCCGGCAGCTCGTCCCTGGCTGTCTCTCTGAATACTTACAAATCTCAGTATTTATGACTCCAAACCACAGTGATTCATACTTTCGCATGACCTTTCTTCAAATTACATCAAAGTTTATACAATGGAGCCACCAGGTGCTCATCTTGTGACTTCCCTTATCTCCTAACGGCCAGTATCAATCAAGTGAGCCCTTTGACCTGTTATTGTTCAATCATCTGCGAAACCGCAGAGGTCACATGTCACCACTTTCACATAATTCAATCATCGGACCTTTTCGTAGTTGTTTTTCTTAAGCACAGCAATTTCGCACTGACCCTGTTAACCCCTTCAGGGCACTTAGATAGTAAATGGAGAGCTGGAGGATGATGGTTCCCTCCGTGCTTTCAGTGCAGCTAAATTTTTCATTGTCCCACGCCACAGTGCCCACCAGCTTTCACGGCCACCGCATATAGCAGACAAATCGCGTTGACACCACACAAGCACCATAAGCAGTGGGGATTATATTTTGTTTCATCAATTGTGCCAGTACCTCCGTCCGTTTATACTTGAATTTTGTGCTAAGGTGCTGGGAGCAAGAAGGATATTTTTCAAATCTGATATACATTTGGCAGGCCTTTTTTACACAATTTATTTTATCATTTTTCTTGCAGTTGTAACTACATTCCTTCAAAGCTGTTATATAATTGGGTTTACTGGAACAGACACATTTCAGATCGTGGGGACAAAATTTATTTTCTACAAAGAAATACCAATCTGCCATGATTTCTGGATTGTGCTTTCTTCCAATTATAAAGTTGTAAATTCAAAAACACAGTGATCGGCTTCCATGCTCACTGGCACAGCGAGCAGCCATTCCAGCCCTGAAATTCATGCTGAAAATGGCAGTTTGCTGGATTATTAATTTCATTGCAGTCCTGGTGGACCAAACATGACTGAGGAGACTCAGACCTAACTACAGCTCCCATTCATTTCTCTGGCAGTAGGTGCTGGCAATGTGGAATGGCATTTCCAAGATGGTTGGAGGAAGAGGGTTGTTACTTGGGGTGGAGACTCCGATCAGGACAATACTGGCAGTGTGGTCTGCACCCTTGGTTTTGACCTGTTCTTTTTTTCTTCCACCTGATTCCTGGGCCACTGATGTTTGCTTGGCCTTGCTGGTTTTTCATGCTTCCTTTTCTACCTATCCCCCTTTCACACACTTCCTGCATCTTGTATATGTGGTTAATTTCTCTTGTTATGCCTCATTTTGCTAACTCATTTATGTAACATTTGCATATTGATTTATCATTGGCCCGCAGGCATCTGTAAGGAATACCTATTATATTCACATGTGATCACATGCTGAGTTGTCATTGGCCTGCAGGCATCTGTAAGGACTGCTATTGTTTGGAAGATCCAGGGGGTCCTAACTCCACCTTGTCCACACGGTGCTGCACTCAGACCTGATGCTTCATTAAAAGAGTTTAAACTGTAATACTCCGTTGTCCTGCAATTTATTATTTTTGTACAAAGTGTGCAAAACAAGACATGGTGTCAGAACAGGGATTTGAAATGGACATCGTTGGAGCTCCCTTACCTCGAATGGATTGGGAATCTTTGAACTTACATAGAGAATGGTGCAAGTTCAAGCAACACGTGGAATTGATGTTCTCGGGTTCATTGAAAAGCAAAGGGGAGGAAGAAAGATGCTGCTATCCACTCCTGTGGATCGGAGAAAAAGGGAGAGACATTTTTAACACATGGGGGGAGAAATTGGGTGAGTAGCACCACCTGTTAGCGCCTAAAGAGGCAGTCAGTGGCTGTAGCGCCACTGGCTGCGTCTCCCGCGATATTCAGTAGGGGCGCTAATGGTGGCGTTAGGCTTTTGCGCTGCGCCGCCACCGATGACGTCATTGGTGTGCGCAGCGCCCCATTCATGCCCCGTTCGCGATATTTGGTAGCGAATGCCGCAGTTGCGCCGCTCGCTACCCGTGCCCGGTTCACGGGGCCTTACTGTGCCGGCAGCAGTGCAAGTTAAGGTGGAGGTGCGGGGCGGCTGCTTTTTCGGCGGCTGCCTGCCAGCACCTCCGTCCCCGGCCTCCTAACCCCCCACCCCCCGCGGCATTGCCGGCTGTTTCCCGAGAGCCCGGCACTTCTCCTTGGTGCTGGGCTCATTTGCCGGCACTCGCGAGCGGGGATCGCGCTGTTGCAGGCACCTCCCCCTTAACAGTGGGAGGAAGGCCTGCAGTACCGCAGCGTGTCGTGCCGCAGCATGTGGCGCTGCGGCACGTTGCGCTGCGATAATCAGCTTCAGCGCCCTAAGAGGGACGTGGAGCGCCTTGAGCCTTGCCCCGTGTCCTTCGAGCGGCACTGAAACTGAATTTCTGGCGATCGGAATTACTCCCATCGCTGCGCTAAATCCTGCACTCAGGCGACTTTTGCACCACTTTGGCGTCCCAACCCAATTTCTAGGCCATGGTCTCTCACCGCGGATGAAGCAAAGGTACTGAAAAGTTATTTTGACCATTTTGAAGCATATGTGATGCCCAAGACAAATACAATATTCGCTAGGTACAAGTTTCAGGAGAAAGTACAAGGAGCTAGTGAGTCGTTTGAACAGTTCGTGACTGAGTGAAAACTACTGGTAAAAGACTGTGAATATGCCGATAAAGATGAGATGGTCGGAGACCGCATCGTGTTTGGAATACATTCAGCTAAAGTGAGAGAGAAACTTTTGAATGTTGGGTCCGGGCTAACGCTGGACAAAGCTATGGACATAGCTAGATCACATGAGATAGCCCAAGCACAGTTGAAAACCATAACCGGTGCCACGAACAGCTCGTGTGAACAGACAGTGCACGCAGTTAATAGATACACACCAAAGAACACTGCCCAGAGAGCGTGTTTCAGAACAGAAAGAACAGCGAGAGTTCGAAAAATAGGTGACACAGACATAAAACGCTTCAAAAACTGTGGATATTGTGGAAACAACTGGCATGGAGAAAAGGACTACTGCCCTGCCAAAGGAAGGCAATGTACTAAATGTGGTAAAAAGAACCACTTTGCTAAAGTTTGCAGGACTGTTTTCGGAAAAACAGTACACACAGTGAGTGCCAGCCAAATGCCAGATAGAGAGCCAAATGCAGAGGAACTGTTTATTGATTCTGTGTCACAGAAAAAAACAGATTTCAGAGACTGAGCAAGCTTTTGCCGATATTGAGATAGGAAAACAGGGCACAGAGCTTAGGTTCAAACTAGACACTGGAGCTCAGGTTAATGTAATTCCTCTGAGTGAGTATCACAGCTTGAAGGATGAGTGTGATCTACAGCCCACCTCACGCAGACTGACCAGCTATGGGGGTGAGCAGCTCATTGTAAAAGGCACATGCATGATGAAATGCAAGTACAAAGAAAGCGACATGATGTTGGACTTTTACATTATTGACACTTGAGCACCGCCAGTGCTAGGTCTAAAGGCATGCTTAGACATGGACCTCGTCAAGCTAGTGCTATCATTGACAGCACCAGTTGAGAAGCAAACAGTCATGGAGGAGTTTGCTGATGTTTTCAAAGGAATCAGACTATTCCCAGGTGAATGCACTATTCACCTTGACCCAGCAGCAACCCCTGTGGTTTGCCCACTGAGAAGGATACCCCTTGCTCTATGTAGTCACCTGAAGGAGGAGCTGCAGAGCATGGAGAATACAGAAATCATCGTCCGGGAAACAGAACCGACAGAGTGGGTCAACGCGTTAGTAGTTGTTGAGAAACCACGTACAGGCAAGCTCAGAGTCTGTCTCAACCCCAGAGATTTGAACAAGGCTATCAAACGCCCTCACTACCCTCTACCAACACTAGATGACATCACACCCAAGCTAGTGGGAGCACGTTACTTCAGTGTAATGGACGCACGATCAGGATACTGGACTATCAAGCTCATGGAAGAGTCATCTAAGCGAACAACGTTCAACATACCATTTGGACGCTACCGATTTCTGCGTTTACCATTTGGTCTTATCTCAGCTCAGGATGAATTCCAGCGGAAGATCGACGAAACCTATGAAGGACTCGACGGAGTAGTTGCAATCGTAGATGACATCCTCATCTATGGCAGGAATAGAGAGGAGCATGACAGGAACCTCCGTGCGATGCTACAAAGATCATGGGAGAAAGGTATCCGACTCAACCCCGAGAAAAGCATAATTGGATCCACCGAGATCAGTTATTTCGGGCATCGCCTCTCAACTGATGGCATTAAGCCGGATCCAGAGAAAATCTCCGCCATCAAGAAGATGGAGCCGCCGAAGAACTGCGCAGAGCTAGAGACAGTACTAGGCATGGTTAACTACTTAGCCAAGTTTGCCCCGAGCCTCTCTGAAATCAACGCACCCATGCGTCAGTTGCTCAAACAATCCAATGAGTTTTTGTGGGACAAACAACATGACACAGCATTTCAGAAAATGAAAGACCTAATCACCAGAGAACCAGGACCAGTTCTTGCCTACTTCGACCCCAACAAAGAGCTCAGACTACAAGTGGATGCATCAAAGTACGGACTAGGCGCAGTATTACTGCAAAAAGGAAAGCCCATCGGCTACGCTTCCAGATCTCTCACAGACAGTGAAATCAACTATGCTCAAATTGAGAAATCACTATATGCAATCCTGTTTGGATGTAAGCATTTCCACCAGTATGTCTATGGCCGACAAGTCACTGTGGAATCCGACCACAAGCCCCTCGAGTCAATCATGAGGAAACCACGAGCCGCAGCCCCACCAAGGCTACAGAGAATGATCCTTCAGCTACAGAAGTACGACTTCACAATCATTCACCGTCCAGGCAAAGACATTCCTGTCACAGACACACTCTCCAGAAAGTCTCTTAGCTACCAGGACAGCAGCCTCAGTGAAGGCATGGATGTGCAGGTACACATGGTGTACAACAGCTTACCTGTGAGTGACTCAAAACTGAAGGAGATCCGAGCAGCAACAGAGAAAGATGTACATCTCACACTGCTGAGCAAAGTCATACATGAAGGATGGCCTGAGGAAAGGAGGAAATGCCCTCAGAGCATATCTGAATTCTGGAACCACAGAGACGAACTGTCACAAATCAACAGAATCATCTTCAAAGGGGAGAAAATCATAATTCCTACCAGCCTCAGAGAAGAGATGTTGACAAAAATTCATGCTGGACATATGGGCATGGAAAAATGCAAACAAAGAGCACGTGACATTATGTTTTGGCCTGGAATGTACAAACACATTGAGGACATTGTCGGAAAATGTTCCATTTGTCTAGAACGCCGCCCATCAAATTTCAAAGAGCCTATGATACCTCACCGTATCCCAGACAGGCCCTGGCAGGTCGTGCATGCAAAACGTGTACAGAGACAGTAACACCAAAAGAGATACTATGACAGGTCAGCTAGCCTACTGCCGCCGCTACACAATGGAGAATCTGTCAGAATCCAGGAGCATGACTACTGGAAGCCAGCAGTTGTCATCCAGCCAGCTGACACTGAGCAATTGTATCACATCCGCACCCCAGAAGGACAGGTGTACCGCCACAATCGCAGGCACCTCCTGAACACCAAGGAACAACACCGTCATTCCGACGAGAGGTCAAGCCTAGAGTTATCCTTGACTTGTGAACTGTCAAAGGGTGTAGGCAGATCGCTGCCCTAAAAAAAACTGTACATAGTGTGGTAAACCACTGTTTGTATTCCTGTTTGTCCTGTTTGTATTCCACTGTGTACATGCCTGGACATGCCTCGGCTGACTCCTCCCACAGGTCCTAGTATAAAGGTGACTGCTCCCCAGCCTTTGTATCCTGGACCGGTCGACCACTCGAGGCAGACCTCCATTCTGTTGTTAATAAAAGCCTTTAGTTACTCTTCTAACTCTCAGTCTTTTATGAGTAATTGATAGCGCATCAATTTTATTAACAACATTTTTATAATGGAGAAGATCCTCACACCAGCATGCCTGGACTTAGATCATCGGGAGGCGGACTCATCCACCAAGTTTACTCACTGGCTTAAGTGTTTCGAAAAATTCCTGACCGCCTCCGAAGCAATCAAATCGGACGAGGACAAACTGGATGTCCTGACCTCCAAAGTGAACCACCGAGTGTACTCGGTCATCCAAGACGCGACCTCGTACGCGGATGCTATCAAGCTCCTCAAGGACCAGTACACGCGCCCAGTGAACGAAGTGTACGCCAGGCACCTCCTGGGGAGTCGTAAACAACAACCTGGGGAATCGACCGTGGAATACCTTCAGGCACTGTCTGTGCTTGGCCGGGCCTGTGGTTGTAAGGATGTAAAGGCCGCCGTGTACACAGAGGAACTTATCCGGGACGCTTTTGTAGCGGGCCACAGATCCAATTACACACGACAGCGACTGTTGGAGCAGAGTAACCTCGACCTCAACAAGGCCTCTGAACTCGCACTATCGTTGGATGCAGCCTACCAGGGCATGGATGCCTACTCCTCTGCACCGTGGACGCCGCGGGGAATGACAGCCTGGGACACGGTAGGACCGCCTCATAGCGCCGTGCCACCCCAGCCACACCCCAACAACGGCCCAACTACCGCAGCAGTGTCCCAAGGCCAGACAGCAGTGCCCCAAGGCCAGAAATGCTACTTCTGTGGCCAGGCAAAACACCCCAGAGCGCGCTGCCCGGCGAAAAACGCGATCTGCTCGGGCTGCGGGAAGAAGGGACACTACGCTAGCGTCTGCAGGGCCAAAGCCACCCCGAACCCCAGCAGCGCCGCGTGTGGGCCATGCGGGCCGCCATTTTGGACCTCCCCGGCCGTGTGCGAATCACCGGTACAGCAGCCATTTTGGACGCCTCCAGCCACATGGGGATCATGGACGCCGCCATCTTGGACGACAGCCGGGACGCAGCAGGCCCCCGACACCGCCTCATCTGATACCCGCAGCGACACACCGACCCCTACGCTGGCATCCGTTACACTGGACCAAGCGAGACCGCACCAACTGGCCAGTTCCACAATGGACATTAAGGTAAATGGTCACGATACAATCTGCCTTTTTGACTCTGGGAGCACGGAGAGCTTCATCCACCCCGACACGGTGCGGCGTTGCTCTCTCCCAGTCCTGCCTGCGCAACAGCGGATTTCTATGGCCTCCGAGTCCCAGTCGGCGGACATCGGCGGCTACTGCGTGGTGACACTCATAGTAGACGGGACCGTGTACGATCATTTTAAACTTCTGGTCCTGCCTGACCTCTGCGCTGCCGTCCTGCTGGGGTTAGATTTTCAGTGCCACCTTAAAAGTGTTACGATGGCGTACGGTGGACCCCTACCCCCACTCACAGTCCGCAGCCAGCAGCTTCCAAATTGCCCACCGCGCACCAGGTGCAACCTCTCCACACTCAGAGTCACCCCCCCACCACTGTTTGCTAACCTCACCCCCGACTGTAAGCCCATCGCCACAAAGAGCAGGCGATACAGTGCCGGGGACAGGGTTTTCATTAAAACCGAAGTGGAGCGGCTCCTGAAAGAAGGGATTATTGAGGGCAGCACCAGCCCCTGGCGAGCCCAGGTTGTGGTCGTTAAGACCAGCGAGAAGCAGCGCCTGGTCATCGACTACAGCCAGACAATAAATCGCTACACCCTGCTGGACGCCTACCCACTCCCCCGTATAGCTGATATGGTCAACCAGATCGCGCAGTACCGCGTCTTCTCGACCATTGACCTGAAATCAGCGTACCACCAGCTCCCCATCCGCCCTGAGGACCGCCAGTACACTGCCTTTGAGGCAAACGGCCGCCTCTATCACTTCCTTAGGGTTCCCTTTGGCGTCACCAACAGGGTCTCCATCTTCCAAAGGGAGATGGACCGGATGGTAGATCAAAATGCGTTGCAGGCCACTTTCCCATATCTGGACAATGTGACCATCTGCGGCCGTGACTTGCAGGACCATGACGCAAACCTCGAAAAATTCCTCCGCACCGCCCAACTCCTAAACCTGACATATAACAAGGAGAAGTGCATATTCCGCACAAACCGCCTCGCCATCCTTGGCTGTGTTGTGGAACACGGAGTCATCGGCCCCGACCCCGACCGGATGCGTCCCCTTATGGAACTTCCACTGCCCCACTGCCTCAAGGCCCTGAAGAGGTGCCTAGGGTTTTTCTCCTATTACGCCCAGTGGGTCCCCTACTATGCGGACAAGGCCCGTCCGCTGATCAAGTCCACCTCTTTTCCCTTGACGGCAGAGGCCCGCTTATAGCCTTCCACCGTATCAAGGAGGACATTGCCAAAGCCACCATGCACGCAGTGGACGAATCCATCCCCTTCCAGGTGGAAAGCGACGCGTCCGACTTTGCCCTGGCCGCTACCCTCAATCAGGCGGGGAGACCCGTAGCCTTCTTTTCACGAACCCTCCAAGGCCCGGAGACCAGACACTCCGCTGTTGAGAAGGAGGCCCAGGCGATTGTGGAGGCTGTGCGTCATTGGAGGCACTACCTGGCCGGAAAACGATTTACCCTGCTCACTGACCAGCGTTCAGTTGCTTTTATGTTTAACAACAAGCAGAGGGGCAAAATCAAAAATGACAAGATCTTGAGGTGGAGAATCGAACTTTCCACCTACAACTACGAGATCTTGTACCGGCCCGGGAAGCTAAATGAACCCCCGGATGCGCTATCGCGTGGCACCTGCGCCAGCGCGCAGATCGATAGACTACGGGTCCTCCACAATGACCTCTGCCACCCGGGGGTCACCAGGTTCTTCCACCTCATCAAGGCCCGCAACCTGCCTTACTCTATTGAGGAGGTCAGGACCATGACCAGGAACTGCCAAGTCTGCGCTGAGTGCAAACCACACTTTTATAGACCAGACAGGGCCCACCTGATAAAAGCCACTCGCCCCTTCGAGCGCCTGAGCGTTGATTTTAAAGGGCCTCTCCCCTCCTCCGACCGCAATGTGTACTTCCTCAATATTATTGATGAGTACTCCCGTTTCCCATTCGCCTTCCCCTGCCCGGACATGACCAGTGCCACGGTCATTAAATGTCTGAACAACCTCTTCACCCTGTTCGGCTTCCCCAGCTATATCCATAGCGACCGGGGCTCATCGTTTATGAGCGACGAACTCCGTCAGTACCTGCTAACTAGGGGTATTGCCACAAGCAGGACCACCAGTTACAACCCCCGGGGGAACGGACAGGTGGAAAGAGAAAATGCGACAGTTTGGAAGGCCGTCCTGCTAGCCTTAAAGTCTAGGGGCCTTCCAACCTCCCGCTGGCAGGATGTGCTCCCCGATGCGCTCCACTCTATTCGGTCACTGCTCTGCACTGCCACTAACGCCACCCCTCATGAGAAAATGTTTGTCTTCCCAAGGAAGTCCACATCAGGGACATCGCTACCGCCATGGCTGACATCCCCAGGGCCGGTCCTACTGAGAAGACACGTGAGGACCCATAAAACGGACCCCCTGGTCGAGAGGGTCGACCTCCTCCACGCCAACCCCCAGTATGCTTACATCGCATACCCGGACGGGCGGGAGGACACAGTCTCCATAAGAGACCTTGCACCCTTGGGGACCACAGTAACCCACTACCCACTACCACCCCCCCCCACGATCCGATATCCAGCCCCAGCAGATGGCAGGCCTGGGCCCCGCGACCCGCTCGACATCTACGAGGACGACACGCCTGTGCCACAGCCTACGCTGGACTCGACGCCGGAAGCTTCACTACCCCTGCCGTCGCCACGCCGATCACAGCGGCAGACAAGACCTCCGGAGAGACTCCAATACACTAACTTTTAATACACTTCACCCCGCCGGACTCAATTTTAAACAAGGGGTGAATGTGGTAAACCACTGTTTGTATTCCTGTTTGTCCTGTTTGTATTCCACTGTGTACATGCCTGGACATGCCTCGGCTGACTCCTCCCACAGGTCCTAGTATAAAGGTGACTGCTCCCCAGCCTTTGTATCCTGGACCGGTCGACCACTCGAGGCAGACCTCCATTCTGTTGTTAATAAAAGCCTTTAGTTACTCTTCTAACTCTCAGTCTTTTATGAGTAATTGATAGCGCATCACATAGCTATTGAAACGTTGAGATGTTTTCAGTGCTAGTTAAATGTTGAGTTTACTTATATGTTGATGCTACTGAGAACATTATGTAGAAGAAAGGTTCAAAAGCAATGCATAACATTTTTCTTTTAAAAGGGGATGTAACATTTGCATATTGATTTATCATTGGCCCGCAGGCATCTGTAAGGAATACCTCTTATATTCACATGTGATCACATGCTGAGTTGTCATTGGCCTGCAGGCATCTGTAAGGACTGCTATTGTTTGGAAGACCCAGGGGGTCCTAACTCCACCTTGTCCACACGGTGCTGTACTGCTGTGAGTCAGATCAGACCTGATGCTTCATTAAAAGAGTTTAAACTGTAATACTCCGTTGTCCTGCAATTTATTATTTTTGTACAAAGTGTGCAAAACAAGACTATTTTTGCCATTTACCCATTTCCTGTTCTCCACCCAAGCACTTCACACGTCATTTTATTTATTTTCCAGTGTGTAGTTTTTATCCCCCTTTCCCTTGTTTTGTTCCTTTTTAAATGTTGTTCATCTTGTAGTGGGTGACTGAGGGCCAGTGTGTAGGCCACAGGCTGATGAGGGCCCTGATCCCCAAGTAAGGGCATGGCCCTTTAAGAAACCTCACCTTTAAGAGGAAGGGTGTGGGCCCCTTTAAGAACCTCTCCTTTAATAAGTAATTGCAACTGAAGTGGGGGGAGACTTTCCCCAGCCAGCTGAGCATAAAAGGGTTGGAGGAAAAAGGCTGAAAAAAACCGAAAGTTGGATCTAAGGGGGTGATTTTGTCAATGGGGGCGCGTTGGAATCGGGACTGCTGGTTGTTGGGTTTTAGTCCTGCCTCCATTGACCTCTGGCCAACCCACGCTATTTTCCCTTGATTGACCTTGTTAAGCCCACCAGGCCAATTAAGGGAAAGCCAGTGACAGAGGACTTCAGTGTATGATGTTTCATTTGTCGAAACTTTTTGACAGATGAATTGTTATCATTTGACAGCTTTGTCAAGCACTGACAATCTCTGTTGTTTGAGGAAACTCTTTCTAACACTTTTCACTCACCTCACATACTTACCTCTCCACACTTACACCCATCACTCACCTCCACAGAGCACTTTTCGACCCCTCCGACCCCCGCAGACCCACTGCTCGCCTCGCTGACCCTGGCGGGGTTTTCTGATATTGGGAAGCCCGCACCTCTGATGGAAAATTGGGAATAATCCTCTTAACTGCCTGTTAACTACCTGTTAACAGGCAGTTAAGTGGCTGTAATCCCCTTCCTGCCTCCAGGAGATGGGACCCGGCGCGGGTCGGGTACCCGGCTCCTGGGAAGATGGCATGGAGGCGGGTTGGGGGCGGGATGGGTACCCGCTCCCAGATTTTGCCATTTTCCCAGCAGGCCCGCCTCCAAACCCACCTCCCCAGGGCTGGGAAAATCGCCTCCTAAGACCCTAAATATTGACTTTGGTTTCTCCGCAGATGCTGCCTGACCTACTGAGTATTTCCAGCTTTTTCTGTTTTTGTTTTCAGACACTCGGGTCAGGCCTGCTTTGAGGATCACCTCATGACACAACTTAGAATAAATCAGCATATCAAACAATCACTACTTTACCATTACATGGCCAGTGAGAGTTATTTGGTACTGTTGGAAAGTGTTGTGTTTGTACCGCTATACACAACTACATAAAATAATAAAGTAGCAGAGACTGAGAGTAACTTCAAGTGATCTTTACTGGGTAACTGGAACTTCGGCACTGACTGTACAAATCGATACGCATCTGTTATATACGCTCGCAACTAAGGATGTACATCCGCAAAACAAAGTAGTCCCTTAAATGTTGTATACATTACACTTCCTCCCCCTTTAGTTTAATAGTATATTAACACAAAATTTCTATAATTAACATACAGAGCCTGTCTTTACAGTAACCTTTTTGTTTTCTTAAAAGTAACAAAATTCAAATTCCAACGTAACATTTTATTTTGTCAACAGCCCTTTTACAAGTCAAGTCTCTGGGGAGGCCTCCTCTGCCTCTCTGGGTAACGTCTCTCCAGACTCTCTTGCTTTGGGGAATGAGACTGTACAGGTACAGGTGCATCAGGTGAGCTATCGGTACAGGTAGAGCTCTCAGCTGTGGATGAGGCTGGTGCTGATGCTGATGAATCAGGAGTGTCTGTTTCCATGTCAGATGAGTCTGGGCGAGGTATAGGGGTGTTTTCCACCTGAACATCCAGAATTTGGTCCACATGACGTCTCAAAACGTTCTCTCCCACATCCACAGTATACATCAGTGGTCCCTCTCTTGTGGATATTGTACCTGGTTGCCACTTTTCCGTCCAGAAATCACGAGCAAGAACTGACTGTCCCATACTGAAACTTCTTGTTGGCTTAGCATTCAAATGTTTGAACTGTTTGTTCTCTACATCACTACGTACATTCGGTTTAAGAAGGTCCATGCGAGATCTCAGGTTCCTGTTCAGAAACATCATCGCTGGAGTCTGATTAGTGGCTGCGTGTACTGCGTTCCGATAAGCAAAGAGGAAATTGTCTATCTTGTGTTGCAGTGGTAGATTCTCGCTGTACATTGCTTTGATGGAATTCTTGAAAGTCTGTACGAATCTTTCTGCCAAGCCATTTGTAGCTGGATGGTACGGGGCAGATGTGTAGTGCTTGATTCCATTTTTCCTCATGAAACCTTGGAATTCGTCAGAGACAAATTGTCGTCCATTGTCTGTGCAGATTTGTTCTGGTAGGCCATTTCTAGCGAACATGGTCCTCAGAACTGAAATGGTCTTTTTAGATGTGGTTAATTTCATTTTAATGACCTCGGGCCATTTGGAATGTGCATCGACTGCAATCAAGAACATGGAGTCCATGAACGGTCCAGCAAAGTCGATGTGCACACGTTGCCATGGTGATGAGGGCCATTCCCATGGATGGAGAGGGTCTTGTGGTGGTGCGTTCTGGACCTTTTGACATCCTGAGCAGCTCTTTGTCAGGTCCTCGATCTGTTTGTCAATTCCCGGCCACCACACGTATCCACGGGCAAGGCTTTTCATCTTTACCATACCTATGTGGCCTTCATGCAGTTCATCTAGCACTCGGTTACGAAGCTTGGGATGAATCATAACTCGTGAGCCGCACATCAGTGTTCCCCGACACACTGATAACTGCTCCCTCCTAGCTGAGAATGCTGGAAACAATGAGTCACCATGCGCTGGCCATCCCTTCACAGTGATGTCATAAACTTTTGACAATGTAGGGTCATTGCGTGTTTCTCTTTCAATGAGGGAGTTTGTCACTGGTAGCTGCTCAACTATTGTCGTGTGAAATGCCTCTGCTGAGTCAACTGTTGTAGTTCTCTCTGAGGTCGGCAGTGGTAAATGTGACAACCCATCGGCGTTGCCATGTTGCTTAGTCCCCTTGTATTCAATATCATATAGGTGAGCCCCTAGGAAGAGTGACCATCGTTGCAGCCGTTGTGCCATCATCACTGAAATGCCCTTCCTTGGGTTGAAGATTGAAACGAGAGGCTGGTGGTCAGTTAACAGTGTAAACTGTTGACCATACATGTAGTGGTTGAATTTCTTGACTCCCCACACAAGGCTGAGGGCTTCTCGGTCAATCTGTGCATAATTGCGTTCAGCTGTAGTCAATGATTTTGAGGCAAAGGCTATTGGTCTTTCTGAGCCGTCTGGGAACTTATATGACAACACGGCACCAATGCCATGGGGTGAAACATCACATGCCAGTCGAATAGGTAAGGATGGGTCAAAGTGAGCTAGCACCTCTTCTGAAGTAATGAGTCTTTTACTCTCTTGAAAAGCTTGTTCACAGCTGTCACTCCACTTCCATTGTGACCCTGTCTGTAGCAGTGCATTTAGTGGATGTAACACTGTGGATAGGTTGGGCAAGAACTTGTGATAGTAGTTCACCAGCCCAAGATATGATCTCAACTGAGACACATTTTCAGGTGTTGGTGCATTAATCACAGCTTCAATCTTGTCTGGAGACTTGTGTAAACCGTCCTTGTCAATCACATGTCCACAGTATGAGATTTCCTTTTTGAAAAACTCACACTTGTCTCGGTTCGCTCGGAGCCTGATGAGCACCTGTTCAAGGTTGGAAAGGTGGTCGTTGTCCTTCTTGCCAGTAATGATGATGTCATCAAGATAACACTGAGTACCTGGGAACCCCTACAGGACTTGGTCCATTGCCCTTTGCCAGATTGCAGGAGCTGATGCTATTCTGAATACCAGCCAATTGTACTGGTAAAGGCCTTTGTGCGTATTTATTGTCAGGTACTTCTTTGATGCATCATCAATTTCCATTTGGAGATAGGCCTGGGCCAAGTCAATCTTTGTGAAGCATTCCCCTCTTGACAGGGAAGCAAAGATGTCCTCAATGCGAGGCAATGTGTACTGTACTGTGTGGAGGACTGGGTTAACAGTCACTTTAAAGTCTCCACAGATGCGCACTTTTCTTGGCTTTCCTGGTTTTGTGCTGGAGGTTTTCTTCATCACTGGAACTATAGGTGTGGCCCATTCACTCCAATCCACCTTGGACAGGACCCCTAACTGCTCCAAGTTCTCCAGCTCTGCTTCTACTGAAGGGCGAATTGCATAAGGCACTGATCTGGCCTTGTGGAACTTTGGATTTGCGTTCTCCTCAATCTTAATTTTTGCTTTCATGCCCTTAAGTGTTCCTATTCCCTTCTTGAACACTTCCTGAGAGTCAGAGAGTATTTGTGACAATCTCTCAGGAGTGGCGTTGCTGTCCTCCTTTGCTGACACAAACAGTGCTTGGATGGCGTGCCAATCCAACTGTATTTTCCTGAGCCATTCGCGTCCCAGCAATGGTGGTCCTCCATTTTCCACTACATAGAGGTTCAATTGCGGTATTTTTTTTTCTTTGTATGTCACTGTCACTTTTATTTTACCTTTGGGGCACACTCTTTGTCCTTTGTATGTCTTTAACAGTACTTTAGTTGGCCTTAGCGGTATGTGTGAAAACAGTCGTTTGTAGTCATGTACAGAGATCACTGTTAAAGCTGAGCCTGTGTCCAACTCCATTTTCAGTCTAACGCCTGCCACTTCTGGAGTAACCCATATTATTCTGTGATCCCCTGTCTCTTTCACACTGAAATTTTAGACAAGCCAGATCCTCTTCCTCTGAGTCTGTGTCACTT
This sequence comes from Somniosus microcephalus, assembly GCF_052327205.1. Taxonomy (NCBI): domain Eukaryota; kingdom Metazoa; phylum Chordata; class Chondrichthyes; order Squaliformes; family Somniosidae; genus Somniosus; species Somniosus microcephalus. Next base: position 88,951,801 of record NC_140988.1, read on the forward strand.
TTTTCTTTATCTGAACTGTCTCCAGTCACGTGGTGTACCTTCTTGTATCTATCTTTGAAAGGTTTCTTGTTTTCAGTCACTTGATGTACCATTTTGATACTCTGTATTGTATCAGTTTTCGGCTTCTTATTTGCTTTGCAGACTCTTTCAATGTGCCCTCGTCTGCCACATTGTCTGCAGTCTTTGGCCTAGAAATTCGGTTCGTAGCGCCAGCGATTAGCGCCTAAAGAGCCCGAGAATTGGGGCGTTACCCAATGTTCGGGTGGACGCAGTGAATATAGCGCCACCTCCCATATTGAGTATCCTTTTAGCGCCGGTGCTAACTCTTTGCGCGCGCCCGCGGGCGCAGGCAGATCATGACGTCATTTCAGTGTGCAACGCCTTTTTGGCGCCCCGGACCGGATATTCGGTGGCGCCCGGAACCTTTGCGCCTAGCGCTGTTAGTGACAGTTCGATGGAACGTTACCAGGCCCTTCTCGTAGTCGGGGGGGGCGTTATTTAAAGGGGACAGCTCTAGTATAAAAGCTGCAGCCACTTGGCCTGTTCATTGTGATCGTTGCTGGAGAGAGTTGGTGAGCTACTGTGGAGCAGATTTTTTGGAATTTAGCCTTAGAATATTTGGGACCTTCAAACCTGTCCGGAGCAGTTGGAGCGCTACACCTAACAGCGTTTTGACCGACTGGCATCAGAATGGCAGCTGCTTTGGATGGCAACATTCTCATGGCCGGACACTGTGAAGGGGCAGAGAGATGGCGGGAGAGAGGGCCGGGATTGGCCAGAAGGAGGAGGGGCAATGGAGGTCGGCCAATCCGAGGGTACGCTGCGAGGGTATTCAGGCAGCAGGTCTCATACCTTGCAATGTCGGAGGAGCAGTGTGTGCGAAGGCTCCGATTCGGGAAGGAGGTTGTAACTGAGCTGTGCCACCTGCTTGCTCAGGATCTGCAGCCGCGTCTACGGTGCAGGACCTCTCTGTCGGTGTCCGTTAAAGTGACTGTTGCCCTCAATTTCTATGCCACCGGATCCTTTCAGTCAGCCACTGGGGACATTGCGAATATCTCTCAGTTTGCAGTCCATTGTTGCATCCGGCAAGTTACAGCTGCCCTTTATAGATGAAGTCGTCAATTCATCACCTTCCCTCTGAGCCTGGAGAAGCAGGCAGAGCGCGCGCAGGGCTTCGCTGCTATTGCGGACTTCCCCATGGTGCAGGGGGGCGATTGATTGCACACACGTGGCTTTGCGGGTGCCATTACTCAATCCTGAGGACTTCCGCAACCGCAAGGGGTTCCACTCCCTCAATGTGCAGCTGGTCTGTGACCACCGCCAAATGATCATGGCAGTCAACGCCCAATTCCCAGGGAGCAGCCACGATGCCTTCATCCTGCGGCAGACCTCAGTTTGTGACCTTTTTGAGGGGCTGGCTCACCCACGAGGCTGGCTTCTTGGGGACAAGGGCTATCCTCTCTGCCCATGGCTCATGACACCACTCCGTTTGGCCGCCACCCCAGCAGAAGAGCTGTACAACAGCAGCCATCAGGCGACCAGGAACATTGTAGAGCACACTATTGGTGTGCTCAAACAGCGTTTCCGCTGTCTGGACCATTCGGGGGGAGCCCTGCAGTACTCGCCGGAGCAAGTGGGTCACATCGTCGTCGTCTGCTGCATGCTCCACAACTTGGCGATTCGACGCACCCAGCCAATGCCAGCTGTCCCTCAAGGTCCAGCAGAGCAGGCGGACGAGGAGGAGGACGAGCAGGTGGACGAGGAGGAGGAGGAGGAGGAGGAGGAAGATGGGAGGGCTCCTGAAAGTGGAAGGGCCATCCATCAGAGGCTCATCAGGACTCGGTTCCAGGCCCCTCTGGCGGAATGATGGGTGTCATTCGTCCTGCGCACTTCGGATCTTTGAAAGGCTCTGAAGGCCAGCATGACTGTAAATAGTTACGTGTACCATTGCAAATTAAAACTTTTCTTTATTGTCACAAAAGTCCTTCCTTCCAGCATAACAACGTCATGTCAACAGAAACCATAACTAACAAAATAACAGTTAACTCTTCGGCAAAGCCGCAAAACTAAACAAACCATTTCCAACAATCACAACAGGTGAGGGAGTCCTTGAATTTGGCCAAAGAAATGTCTCTGCACCTCCCTCTACTGCTGGCCCCTTGATGGAGAACGACTTCTCTTTTGCGGTCGGCCCCTTCCCTCCCTGCTGCTCCTACGTAATTGAACCCCAGTGGCGGGGTCAAGGCTGGGGGACGCCTGCTGACTGTGTGTAAGCGCAGAAGCCCCTGAGGGACGGCCTGGCCGACCTCTGGTCTTGGAGGGTGCGGACGCAGGCTGCTTGATCTGAGCATGGCTGGAAGCAGTGTGCCCTGCAGGTGGTGGCAGCTGCACTGCAGACGTACCAGCGGTGGCATGAGCAATGGTCACCTGCCGAGAGAGGACACCTGCACCATGGTCGGACGACACACTGGTTCCCTGAGGGGGCCGGTTCGGCTCAACTGCCACAATCGCCTGCTCCACTGATTCCTGGCCTTGTATGGTACTGGAAGGGCCCGGGGTGATCCTAGCTGATGCAGATAGGGTGGCTGCAGTGAGAGTTCGCGTTGCCTTAATCTGGGTGTGGACGAGGCCAGCAAGTGACTGCGTGGCAGCAGTGAGGACCTGTGTGGCAGGTGCCAGTGCTTCGGAGAAGCCCTGGACAGTTCTTTCCATTGCTTCGGACAAGGCCGGAGCAGTCCGTTCCACTGCCTCGGACAAGCCATGGACAGACCTTTCCAGGGATTGTCCGAAGCTCTGAACAGTCCTTTACATAGCGGCCTCGAAGCCCTGGACAGTCCTCTCCATAGCAGCCTCGAAGCCCTGGACAGTCCTCTCCATTGCTGCCCCGAAGCCCTGGACAGTCCTCTCCATTGCTGCTCCAAAGTCCAACACACTCTTTGCCAGTGTTTCTATCGACTGAGGCATCCTCCCCACTGCAGCCATCAGCTCAGTGTGCCTGAGCCGGGCCTGGGTGCTCATTTCAGCCAGGCTACGCACCTCCGCTGCACTCTGTGCAGCAGTCATCACTCCCTGCCTTGCCCTCCGGGGAGCCGGTGGCCGAACTTGCCTACCTCCCCCCCCCGCGCTGCTGCATGCCGATTGTTCCGGCAACTGCCTCATCAGCAGAGCACCCCCCCTCCCCTCCAGGGAACTACTATCCCCAGTCTGCAGATGTGTACGCTCCCCTGAAGTTGGAACGGATGCTCCGGCTTCCTCCTGATCCTCGCCTCCGGAGGCACTGGCACTGGCAGCTTCAGGGTGCAGATCCCGAGTTGGTGATGCAGCATCTGAAAGCAGGGAGGTGGAAGAGTGGCTTTAGCAAAAGGTCAGGTTGGCGGCAAGGCATGCCAGATTGCGGCAAGGCTCTGACATGGCTGCACACTGAGAAAGCATGCTGGCGAGGGGACCAAGTGGAAGGAGACAGCTGAAAAAGGTGAGAGCCTTACCCTTGCTGTCGAGAAGGGGGTCGGCAGCTGCAGTGGTAACAGAACCACTCAGACGTCCTCCAAGAATCTGGTGCACTCTCTCCTCGAGATCCGTGAGAGTGACCACTTGTGGAGGTCCGCCACCGGTTCGACGCTGGTCCTTTCGGATCGTCGCCAGCTTGGACTGCAGGGGAAACTCTGTTACATGATGCCTTGAGAGATCATCTCATGCCCCCCATGGTGCAAGAGCCCTTACATGATGCCTTGAGAGATCATCTCATGCCCCCCATGGTGCAAGAGCCCTTACATGAGGCCTTGAGAGATCATCTCATGCCCCCCATGGTGCAAGAGCCCTTACATGATGCCTTGAGAGATCATCTCATGCCCCCCATGGTGCAAGAGCCCTTACATGATACCTTGAGTCAAATGTCCATGTGTGTGCCCAGAAAGGGCCATGGGTGCTTGCTGACAGATGGCCATTGGGGCATCATGGCAACAGGGTGCGCGAAGTCAGGTGCAGATGGAGGGAATCAGAAGTTTGCATAAACAACACTCACCCTAACGACCCGAGTGAGGTCGTTGAATTTCTTCCTGCACTGAACAGGGCTCCTGGTCGCCATGCTGCTGGAGTTGACCCTCTGAGAAACATCCCTCCAAGCTCGGAGGTAATCCTTTTGATTCGGCCTCCTGCCATTGTCAGGATACAGAACATCTCGACGGCGCTCCACTGCGGACACCAACTCCTCCAGAGCCTCAGTGCTGAAGCGCTCTGCTCTCTGTCTCACCTTCTCCATCCTGACCAAGTTTTTTGTGCCAGAGAAGGAAGAGCGCCGATTCTGAGGCCTACAGGGCATTGAGTGTGGAAGCTGAGGCTGACTGACCCACCCCTTTAAGAGCCGGTCGGCGCCTGGAAGTCTCGTGGTTATCGGTAATTGAGATCACCTGCGCTGCGCCCGTCCGCGCCGATATTGGGTAGCGCCGGAAGTTTTGCGCCTTAGGAGGCCCGTGCAACGTCTGAATTCGCGCCTCAATCCCCTTTGGGGGGTGATGCAACCCAATATCGCGCCAGGCGGTGATAACTTTCGTCTGGCTATAAACTTTGCGCAGCGCCAGTTCTAACGCCTCAAGTGGGGTGATACCCAATTTCTAGGCCTTTATCTTTAAACCAACAGTCATTGTGGTCATGTGACATTTTGCCACAGCGATAGCACTTCTTTTCTTGTTTCAGTAACATTTTATTAGTTGAATATTCCAGGGATTTTTGTTGAATTTCTAAAGCACCACGTGCTGCTGCTTCCATTGATATTGCAATACTCAGAGCCTTCTCCAATGTGAGGTCTTTCTCAGACAGGAGCTTCTTTTGTGTGCTTTCACTTTGCATGCCACACACAAATCTGTCCCTCAATGCGTCTGATAAGCCCACTCCAAATTGGCAATGTTCTGATAATTTGCGCAACTTTGCCAAATATTCAGAAATGCTTTCATTTTTGCTCTGGTTCCGTTTATGGAATTTAAATCTTTCGGCTATGAGCAGTGGTTTGGGGCTTAAATGATCTTGGAGTGTGTCCACTATTTGTTTGAATGTTTTGTTTGCTGGCTTTTCAGGGGTTAATAAACTACGTAGCAGCCCGTATGTCTTTGCGCCCATAACATTCAGCAAAACAGTGGCTTTCTTTTCTACCTCCACTCCGTTAGCCTCACAGTACAACTCCACTCTTTCAATGTAAGTTGCCCAGTCTTCAATGCTGCTATCAAATGCTGCAATCGTGCCAATCATTGCCATTTTTTTTCCCAAACCCGTTTTTCTTTCTTTATTATTTAGCTAGCATCATGCAAGTCCTGTGCACTTTTCACTTGAATTACGTATCCCCTGCCTAGCTTAGCAAGCGTGCTCCGTTTTCTCTACCTTCTCGCTCCTTTCTTCCAAGTTTCGGTGTCCTCTGGATGCGGTGCCAGAATAGGAAGACGTAGGTTCATAATTCTCATCGCCAATTTGTTGTGTTTGTACCGCTATACACAACTACATAAAATAATAAAGTAGCAGAGACTGAGAGTAACTTCAAGTGATCTTTACTGGGTAACTGGAACTTCGGCACTGACTGTACAAATTGATACGCGTCTGTTATATACGCTCGCAACTAAGGATGTACATCCGCAAAACAAAGTAGTCCCTTCAATGTTGTATACATTACAGAAAGCAAGGAGTAAGTTCTGAAAAGCAGATGACCAGAAACACAGGGTAATGGCTCAAATATTAACAATGGAACTAACCTTGCTGCTCCAGAGAATTAAACATAAATGTAGGACCTGACCAGTGGCATAGGACTTCAATTTGGCTTTTCTCAGTTCCATGGCGGAGTACAGGCATATTACACATTTTGTTTTAATCAAATATTCAAAGGGCTCTATTGTAAGGCAACAGATTATAATGCATTGCTCTGAAAAAACATGACAAAACAGTCCAAAATAACATGACAGGCCTTCAAAATGTTATTGCTCAGATAATTCTAAAGATGCATTCACAATGGAAATATTACAATCTCTAGCTGTGTTGCTGACCCTTCTCAAGTAGCTGGTGCAGCAACTGCCTGCATAGGTGCAGAATAACTGTACACCTCATCGGTGTATGTTTATTCCTGTTGACTTCAGAGTGGCAATGCTATAACATTGCTACAGAAGCCTACAGGTCATCTCCTAATTCTTCATGGGTGTGACTGTGATCGTACTTGATGTCTGTTAGCACGTACACTGATGTTAGGAAGTGACAATGCTTCAATGAAGACTGACTATCTTACAAGACAAGGAATGTCATAGATGCTTTTCATTTTTCCCAATTACTAGCTTCATCAGATAGAAGAAGGGATCACCCTCAATAGGAGATATACTGCATGTCGCACTTGAAACCCAGTTCAGGTGCTTTAAAAATCTTTTCCTTTTTTTGCATATAAGACCCAAAAGTGCAATGCATTAAAACCAATGGTCAGAAAACCAGAAGTGCTGCTAATCCGATGCACTGACCCCCACATCTGATTCTCCAATCTACATTCCTACTGAGTGAGCCTCTACATCAGGAACGTAGTCAGGCAATTTTTGACCGTAATGTCTTAATTCCCTATTTATCTGTTTCCAGCTTGCTCTAGTGGAAGCAGCTGATCAACAATCTTCCTGTTTCAAAATGTTTGAATACAAGCCCAATTTTACCTGTATATCAAGATCTACTTATCAGCCAGCAGATTTGCAATCCATCTATTCACTGAGTTATCAGGTATAATAACCCAGTGAATGGAGGGAGTTACAGGCAGTTGGAAATCTTCCTGATAACCCAGTTCTGGTAACCTTGTCCCAGTAATGCTGTCCTTGACCACATTTCCTGATATCCCTATCATTCATAGTCTGGGCCTACAGCTATATCCAAAGTACCCTGCCCTCCCACGCCAGCCCCCTCCACCCCCCACACCCCACCACCCCCCTTCCCCCCCCCCACCCCCCACCCCCACCACACACTTTCATACTCAGGAACCTCAGCATTAGCTCCTAAACTGGCCTGAAACATCAGCTACCATGCAAGAATACGAGCTGTCCCCACAACAGCTCAGCAGGGGAATGGAGATCTGAGATAGTAGGTCTCCAATGAGCCTGGCTAGATACTGCAAAAAAAAGTAATTTATTGAAAGGTATTAAAAATATTACAATATTATTTAAAGGGATGAAGATGTGAGGGGACAGTATTTTTATACAAAGCACTCTCTAGCCTTTCCTCAAGCTTGAAGGGTAGCTTTGTAGTTTTTAATTTGGCTGCTAAGATTAAAAATAAAAACAATAGTCTCAGTGTGCTTCATGAGTCATTTGTCAGTGATGTGATATGGACTGGTCCTCGTCTCACTGCACCTTGTCATATAATGATTGAATCCCTGCAAAATGTTTGATTGTGAACTTATGTTGCAGTCTGCCTCACTGTGTTTAAAACACAGACTGAACGTATGCCCAATCATTCTGTAATATAGGCATTTTATTTTTAACTTTTATATTTATTTTTTATAAAACTATTAATTTTTGGATGGCTCAGTGGGCTCAACAGTCACTGAAACAGGCCTATTGATGGTTGATGTGGGGAGTGAAACAAGTGCCTCACTAGTTCAGTAGGGGATGGTCTTCTAGGTTTGGTCTCATTGTTGGGAAGAGTGGAGAAAGCTTTACTTTGCATCTAGCTGTGCTATACCTAACCTGGAATTGCTTTCATTTCGACAGCACCTCCAAACCCACGACCACCACCACCTAGAAGGACAAGGGCAGCAGGTGCATGGGAACACCATAAGCTCCAAGTTCCCCTCCAAGTCACACACCATCCTGATTTGGAAATATATCGCCAGTCCTTCATCATCGCTGGGTCAAAATCCTATTAATCCCTACTAACAGCACTGGGAGTACCTTCACCACGTAGTTGCATCGGTTCAAGAAGAAGACCCACCACCACTTCTCAAGAGCAATTAGGGACGGACAATAAATGCTGCCTTGCTAGTGACGCCCATATGCTAAAAATGAATAATTTTTTCAAAATTTCCAACAATAACAATTCTTACCCCAATGAGCACAGAAAAAATACTATTTAAAATCAATTACTTCAATTTCTTAAATGGGTTGTTTGGTAGATGGTAAAGACCACTATAGCCAAATATCACATAGTATGACATAGTATTTACAGTACAGAAACAGGTCATTTGGCCCAATAGTTCATATTTATGCTCCACACGAACCTCCTCCCATCCTTCTTCATCTAACTCCATCAATATATCCCTCTATTCCTTTCTCCCTTGTGCGTTTATCTAGCTTCCCCTTAAATGCATCTATGCTAGTCACATTAACTACTCCTTGAGATGGCGATTTCCACATTCTAACCACTCTCTGGGTAAAGAATGTTTTCCTGAATTCCCTATTGGATTTATTAGTGACTATCTTATATTTATGGCCCCTAGTTCTGGTCTCCCCTGCAAGTGGAAACATCGGCCCAGAAATTCGGGTCGGGGGCTTCCCGCGGGTGCAAGCCCCCGATCTGCACTTACCTTGCGCGTCGGCCGTTGAGCTGTGGGCTCCCGTGGAATTCCGATCCGGGGCCTGGTCCAGCTGCCGGCGCGCAGTGCTTGCATATCCCAGGGGCGCAGTTAGTTCGAAGTGTCCCCTGGGATCACGTGGGTCATGGGCAGCCAATCGGAGCAGGGAATGCCTGTGGTGATTATTCTTTATGTTTAGTAAGAAGTATTGTGATTGGTTGTTTGTTTCCTGCCTTGGGATATATGCTGTAATCTCATTGGTAGTTGATGTCATGTGATTTGTGGTGGCCATCTTAAATTCAGTTCTTTCCAGCCTTTAGTTGAGACTGGGTGTTGAAGATGTGCTACAGGATTTTTAAGTTAATAAAGCCTAGATTAGAAAGGCAAATCTATTCTTTATTTCAATTTATTAACTTTATGTCAGAATGGAGCGATATCTTCAACCAGAACGATTCAATGCTGACCCTAACTCTGCAGGAGCGGATGATAAATGGAAACATTGGTATTGTACATTTAAAAACTTTTTGGGCGTGTTGGATCAAGAGTCTCTAAATAAGCTGAATATGCTGATCAACTACATTGCTCCGGATGTGTATAAGTACATTTTGGACTGTAAAACTTACGAAGTGGCTATTTCTACATTGGAAAAGATTTTTGTTAAACCAAAGAATGAGGTATTTGCACGTCACCTTCTATCTGCCCGTAGGCAGCAGGTGGGAGAATCTTTGGATACTTATTTACAAGCACTTCGGTGCCTTAGTGTTAACTGTAATTATAAGGCCGTGACGGCTGAAGAGTATAAGGAAGAATCGGTACGGGATGCTTTTATTAATGGATTACTGTCTAGATCAATTCGTCAGCGGTTGTTAGAAAATAAGACTTTGGATCTTAAGAGTGCTTTTGAGCAAGCTTCTACATTGGATGTGGCTCAGAGAAGTTCGGATTCTTATGCTCTTTTTAATCGGCCTGTGACTGTGGTTTCGGCAGTTCCGGATGAAAAGGAATTATGTGGACTTAATAGGAGTGGTTTACTAGATTCTGAAACAGTTTCTACTTCAGCGGCTGTTGCCTCTAGGATTCAGAAGTGTTATTTTTGTGGGAACGTCCGGCACCCTCGTCTGAAGTGTCCTGCTCGGGAGGCTGTGTGTAGTAAATGCGGCAAGAGAGGTCATTACGCACGTGTGTGTAAATCATCAGGTTCAATTACCTCCTCTGTGACTATTCAGCCTTTAGATAGGGCGTTTATTGCATCAATTTCTGCTGCATTTGCTCATGGCCTAAACAAAGCTATAGTTATGGCCCAAGTTAATGGGTTGGAAGTGAAGGCCCTTATAGATACGGGCAGTACCGAGGGTTTTATAAGTCTTCAGTTTGCAAAGGAGAAGCATTTGAAAATTTCGCCTGTTTCCTATCAGGTGTGTATGGCTCAGACGACTCTCACTTCACAAGTAGCTGGTTGTTGCTTTGTGAAATTGATTCTTCTAGGTAATACGTATACTGATATATGCCTATCTGTTTTGCCTAATCTCTGTGCGGATATTTTGATTGATCATGATGTGCTTCAGTTACATGAGTCTCTCAGTCTTTCATTTGGCGGGACTAAGCCACCTTTATCTATTTGTGGATTAACCTCTTTATCCATTTCTCCATTATCACTTTTTTCCAATTTGATGCCGGATTGTAAGCCAATTGCTACCAAGTCAAGAAGGTATAGCAGTCAGGATAGAGAATTTATTAATTCTGAAGTTCAACGTTTCTTATTGGAAGGAATCATTGAACCTAGTTGTTCGCCTTGGCGGGCACAGGTAGTTGTCACGACTAACGAGAGACATAAGAAACGAATGGTGATAGACTATTCCCAAACTATTAATAGGTATACTCAATTAGATGCGTACCCTTTGCCTAAGATTGATGAGCTTATCAATAAAGTATCTCAGTATAAGGTTTTTAGCATTATTGACCTAAAGAGTGCTTATCATCAGATTCCTATTGTTAAGAAGGATCAACCATATACGGCCTTTGAGGCTGGTGGAAAGCTGTATCAGTTTTGCCGAATACCATTTGGTGTTACTAATGGTGTTGCTTGTTTTCAACGGGCAATGGATGCTTTTATAAGTGATAACTCTCTCTCTGACACCTTTTCATACTTAGATGACATCACGGTGTGTGGCAAATCAAGGGTGGAGCATGATTCTAATTTAGAAAGATTCCTTCAAGCTGCAGAAAAAGTTGGTTTAACTTTCAATAAAGAGAAGTGTACCTTTTCGACCACTGAGGTAAATCTACTGGGGTACATTATCTCGGGAAACAAGATTAAACCAGACCCAGAACGTCTGCGACCATTGATTGATTTACCTTGTCCTACTAATTCTAAGGCTTTGCAACGAGTTGTTGGACTGTTTTCTTACTATTCTAATTGGATTGCAAATTTTTCACAGAAGATCCGGCCTCTTATTCGGGTTACGACATATCCTCTATCATGGGAGGCCAGGACGTGTTTTGATAATTTTAAAAAGGATATCCTTGGAGCAGTTGTGCATTCTATTGATGAGCAGGTTCCTTTTGTGATTGAGACGGACGCTTCTGATTTTGCAATTGGGGCTACTCTGAACCAAAATGGAAGACCTGTGGCCTTTTTCTCACGTACCTTGAACAATAGTGAAAAAAGGCATTCTTCAATAGAGAAAGAGGCGTATGCAATAGTAGAAGCACTGCGTAAATGGAGACATTATTTATCGGGGCGACATTTTACGTTGGTAACTGATCAAAAGTCTGTGTCCTTTATGCTTGATGTCAAACATTTTGGAAAGATTAAGAATGATAAAATAATGAGGTGGAGGATTGAGTTGGCATGTTACCATTTTGATATAGTTTATCGTCCGGGGAAGGATAATGTTGCTGCTGATGCGCTGTCGAGGGCTTATTGTTCTGTGATTCACGGAGATACGCTTATTAATCTTCACAATGCCTTATGCCATCCTGGGGTTACGAGGATGATACACTTCGTACACAGTAAGAATTTGCCCTTTTCAGTTGAAGACGTCAAGCGGATGACTTCATCATGTTCTATCTGTGCTCGGTGTAAACCGAATTTCTTTAAGCCTCAACGAGCTCATCTTATAAAGGCTACTTCTCCTTTTGAACGTTTGAGCGTCGATTTCAAGGGGCCTCTTCCTTCAACTACTCAAAACCGATATATATTTACTGTTGTGGATGAGTTTTCAAGGTTCCCTTTTGCTTTTCCTTGCGCAGATGTATCAGCTGCTACAGTTATCAAATGTTTGACTCAACTTTTTGTCATCTTTGGGATGCCTGCGTATATCCATTCGGATCAGGGAAGTTCTTTTATGTCTTCCCAGTTGAAGGAATACCTTCAGAGTCGGGGAATTTCTACTAGCAGAACTACCCCGTATAATCCCCAGGGTAATGGACAGTGCGAACGATACAATGGGGTGCTCTGGAAGGCAGTTATGTTGGCTTTGACATCCCGGAACCTTAAGAATACACAGTGGGAAATGGTACTGCCTGATGCCCTGCATTCCATTAGATCATTGCTTTCAACAGCTACTAATGTGACCCCCCATGAAAGGCTCTTTAACTATCCGCGGAGATCTACTACGGGATATTCGGTACCTTCATGGCTTACTATGCAGGGACCTGTGCTGCTTCAACGCCATGTTAGATTGTCAAAATATGATCCTTTAGTGGAGGAGGTGGAGATTTTGGAGGCAAATTCCCAATATGCTCATATTCGATTCCAAGATGGGAAAGAAAGTACCGTTTCAATTAAAGACTTGGCTCCTTGTGGTGGCCAGCCCTCTTCTGAGGATATTAACAATAGTCATGATTCAGATAATGTGGATGCTGTTACAGATACTATGAATATTTCCAATCCGACTGCAGATAATTATACTTCTATTAGTCAGCCCTCGATGGATGTTCATGACCGTCCCAGTTTACCTCCTGATGGGATTTCTAATCCGGAAACCGTTGAAAATCGGGATATGGATAGCCTTCCTGCAGAAGATACTTCTGTGTCTCCTGGTGTGGGAGGGCAAGGAATTTCACCAAGGTTGAGAAGGTCGACACGAACAAGATATCCGGTCGACCGATTGAAAATGGACTTTTAAATTGATAGTAATGTTTTAAAATTGTTGAAATATTATATTATATTGTTTTAGTTGAGAGATACTTAATACTTATGTGCAATGTCACTATTTGTTGTTGCTCACTCAGTATTGTGTCATGTTGATAGTTTTATTTTGTCTGGGCATAGTTTTAGTTGTAAATAATTAATTATAAATTGTAAAGGTTATTTAGGTTGGAGTATATTTTAAAAGGAGGGGCGAATGTGGTGATTATTCTTTATGTTTAGTAAGAAGTATTGTGATTGGTTGTTTGTTTCCTGCCTTGAGATATATGCTGTAACCTCATTGGTAGTTGATGTCATGTGATTTGTGGTGGCCATCTTAAATTCAGTTCTTTCCAGCCTTTAGTTGGGACTGGGTGTTGAAGATGTGCTACAGGATTTTTAAGTTAATAAAGCCTAGATTAGAAAGGCAAATCTATTCTTTATTTCAATGCCCCATTCATAAGTCTGACAGGAAGTGCTGTCACGACTTATAAATACTACGGCCCCAAAATAGCACTAAATCTTCAAATACATTTTTAAAAAACATCAAATTTTTTAAATAAACTATAAATTGCATGAAATAACCATTTTGAACATTAATTAAATTTTTTGAAAAAAATAATTTTATTTTCTAATGGGGCTAAAAATAAACTTACCTTGCTTTAAAGTATTTAAAAATAATAAACCTGTGGAAAAAATGTTTTAATTTTAATTAATTCACCACTTACCTTGTAAAAAGCAGGCCTTACGCCTGCTTTTTACATTTCTAAATTCTAAGGCTTACCTTCCCGGGAAAACCTGTAAATAAAAACGAAGTTCGATGCGCACGCGCAGCCTCCCCCGCGCACACGTTCGACCTCTGAACCTCTTTGTTCAGAGGAACGGAAGTGCCGGTTTCACGCGCATGCGCAGTGCATGCAGGAAACCGGCACTTCCATCGGGCTTACGGGTGAGTACCCCGTGCGTACTCACCCGTGGAGACCCGAATTTCTGGGCCAATATCTCTACGTCTACCCAATCAAACCCTTTCATAATCTTAAAGGTCAGGTCACCCCTTTGTCTAGCGAAAAGAGTCCCAGTCTGTTCAATCTTTCCTGATAGGTATAACCTCTCAGTTCTGGTATCATTCTAGTAAATCTCCAATGCCTCTATATCCTTTTTATAATAATATGAAGACCAGAACCAGTCACAGTACTCCAAGTACGGCCTAGCCAAGGTTCTATACAAGTTTAACATAACGTCTCTGCTTTTCCATTCTATTCCTCTAGAAATGAACCCCAGTGCTTTGTTTGCTTTGTTATGGCCTTATTAACCTGCATCGCTACTTTTAGTGATTTGTGCATCTGTATCCCCAGATCTCTTCTACACCATTTAGACACTTATAGGGAAAAATTCAGTATCGCCCCGTTTGGGGCGCGATTATCGGCCGTGCGCAAAGTTTAGCGTCTGATGCTAATTATCGCCTCCGACAGCAAACTTGGCTTTTATCGCCCCTGGAGGTGATTGGAGCGCTACATCAGGCGCTTCACACCTCTCTTATGGCACAAAGGCCGAGGAGCGAGGCGCTAACTCAGAGCGCGGGCGCACCACAGGTGCTGTCAGTTAGCCATGGAACACAGACACACTGGCCCCGGACAGTTCTTAAAGGGGAGGGTCGATCTTGCTCTCCAGGCACACCCTGCTCATTGGAGCCTTGAATCTCGGCCTGGAGAGACCTGTGCCTAAATCTTGCAGCCAAGGACTATGGAGAGGGCTAGGGAGCGAGCACAACATTTCAGCGAGTGGGCCTTGAAGGCTCTGGTTGGTGCGGTGGAGCGCAGAAGATCAACACTGTACCCAGAGAGTGGCAGGAGGCCTTTGCCGCGCCATTACAGAAGAGTGTGTAGGGAGGTGGCACAGAGCGTCTCCTCCAGGAGCATAGTGCCCAGGACCCATATACAATGTAGAAAAATGTTCAACAACCTCACTCGGGTTGTCAGGGTAAGTGACTTTTTATCAATACCTCTCCATCCCTCCATCTCAACCTCACTCTATAGCTAGAGGGTCTAAAAACCCCAATGCCCAACACTCATCCAACACCTATGGCCCTCTCATGAAACACACATGCACATTCCACACCTTGCATACAGTAAGGGCTATTCACCTATGGGAGGCACACCAGGCAAGACCATGGCTGCATACAGTAAGGGCTATTCATCCATGGGAGGCACATCAGGCAAGACCATGGCTGCATACAGTAAGGGCTATTCACCTATAGGAGGCACATCAGGCAAGACCCTGGCTGCATACAGTAAGGGCTGGTCACCTATGGGAGGCACATCAGGCAAAACCATGGCTGCATACAGTAAGGGCTATTCACCTATGGGAGGCACATCAGGCAAGACCATGGCTGTATATTTACTCAGATGCCGTCCTTTTTCTTGCAGGCCAAGCTATCTCATAATAGGAGACAGCAGCAATGGACGGGTGGAGGGCAACCTCAGCTGCAACCCCTCAGCGATCTTGAGGAGCGCGTCCACAGGATTGTGGCAAGCTGGGTGATCGGTCCCGTCGCCACTGGAGAGGCCGACCCCATTCTGGACCGCAATGGTAAGTTCATCACCTTTTTGTCCTCTCTCCTTCCACTTGTCCCTCAGAACACCAGCCTTTGACACTTTCAATCCAACTTACTAAATCGCTGCACTCATTCCTCCCTTACTGCCACCCTGTCCTCAAGCTAAAGCCATATTTGTACCTCCCTGCTTTCAGATGGTGATTCACCAACTGAGGAGGTGGGCCCTGAAGCTGCCAGTGGGAGTGAAGCTGCAGGCGAGGAGGAAGATGAAGCTGGAGCATTAGCGCCACCCTCTCCTGAGGAAGCCCATGCCCACACTGGGAACACGCCTTCCCTGGAGGGGAGCAGGGGGGGAAGGGTCTGATGAGGGTGAGGCTCCAGGACCCAGCGGGTTGCAGCAACGCGATGGGGGTCGGGAAGCTCGGGGGGACTTCTCCCTGGAGGGAGAGTATGCCAGCGAGTCCTGCTGCACTGGACGCAGAGGAGGAGCGGCTGTTCGCTGAAATGAACACCCAGGCGGTGGACATGCACATTGAGCTCATGGGTGCAGTGGGAAGGGTGCCCGAATGCATTGAATCACTGGCAAGGAGTGTGGAGCACTTTGCTGTAGCACAGGCGGATGCCACGCTAAAGCTTAGTGCTGCAATTCAGTCACTGGCTGCCATGACTCCATCTCTGACTGCTCTCATGCAGACTCAGATTGAGGCCACGCGAGCACTGACTGCTGCCATCCTTGCTGGTTCGGACACATTTCCCCGGGGCAATCTGTGCACCAGCAGATTGTTCCGGATGCTGAAGTGCTGCCCCGTGGGAGTGTCAGTGTGTTGGTCGAGCAGGGAGTTGCTGTCCTCTCTCAAGATGACAGCATTTCTGCTGCCACCACTGTCACTTCTCCACTGCACTTGCCACCGCCTGTAGGACAGACTGCTGCCACCCATGCAGAGTTGGTGCAGTCTGAAGCCGGGCCCTCCAGGCCCAGAGCTGGTTGAGGCCATCCTTCAAGGGCATCTGCAGTCGCAGGTTCTGACAATCAGCAGCCTTCCACCAGTCTTGCTGCAGCCACTGGGGTTCCATTATGGAGGAGCAGTAGGGTGGGAAGGGGGGAAGTGCGCAAGGGAAGGAGATCACCCTCGAAGCGCAAAAAGTAGGTGTGACAAAATGTAGCTCATTTTTTTAGTAAAGGCCAAGGTTCGTGGTCAAACTTTTGTTTAGCGTTTTGGACATTATCTCCAGGTTGTGAGAACCAGTTATGTTAATGACTGTGTTTTTGTGTTTCTTTCTATTAGTTTGTCATGAGGAAATGATACACACAGAGTTTGTAAAATAAGTAAGTTTTTGTATTCAAAATGTACACGTTTGGTCTTTGCAATCATTGCTGCCTTGGCCGGCTTAGGGGTTGCGGGTTGATTTCATTCATGTTGTTCTCAATGGCAGAAGCCATTTCCTCAGCAGGGGCCTAGAAGCGGCTTGCTATCAACCATTGACGGACGGCCCTTCCAGTTGCTACATTGTGGGCCTCCCTCCCGCCTTGGTGCTGCTGATGATCATCCTCCTCCTCTTCCTCCTCCTCCTCTTCTGCTGGTGCTCCAAGGCCTGGTGACATTGGCTGGGTCCTGAGGATTGCCAGGTTATGCAGCATGCAGCACACAACAATGAAGTGGGAGACTCGCTCAGGCGAGTACTGCAGGGCTCCTACAGAATGGTCCAGACAGCGGAACCATTGCTTGAGCATGCCGATTGTGTGCTCAACGATGTTCCTGGTAGCTTGATGGCTCTCGTTGTACCGTAGCTCAGCAGGGGTGTTGGGGTTATGGAGTGGTGTCATCAGCTAGGTGCACAGTGGATATCCCTTGTCCCCGAGAAGCCAACCACCTGGGTGATGCGGTGCCTGGAAAAGTTCTGCCACAGTAGTCTGGCGCAGGATGTATGCATCGTGGCTGCTGCCAGGATAGCAGGCATTGACAGCGAGTATCAGCTGTCTGTGGTCCAAGACCAACTGCACGTTTAAGGAATGGAAGCCCTTTCGGTTGTGGAAATCCTCGGCATTCTCATGCGGAGCACGCAAAACCAAATGCGTGCAGTCAAGGGCGCCCTGCACCATGGGGAAGCCCGCTATCCTCGCAAAGCCCGTTGCGCGTTCATGCTGCTTGGCCGGGTTCATGGGGAAAGAGATGTACTCTCGTCTCCTTTTATAGAAGGCATTTGTGACCTGACGGATGCAGCAATGGACCGCGAACTGGGAGATATTGGCGATGTCCCCAGTAGCTGATTGAAATGAGCCACTGGCATAAAAGTTGAGAGCCACTGTTATCTTCACTGCCACCGACAGAGACGTCCTGCTCCTCAGTTGAGGCTGCAGATTTGGCTGCAGCAGGTGGCAGAGCTCAGTAACCACCTCCTTGCTGAAGCGCAGCCTTCGCAAACACTGCTCCTCAGATATATGAGAAATGTTGGCGAAATACCCTGGGAGGGTAAGGTCTCCTGTACAGAGGCCTGTTGGCCCTCCTCCGTCTGGCCATGATTGCTACTCTCTCTCTGCGTCTCTGTGGCCTCCGAATCTGCTGGCACAGGACAACGCTCCCAATTAGTGCAGCCCCCATAGTCTCTTGGCAATCAAAGTATTGAAGGTCAAAAACCAAAGTACTTGCAAAGTTATAGACAGAAGCCAAAACTACTTCACACAGCGTTGACTCAATGCAGAAGTCTCTCTTTCTCTCTCTCAAAATTTCTCTCTCTCTCAGAACGAGTGGTGCAAAAAGTCTACCACACAAAAAGCCAGGAAGAGGCCCCCTTTAAAGAGCACCCCCCAGCCCCACAGCAACTGGGAAGCGTTCCAGTCTATCTGTCGTTGGTTGTGCCAGGCGGAAAGGAGGGGGGCGCCACTCAATTTCCGTTTCGGGGTGCCCCAAGGGTATTGCATGCTCGAATGACGTCAAGATCTACGTGCGCAGGAGATCGGGCGGTATTGTTTAGCGCTGCTGCAAAATGTTCGGACAATTTCATGAGAGGCGCAGATATTGCCGCGCCCGGGCGCTAGTTGCTTTGCGCCCCATTAGCGCCCTCTTAAGGCGCTAACGGGAGGCACAAACCAACTGAATTTTTCCCCCTTAATTTCCAATCAGTATATGGCCTCCTTATTCTTCCTACCAAAATGCACGACCTCACACTTACCTACATTGAAGTTCATTTGCCAATTACATGTCCATTCTGGAAGATTATTAATGTCTTCCTGTATTTTGTCACAGTCTTCCTCTGTATTAACTACACCCCTCAATTTGGTGTCTTCTGCAAATTTTGAAATTGTACTTCAGATTCCTGAGTCCAAATTGTTTATGTAAATAGTGAATGACTGGTCCCAGCATCGATCTTTGTGGAACCACTTCCCACCACTGCCAGTCTGAGTAACTACCTTTAACCCCTACTCTCTGGCCAGAATTTTAACCTTCGGGTCGGGTGCGTGCGGGCAGCATAGCGGGTCGGGAATGCAATGTTCACAGCAGTGTGTTGCTCAGAGCACTTTTAACTCAATGGTCCCAATTGACGACTCATACACGTTTCCCGGCCCTATGAAATGGAGCAGGTCTGATGATGTCATCAACACAGTACATTTGGCATGTAACTTACCAAACACGTGGAAACACAGCTTACTGTGAATATACATTTAGCAAACTGGAAGGCATTCTCTTCAAATTAGCCCTGTACATAGTGCATCAAAATACAACTACAAGTTAACCAGCTAGACAGAGAGCGAGCACTTCACGGCTAGCTGTGTAAGTTTGCTTACAAAGAAAAGTTACAAACTAAACATTTTCTGCAAAATATAGTGTACACTAATCATCTATAACATTCTCAAGTACTTACAGACAAATAGTGTCCAAGGCTGAAGCGTGGCAACAATATAACTTCCCAGACCATGTGTGGCTACAGGTCTGTGATATACAGTAGTTTACTTTACTGTGCTTTACTGCACTTTACTGCGCTTTTACTGCAGTTGCTAGGTACCAAATATCCACCAGGTGGCGGTACACCATGGGATTCGACCCAAATTACTCAAACCCCTGAATTAACTGGAAAACTAACATAAATTCCTAAAGAAAGGCAGCACAGGGACTTAAGGCGGATAAATCCCCCGGACCTGATGGCCTACATCCTAGGGTCTTGAGAGAAGTGGCGGTAGGGATTGGGGATGCATTGGTGATTATTTTCCAAAACTCCCTGGACTCAGGAAAGGTCCCGGCAGATTGGAAAACTGCTAATGTAACACCCTTATTTAAGAAGGGAAGTAGACAAAAAGCCGGAAACTATAGACCAGTTAGCCTAACATCTGTGGTTGGCAAAATGTTGGAGTCCATTGTTAAGGAAACAGTAACAGAGCATTTGGATAAACATAATTTAATAGGACAGAGTCAGCATGGTTTTATGAAGGGGAAGTCATGTTTGACAAATTTGCTCGAATTCTTTGAGGACGTAACATACAGGGTGGATAAAGGGGAACCAGTGGATGTAGTGTATTTGGACTTCCAAAAGGCATTTGACAAGGTTCCACACAAAAGATTACCGATCAAGATAAAAAATCACGGGATTGGGGGTAATATACTGGCATGGGTGGAAGATTGGCTATCTAACAGAAAACAAAGAGTTGGGATAAATGGTTCGTTCTCGGGCTGGCAATCAGTAACCAGTGGTGTTCCGCAGGGGTCAGTGCTGGGACCCCAACTCTTTACAATCCATATTAACGATTTGGAGGAAGGGACCGAGTGCAACATATCCAAGTTTGCCGACGATACAAAGATGGGAGGGAAAGCAGTGAGTGAGGAGGACATAAAAAACCTGCAAAAGGATATAGACAGGCTAAGTGAGTGGGCAGAGATTTGGCAGATGCAATATAATGTTGGAAAGTGTGAGGTTATGCACTTTGGCAGAAAAAAGTCAAAGAGCAAGTTATTATCTAAATGGAGAGAAACTGCAAAGTGCTACAGTACAAAGGGATCTGGGGGTCCTGGTGCATGAAACACAAAAAGTTAGTATGCAGGTGCAGCAGGTGATCAGGAAGGCCAATGGAATCTTGGCTTTTATTGCAAGCGGGATGGAGTATAAAAACAGGGAAGTCTTGCTGCAGTTATACAGGGTATTGGTGAGGCCACACCTGGAATACTGCGTGCAGTTTTGGTTTCCATATTTAAGAAAAGATATACTTGCTCTCGAGGCGGTTCAGAGAAGGTTCACTCGGTTGATTCCGGAGATGAGGGGGTTGACGTATGAGGAAAGGTTGAGTAGGTTGGGACTCTACTCATTGGAGTTCAGAAGAATGAGAGGCGATCTTATCGAAACATATAAGATTGTGAGGGGGCTTGATCGGATGGATGCGGTAAGGATGTTTCCACTGATGGGTGAGACTAGAACTAGGGGGCATAATCTTAGAATAAGGGGCTGCCCTTTCAAAACTGAGATGAGGAGAAACTTCTTCACTCAGAGGGTAGTAAATCTATGGAATTTGCTACCCCAGAGAGCTGTGGAAGCTGCAACATTAAATAAATTTAAAATGGAGATAGACAGTTTCCTAGCAGATAAGGGAATTAGGGGTTACGGGGAGAGGGCAGGGAAATGGACGTGAGTCTAGATTCGGATCAGCCATGATCCTATTGAATGGCGGAGCAGGCCCGAGGGGCCGTATGGCCTACTCCTGCTCATACTTCTTATGTTCTTACATTCTTATTATCGCTGCATACTCTGGTGGAGGCTGTCAGAGCACGAAGGGAGGTCTTCTTCCCTGTTGATAGGCAAAAGAGACCTCCACAAGAAACAGAAAGAGCCTGGCTGGATATAGCTGAGGAGGTCAGCAGCAGGGATGTGATGAGGAGGACCTGGATCCAGTGATGTTCAGGAAACACTTCAATGATCTCATGAGGTTAGGAAAAATGAGTGCAATGCCACACTCACACTCATCCTGAAGTGCCTGTCACCACATCCCCATCACTCTGCCTTCCCAAGCCTACTCCTGCACATCATTCCTCACACCAACATACCTTCCAAGTCCACCCATCCCTTTCTCTCTATGTACATACTCACATCCCCATCTGACTAACCACCCCTGACACTTGCGCTCATTGGAATGCAATCATAGCAAATAAGACCACAGAAGGAGGCCATTTGGCATTGGCACCCCACTCTCTCATAGTCACGCTCTACAGATGTAGCCCATCCATTCCTTACACTCATTCCATCACTCTCACTCAATCTTCGCTTCTTCCCCTCCTTGCAGGAGAAAAGAGCCCAGAATAACAGAGAGAGGGAGAGAACCAGAGGTGGTCCTCCAGTTTTTGCACACCTACCAGCAGCTGAGGAAGCGGCTCTGGTGATTTCGGGAGTTTGAGAGACGCTGGCGGTGGGGGATGGAGAGAGGGGGACATCCGAGCAACCTGGTGACAGAATCACATATCATAAAGCCACATGGCATACAGCAGTCACTCATATGGGGACTGATATCAGCAGCCAGTGAAATGTCATCATCTGCATAATGGTAACATTACCCATTCTTATCATAACACTTCTAATTCATCTCTTTACTCTCCCACAGGTCCATCAACTGCTTGCACCTGCCCCCCCCCACCCCCAACTGTCTAGCTGGAGGAGGAAGACGGCTCCTCAGAGGAAGCTCCAGTCTCTGAGGGTGCAGTGTTAGCAGACCCATGTGCACCCAGAACCAATGCAGATACGCACACCTCGGTGGGTCCTGTGAGAGATAGAGTAGTGTTGTCACCTGGTGTCTCTCACATCACAAGTGATGACAGGGACAGCAGTGGATACTCCTCGCTGGAGGGCGCAGGACGCTCCAAGCTCTGCTGAGCTACATGCAGACGCTGAGCCTCGGGGGCTATTGAGAAAGAGGGTGATCGTGGAGGGGCAGCAACAATTGTATGAGGCTCTGGCATTTTTGCAGCCACGATGTCTGCAAATGTTCAGAGAATGGAGGAGTCCATCTCCAATATGAGCACCACCATGTCACAGGTGATGGCGATGATGTGCTGTTCCATGGAAAGGATGGCCACCTGCATGAGGCAGCAAATGCGCCATTCACATGAGAACATGGTAGCTGTGGACAACAGATGGCAGGCGCTCATAGACCTCCTCTCAAGGCGGGATATAAACATAGACTTGGGCCTTCATCACCCCACTGATGTGCAGCAAGGTGTTCACCAGCTCCGTGCTAGCAGGGAAGTGCGAGTGCCCCATGAGAGGGATGATGGTGAGAGGGGGCATGGAAGTGGGGGCTCTGCTCAATGCACTCCCACTTCTCCCCCATTGCCTCCCCCTCAGTCAGAGCCCCACATGCTTCCTCGGATTGTGATGGCTGAGTCTACCCCTGCACAGTTGCAGGAGGAGCAGACTTGGGCGGGGCCATCAAAGGCTCCAAAACCCAGAGGACATCTGCCAAATGTGTCTGACGAGTTGCAGCAGGAAAGTGAGCAGCCTGCAACTACCTCTGCTGGAGCCACAGGGGTTGTACCTTGTTGAAGCACTCAGAAAAGAAAATTGACACAAAAGTATATGCACAAGGGTATGCACATGGGTGTATCAAAAAATGTTAGTGGTAAGTTTCAGTTATTTTGATGACACATAAATTTATTTTGTTGCACAACTTTCCCGTCTTGTCCATTTTTGCCTCAATCCTTGGAAGTGGCTTTGTTACTTGGAGTGAATTGTCACACATTATTTAACCTTGAGCATTGGGGCTTTGGGTGAGAGGAATTGGTCATTGTATGGATGCTTAATGGTGTTATTGGAAGCGGGGGGGGGAGTTAGTACAGCATGTGGCAGGCATGTGGCTGCATTGGAGCAAATAAAGTAAATCAGACAATGATGAGGCCATCCCAGACCTCCCGGGCAGCAATGTGCGCTGGTGCCACCTGCACCTCAGGTTCCTCCTCCTCATCTTCCACCTGCTCCTCCTCCTCCTCCTCATCTTCCACCTGCTCCTCCTCCTCCTCCTCATCTTCCACCTGCTCCTCCTCCTCTGAAGAGGTTGTGTGCTGTGTGCCATGCTCCTCATGCAGCTCCAATCCTCATTGCTATGCCATATTATGCAGCGCGCAGCAGACGACGATGATTCTGGAGACACCCTGGCAGGTGCGTACTGAAGGGCTCCTCCAGATCTGTCAAGGCATCTGAAGCGCATCTTCAGCATGCCTATTGCTTGCTCTATGACACATCTGGTGGAGTTGTAGCTCTCATTATAACACTCCTTGGCCTCAGTACTTGGCCTCCTCAGGGTGTCATGAGCCACGTCTTCAGTGGATAGCCTTGTCTCCAAGCAGCCAGCCATTAAGTCTGTTTGGAGGAGCGAAGAGCTGAGGGAGGCTGGACTGGCGCAGCACGAAAGAGTCATGACAGTTGCCAGGGAATCTGGCACACAGATGCATGATGATCTTTTTATGGTTGCAGACGAGCTGCACATTGAGGGAGTGGAAGCCCTTGCGGTTCACAAACACACCTGGGTGATGATGGAGTGCCCTGATGGCTACATGTGTGCAGTCGATGATGCCCTACGTCTGTGGGAAGTCAGCCAGAACTGCAAAGCCCGCTCAGTAGCACTGGCCTCATCAGTGGCAAAGATGATAAAATTGGCTTACTTGTGACGCATGGCATCCGTCACCTGGGTGATGCATCTGTGGGCGGCCGACTGTGAGATCCTGCAAATGTCTGCTGCAGATCCCTGGAAGGAGCCTGAGGTGAAGAAGTTGAAGGCGCTAGTGACTTTGACAGCCACTTGTAAGGTATGTCCATCAGGTCCTCTGGGCAGCAGGTCTTGTTTCAGCAAGCTACAAATGTCTGTGACGACCTGGCACAATAGCCTGAGCCTCCTTTGGCACTGCTACTCAGTTATGTTGAGGAAGCTCATCCTTTGCCTGTATACCCTGTGTTGGGGGTATCGCCTCTGGTGCATTGCAGCCTTGTGGTGACCCCCTCTCTCCTGTAGAACATCAGGTCATTGAGGAGAAGGCTGCTGTTGTGGTTGCTGCTGCTGCTGGTGTTGCAGTTGGTGTTGTTGGTGGTGGGGCTCATCTTGGTCCGATTCTGGGGGTCAAGGTGAGACAGTATAAGCGGCACCCATGCTGATATAGTAGATGGCAGGTAAAGTGGAGATCAGAGGGCCAATGTTGTGATAGTGAATAGCAATGTGGTGAGAGTAGCTTCCAAGGTTTCAAAAATGACCTGCAAGCTGCAGACACTTAAATCTTTGGACAAAATGGAGTGCGCAAGAGCCTTTCCATGAGGCAAGTAATGAGGTGTAATGTTGAAGTACTTATGTGCTTTTCCCCGCTGTCAATGAATGAATTCACCAATGGCCACTGAGCTTCCACCTCCCCTTCACAGGTGAGGCACCCGACCCCCATGAATCCCGTGCTCTTGCAGTAAAATTCAGGAGCTGGCGTTAAAATCACTCTTCAGGGTCTCTAAAGAAGCACTTAATGATTTCAATGAAGTCGCCTGGCTCTGCCCATCAGATCCGTGTCACGCCTTCAAAGCTGCCCGTGTTAAATGCACAAGGTGGTGTGATGACGGCGGGGTCCCGACATGCTCACTATTTCTGGGATTTTTACTACCGACATGCCCCCTAATCCGCACACTTGGCAACGGGAAAATTCTGGCCAGTCTGTTTCCTGTTTTGTAGCCTGCTTGCTGTCCATTCTGTTACTTGTCCCCTGACTCCATGGGGGCACAAATGGGTAGGTTGGGGTCAGGTGGGAGGTTAAAGTGTTAGCAAATTGAATCCCAACCCACCTCCAACCACCCACTTCCGGTTTTAATGGAGGCAGGAAAGTGGGGAGTGTGCCACCAACCTGCTCCCAGGAGGAGGGGGTCGCCATTTAAATACTATAGTGAGGCTGGTGTGCCTCAGATTTAACCAGCATTTCAAATTTAACAGTGGCTGGTTGGGTTTCTCAGGTCTTGGGGAACCCACTAGCTAAAGTAAGGCAAGGAGTGCTGCATCCAGGAGGGAAGTGTCTTTACACATATCCTGGATCCAGCGTCCCTGCCTAAACCACCCCCCCCCGTGATCAGAGACCCTCCCACGAGGCCTCTGATCTCCCCTCCCACGAGGCCTCTGATCCCCCCCACCACGAGCCTCTGATCTCCCCTTCACGAGGCCTCTGATCTCCCCTCCCACGAGGCCTCTGATCTCCCCTCCCACGAGGCCTCTGATCTCCCTCCCACGAGCCTCTGATCCCCCTCCCACGAGGCCTCTGAACTCGCCCCCCACAAGCCTCTGATCTCCCCTCCCACGAGCCTCTGATCCCCCTCCCACGAGCCTCTGATCTCCCCTCCCACGAGGCCTCTGATCTCGCCTCCCACGAGGCCTCTGATCCCCACCCCATGAGGCCTCTGATCCCCACCCCACGAGCCTCTGTTCCCCCTCCCACGAGCCTCTGATCTCCCCCTCCCACGAGGCCTCTGATCTCGCCCCCCACGAGGCCTCTGATCTCCCCTCCCACGAGCCTCTGATCTCCCCCTCCCACGAGGCCTCTGATCTCCCCTCCCACGAGCCTCTGATCTCCCCTCCCACGAGCCTCTGATCTCCCCTCCCACGAGCCTCTGATCTCCCCTCCCACGAGCCTCTGATCTCCCCTCCCACGAGGCCTCTGATCTCCCTCCCACGAGGCCTCTGATCTCCCCTCCCACGAGCCTCTGATCTCCCCTCCCACGAGGCCTCTGATCTCCCCTCCCATGCGGCCTCTGATCTCCCTCCCACGAGGCCTCTGATCTCCCCTCCCACGAGCCTCTGATCCCCCTCCCACGAGCCTCTGATCCCCCCTCCACGAGGCCTCTGATCTCCCCTCCCACGAGGCCTCTGATCTCCCTCCCATGAGGCCTCTGATCTCCCCTCCCACGAGCCTCTGATCCCCCTCCCACGAGCCTCTGATCTCCCCCCCATGAGGCCTCTGATCTCCCCTCCCATGAGCCTCTGATCTCCCCTCCACGAGGCCTCTGATCTCCCCCTCCACGAGGCCTCTGATCTCCCCTCCCACGAGGCCCCTGATCTCGCCCCCCACGAGGCCTCTGATCTCGCCCCCCACGAGGCCTCTGATCCCCCCACCACGAGGCCTCTTATCTCCCCCGCATGAGGCCTCCGACCCCCACCCCCCTCCCCCCCAAGGCCTCCGATTACCAACCCAGACTCCTCCCTCCATGCTCCTTCCCCCTCCCTGATGCTGCAGCCATGAGCCTTCAACGCCCCCCCCACCTGCCCCCGAGCAATTGAGTATCGTGGTGACAGAAACGTGGATAAAAGTTTTTGACAATGGGGATGAAGCTAGGGGTGCAGATAGCCAATGTTGTGGAGGTTGAAGTAAGAGGTGATAGATAGCTCTGGGCCAACATGAACTAAGATTTTGCACAATATGTTACAAACTGGAGCATGGTTTATGGAATGGGGTGAAAGCAATGGTTTGAGTCTTGCCAATGTTCAGTTGGAAGAAATTTTGACTGATTCATGACTTGATGGCAGGCAGGCAGTCTGGCAGAACTGAGATTGTTGTGGAGTCAAAGGAAGTGGTAGAGAGGTAGCTCTGTGTGCCATTGGCAAATGGATGGAAGCTGATCTGTGCCTGCGGATGAAGTAACTGAGGCAATGAGGAGGGGGGTAAGGTTAGATCCTTGTAGAACTGTGGAAGTGACTGTGCAGGGGTGGGAAGAAAAGTCATTGCTGGAGATACACTTGTTGCATTGTGATGCTGTAGGTGACTATTTTTTTTATTCGTTTATGGGATGTGGGCATCGCTGGCAAGGCCAGCATTTGTTGCCCGTCCCTAATTGCCCTTGAGAAGGTGGTGGTGAGCCGCTTTCTTGAACCGCTGCAGTCCGTGTGGTGAAGGTACTCCCACAGTGCTGTTAGGTAGGGAGTTCAAGGATTTTGGCCCAGTGACAATGAAGGTTCGGCGATATACTTCCAAGTCAGGCTGGTGTGTGACTTGGAGGGGAACTTGGAGGTGGTGGTGTTCCCATGCACCTGCTGCTCTTGACCTTCTAGGTGGTAGAGATCGCGGGTTTGGGAGGTGCTGCCAAAGAAGCCTTGGCGAGTTGCTGCAGTGCATCTTGTAGATGGTACACACTGCAGCCACAATACGCTGGTGGTGGAGGGAGTGAATGTTTAAAGTGGTGGATGGGGTGCCAATCAAGCGGGCTGCTTTGTCCTGGATGGTGTCGAGCCCAAGCCTGAACGTCATCCAGGTCTTGTTGCATGCGGGCATGGACTGCTTCATTATCTGAGAAGTTGTGAATGGTGCTGGACACTGTGCAGTCATCAGTGAAGGGCATCCCCATTTCTGACCTTATGTTGGAGTGAAGGTCATTGATGAAGCTGGTTGGGCCTAGGACACTTCCCTGAGGAACTCCTGCAGCTGTGATGATTGACCTTCAACCAGCACAACCATCTTCCTTTGTGCTAGGTATGACTCCAGCCAGTGGAGAGTTTCCCCCCCCCCCAATTCCCATTGACTTCAGTTTTACTAGGGCTCCTTGATGCCACACTTGGTCAAATGCTGCCTTGATGTCAAGGGCAGTCAATCTCACCTCACGTCTGGAATTCAGCTCATTTTGTCCATATTTGAACCAAGGCTATAATGAGGTCTGGAGCCGAGTGGTCTTGGTGGAACCCAAACTGGGCATCAGTGCCGCTTGATAGCACTGTTGCGGACACCTTCCATCACTTGACTGATGATTGAGCGGTAATTGGCCAGATTGGATTTGTCCTGCTTTTACGTGGACAGGACATACCTGGACAGTTTCCACATTGTCGGATAGATGCCAGTGTTGTAGCGGCTAGTTCTGGAGCACAAGTCTTCAGCATGATAGCTGGGACCCATAGCCTTTGCTGTATTCAGTGCGCTCAGCCATTTCTTGATATCATGTGGGGTGAATCGAATTGGCTGAAGACTGGCTTCTGTGATGGTGGGGACCTCAGGAGTAGGCCGATAGGGATCATCCACTCGGCACTTCTGGCTGCAAATGCTTCAGCCTTGTCTTTTGCACTCACGTGCTGGGCTCCACCATCATTGAGGATGGGGATATTCATGGAGCCTCCTCCTCCCGTTACTTGTTTAATGATCCACCACCATTCACGACTGGATGTGGCAGGACTGCAGAGCTTTGATCAGATCCATTAGCTCTGTCTATAGCATGCTGCTTCTGCTTTTAGTATGCATGTAGTCCTGTGATACAGCTTCCCCAGTTTGGCACCACATTTTTAGGTATGCCTGGTGCTGCTCCTGGCATGCTCTTCTACACTCCTTATTGAACCAGGGTTGGTCCCCTGGCTTGATGGTAATGGTAGCGTGCCAGGCCATGAGGTTACAGATCGTGGTGGAATACAATTCTGCTGCAACCGATGGCCCACAACTTCTGTAGAAGGGTTTCGACCTGAAACGTTGACTCTATTTCTCTCTCTGCGATGTTGCCTGGCCTGCTGAGTTTTTCCAGCATTTTCTGTTGTTATTTTAGTCCACAACTCCTCATGGATGCCCAATTTTGAGCTGCTAGATCTGTTCTGAATCTATCCCATTTAGCACGGTGGTAGCGCCACACAACACAATGGAGGGTGTCCTCAGTGTGAGGATGGGACTTCGACTCCACAATGACTGTGCGGTGGTCACTGCTACCAATACTGTCATGGACAAGTGGATTGGTGAGGACAAGGTCAAGTAGGTTTTTCCCCTCGTGCTGGTTCTCTCACCACTTTTCGCAGGCCCAGACTGGCAGCTATGACCTTCAGGACTCAGCCAGCCTGGTCAGTAGTGGTGCTACTGAGCCACTCCGGGTGATGGAAATTGAAGTCTCCCACCCAGAGTACATTCTGTGCCCTTGCTACTCTCAGTGCTTCTTCCAAGTGGTGTTCAACATGGAGGAGTATTGATTCATGAGCTGAGGGAGGGCGGTAGGTGGTAATCAGCAGGAGGCTTGCTTGCCCATGCTTGACCTGAAGCCATGAGACTTAATGGGGTCCAAGTCAATGTTGAGGATTCCCAGGGCCACTCCTTCCTGACTATATACCATCCCTGGTGGGTCTGTCCTGGAATTTCAGAGGGCAGTTAAGAGTCAACAACATTGCTGTGGGTCTGGAGTCACATATAGGTAAGGACAGCAGATTTCCTTCCCTAAAGGACATTAGTGAACTAGGAAGGTTTTTACGACAATCTGATAGTTTCATGGCCACCATTACTGATACTAGCTTTTCATTCTGACCTCTTTATTAACTGAATTTAAATTCCCCAGCTACTATGGTGGGATTTGAACTCATGTCTCATGGATCGTTATGTCCAGGCTTCTGGCCCAGTGACATTCCCACTATGCTACCGTTCCCGTGTCAAATGTTGCAAAGAGGTTGAGATAGACAAGCCAGGACAATACATCATGGTCTTAGTCATATAGGATGTAATTTGCAAAGTTGGCTAGTGCAGTCTCAGTGCTGTGAGCAGGGTATAAACTGAGCTGAAAGGATTTGAACAGGGAGCTTTGGGAGGGATAAGCATGCAGCTCAGAAATGATGGCACATTTGAGGACGGTAAAGGGAAATTAGGCAAGTACAGAGGGATGGAAGTGAGCTTTTTGAGGAGGGATTGAGAACTGCAGATTTGAAAGGGAGATGGATAGTGCCAGAAGAAAAAGAGCATTTAATAATGTCAGCAAGCATGAGGACTGAGAGGAATAGTGTGTGGCCAGGAGTTGAGTGGAGTGGGGATGAGCAAGCAGGAGGTGGGTCTTATGAAATTGATGAGCAGGGGTGAAATGGGAGAGAAAGTAAGCTGTGAGGAAGACACAAAGAGCCTGCAAAAGGATATAGACAGGTTACGTGAGTGGACAATAAGGTGGCAGATGGAGTAAAATGTGGGGAAATGTGAGGTTATTCACTTTGGTAGGAATAATAGGAAAACAGAATATTTTTAAGGAACTATTAAATGTTGGTGTTCAGAGAGATTTAGGTGTCCTAGTGCAAGAAACACAGAACATTAGCATGCAGAAACGGTAGCATACTGGACTAGTAATCCAGAGGTCTGAAGCTGAGATAAATAAATCTGGAATAAAAAGCTAGTAATGGTGACCATGAAACTATCAGATTGTTGTAAAAACCCATTGTAATGATATCAGCAAATAGTGATGTTATTTGCCTGTTTGATTATCATGCCTTACCAGCATGTTTGTTTGATTGATTACTTATGCCTGACCAGCAGAGGGCATGTGACAGAGGCAGAAAAGAGTTTAGTTTCAGTTTCGTTCTAGATGCATCACTAGCATAATGGTGTCTCCTGAATGCTGTATACAGAGTTGAACAGACTTTAGATTAAAACTCATTCTCTTTCATAAATGTCTCATCATTGAACCCACAAAGAAATCAATACATGGTGTCAGAAGTGGCTGAAAGAGATGAAGAGAAAAACTCTGAAGTTAAATCAGCTCTCCACAGATTAGCAAGCCAAAAGAGAACATCGTTACTTACCATTAGAGAATAGCTAACGAAGTGAAAAATGGAAGGTTTACTCCCACCGGCGACGCTTCAGTTGACAGGTAATGTGGCTGAAAATTGGAGAAGGTTCAAATAACGTTTGGGGTTGTATTTATCAGCAATCGGAGCTGACGAGAAAAGTAATGAAAGGAAATCGTCACTGTTCTTACATGTCGTGGGTGATGAAGCGCTGGAGGTGTATAATAACTTCACATTCGCTGCTAATGGAGACAAAATGAAGCTAGATAAAATAATGGAACAGTTTGAGGCCTACTGCATACCTAAACGTAATGTGACGTTTGAGAGGCACAGATTTTTCACATGTGTACAGAAAACGGGTGAGACTATTGATCAGTATGTGACTGAACTGAGAAACAGAAGCAAATCATGTGAATTTGGGGGACTGACAGACTCGCTGATAAAAGACAGACTGGTGTGTGGTATTCCAGATAATGGTCTAAGGGAAAGACTGCTAAGAGAGCAAGATCTAGACCTGGGAAAAGCCATAGCACTGTGTAGGGCTACAGAGACTGTGAAGTTGCAGGCAAAGGAGCTGTTCAGTGACAATAGCTGCAACGTGGATGCAGTGAGAAAGAACGGATACAAACCGTTTAACAAAAAGGGCGCCAATGTGAAAAAAGAGGCGTGGCCAGCGAACGAAAATGAAAGGGACAATCGAAAGACATGTAGTCGATGCGGTACACAGCATCCACCAAAAAAGTGTCCAGCATATGGTAAAAAATGCAATAGTTGCAACAAAAACAACCATTATGCCCGTTGCTGTAAGAACCAAATGCAACAAAGCAAGGTCCATGCAGTAGATGAGAGCGAGATAGAGGAGTTCTATGTAGATGTTGTGTCTGAAAACAAAAAAGAAGAAAGAGACTGGATGTTGACACTAAAAGTGAATGACATACACATTCCATTTAAATTGGATACTGGAGCACAAGTTAATGTGATATCAGAGACTGATTTTAAGAAAATTAGACCCAGACCAAAGATACATGGAATAAAAGTGAAAGTGACAGGATACTCAGGTACTGATATACCAGTGAAAGGAAGATGCATTGTCAAAGTAACACACAAGGACAGAGAGCACACGCTAGCATTAATCGTGGTGCCAAAGGATGTGCAAGCCATACTAGGTTTAAAAGCCTGTGAGAGACTGAACCTGGTAAAGAGAGTCCTCGTTGTGGAAAGCGAAGGAGAGACAGTCTATGATGAACTGAATGTTGCGTACACACCGGGTAAGCTGATGTATACAGCAGACACGTTGTCCAGAGCTGTTGACCCAGGAGAGCCCGCAAACACAGTGAAAAGACTGAAGTACAAGGCAAAAGACAGTGGAACTGACTTCTACCAGAGCATGCTTGTATACTGCACAATGCCGCTTGAGTGTGGTAAGTCACCAGCCCAACTCCTTATGGGACGTCAGCTAAGGTCAAACCTACCCATCCCGGAGAACCTCCTGAAAACAAAAGAGGGGGAGAAAGTGAGGAAGTTCAAAGAACAACAGAAAGAAAAGCAAAAGTACTACTATGACAGAGGAACACAAAACCCACCTGAACTCCACACTGGTGACCAAGTAAGGTTGAAAGACAAAACAAACACATGGACTCAGAAGGGAACTGTCCTGAGTGAAGTTCAACCAAGATCATACACCATTCAGACAGATGAGGGTGCTGTTCTGAGAAGAAATCATAGGGATCTTCTCATGGGACCAGCCACAGCAAGTCAAATGACTGATACTGTTGAACAACCTGATCACACAGCAGGTCAAGAGACTGATACTGTTGAACAACCTGATCACACAGCTGAGAAACCATCATCTGAGGCAACAACTCAGATTCAAGGACAATCAATCAGAAAATCCTCAAGACACGTGAAGCCTCCTGAGAGACTCATTGAGCAAATTTAAGGACTCTTGTTATAGAAGGAAGTAATGTTATCTTATTCTTTCTTCAAGTTCTAATGTATTTACATATTTCATGTGAACACACAAAGCAAGGTTAAAAAACCTTGATAATGATAATGTTAATGTACGTTCATTAAGTGTTACAGTTAAAATGCAGATTAATACAAAGAAAACATGTTGTTAGTTAAAAGTAAAATACTTTTGTTTTAAGAAAGGGAGATGTAATGATATCAGCAAATAGTGATGTTATTTGCCTGTTTGATTATCATGCCTTACCAGCATGTTTGTTTGATTGATTACTTATGCCTGACCAGCAGAGGGCATGTGACAGAGGCAGAAAGGAGTTTAGTTTCAGTTTCGTTCTAGATGCACCACTAGCATAATGGTGTCTCCTGAATGCTGTATAAAGAGTTGAACAGACTTTAGATTAAAACTCATTCTCTTTCATAAATGTCTCATCATTGAACCCACAAAGAAATCAATACACCCATCTGGTTCACTAATGTCCTTTAGAGAAAGAAATCTGCCGCCTTGACCTGCTCTGACCTATATGTGACTCCAGATCCACAGCAATGTAATTGACTCCTAACTGCCCTCTGGAATGGCCTAGCAAACCACTCAGTTGTAACAAACCCCTACGAACAACAATAATAAGAATAAAATTGGACCTCGGCATTGGCACCAGCACCAGCACCGGCTACGGACACAACAACACCCAGCCTAATTGTACCTTTGGCCAATGTCCCAAACTCCTCCATCAACATTCCTGGGTATGTCCTGTCCCACCAGGGGTGACGGTACAGTGGTATACAGTCGGGAAGGAGTGGGCCTGGGAATCCTCAACATTGACTCCGGACCCATGACCCAAAGGCAAGGAAACCTCCTGCTGATTATCACCTACTGCCCTCCCTGAGCTGATGAATCAGTACTCCTCCATGTTGAACACCACTTGGAAGAAGTACTGAAGGGCACAGAATGTACTCTGGGTGGGGGATTCAAGGTCTTAAATGTCCACCACCAAGAGTGGCTCGGTAGCATCACTACTGACTGAGCTGGCCGAGTCCTGAAGGACATAGCTGCCAGTCTGGGCCTGCGACAGGTGAGAGAACCAACACAAAGGAAAAACCTACTTGACCTCGTCCTCACTAATCCACCTGTCGCAGATGCATGTGTCCATTACGGCATTGGTAGTGGTGACTGTGATAAAAATAATAACTTCCGGGAAGTTATGTCATCACTTCCTGTGAGCTGTGAACTATGAACTATGAACTGTGTACATACCTCACTTCCTGTCATATGTCACTTCCTGTTGGACTGGTATAAATACTGGTCTGTTCAGTATTGTAAGAGGCTTCTACCAGAGGCATGGTAAAGACCTCTCTTGTATATAGTGTGTTTATAAGTTACTTAAAGCTTACTTTAAAGTTACTTGATGGTAAGTCTCCTTTTTCTTACATCAATTTAAGTAACTTAGTATTTACACTGACAAATACTAGACCTTCAGACAAACTCGGAAGTTAAGGATCCAGGGAACCACCCATCATGGAGAAAATCCTTAGACCTATTCGTCTGGACTTGGACCCGAATACACCAGCAGCTGGCAGGGTATGGAAGCATTGGTATCGTACTTTTGAGAATTTTCTGGATGAATGTAAAGCGGATGCTCCTGCTAAATTGAAGATACTTGTCAATTATGTGACCCCAAAAGTGTTCGAATATGTTGATGAATGGGACAATTATGAAGAGGTGATTCGGGCACTGAAGAAACTGTATGCGAAGACCCCAAATGAGGTCTATGCTAGACATCTACTGGCCACAGCCCGACAAGGGCCAGGGGAATCAATTGACGAATTCCTGCAAGAACTTCGCAGGCTCAGCGTAGATTGTAACTTTCAGGCAGCCTCAGCTGAGCTGTACCGCCAAGAAATGATTCGTGATGCTTTCATCTGCGGGATTGCCTCTCCATTTATACGCCAGCGTCTACTAGAAAGTAAAACACTTGAGCTACAAAAAGCTTTTGACCTAGCTTGTTCACTGGATTTGGCAAAGAGAAATGCAGACCTCTATCAGCTGCCCAGATCTCGATCTGCTGCTGTAGCTGCAACCAGACAATTAAAGCGGTCTCAGGTGAACCCTATCATGGGGGAATCTAATTCTGATCATTCTGATGAAGAAGAGGAGGACGACCCCACTTTAGCAGCCTCTTGGCAATCTAGGAAGGAATGCTTCTTTTGTGGAGATGCTTTTCACCCTAGGAAAACCTGCCCTGCTCGCAATGCAATCTGCAGTTATTGCGGGAAAAAAGGACACTTTGCTAAAGTTTGCCTATCAAGGGCCTCTACGAGGGCCAATCCAGCTAAGGCCTACCGAACTGCCCCAATTAGGGTCTATCAAGATGCTCCAGCTAGGACCTATCAAGCTTCCTCTCGAGCTCTCTCCCGAAGAAGCACACCGAGAGTTTTAGCCACTCTCTGTGCAACGACACCAATTACAGCTGCTTGCCCACAGAACCTGTCTCATGCAGCCACAAAAATTTCAATTAAAGGGCATACCTTAGATGCCTTAATTGACTCAGGAAGTACTGATAGTTTCATTAAGGAACAGATTGTTGCGAAATTGAAACTACATGTCTTCCCATCGGACCAGGCAATTGCGATGGCCCAGTCATCACTTAATACCAGAATCTCCGGCTTTTGTGTTGTTGATATGACACTTCATGGTCGTATGTATCCCTCCACCCGACTTTCGGTGCTCAAGGACTTATGTAGTGATCTCCTCTTAGGGCTGGACTTCCAAAAACAGCATAAGAAACTCACCATTGAGTTTGGTGGATCCAAACCCGGACTTACTATTTCTAATATACCGTCTAAATTACCATTTTGTGCATTATCAGCAGCTTCACTTGATGAACCCTCATTATTTGCCAGTATTCCGCCTCAATGCCAACCGATAATAACGAAATCGCGGCGCTTTAATCAGGAAGACCAATCTTTTATTGCGGCTGAAATCTCTCGACTTCTAGCAGAGGATATCATTGAACCATGTTCGTCGCCCTGGCGGGCTCAAGTCGTCATTGTCAAGAACCCTCTAAAACCTCACAAACAGCGACTATGCATCGATTATTCGCAAACCATCAATCAATATACCGACTTGGACGCCTACCCATTGCCACGCATTGATGATATGGTTAATAAACTGGCCGAATACAAAGTGTTCTCAACTTACGATTTAAAAAGTGCCTATCATCAGTTACCCTTGAAGGTCTCAGATAAGCAGTACACAGCCTTTGAGGCTAATGGACGGCTGTACCAATTTCGTCACCTCCCATTCGGGGTTACTAATGGAGTGGCTGTCTTTCAACGGGCAATGGATGGCCTGGTTAAGCAGGAAAACCTAAGGGACACTTTTCCCTATCTTGATAACATTACCATTGCAGGTCACGATCAACAGGAACACGACTCCAACCTCCAAAAATTTCGGGATGCCCTCCATCGCCGTAATTTGACCCTGAATGAATCCAAATCTGTTGAGTCGCAACCGACCATCAACATCCTTGGCTACTGCGTAGGCAATGGTATCAATAAGCCAGACCCAGAAAGACTTCGCCCGCTCCAAGAGCTCCCGTCACCTAAGAATCCGGCTTCTTTACGTCGGGCTCTCGGTCTGTTTGCATACTACGCGAAATGGATTCCTCATTTTTCGGACAAAATCCAACCCTTGCTGCATGCTAGATCATTTCCACTGGGAACAGCGGCTGTTGCAGCCTTTAACCTTCTCAAAAAACAGTTGGAGAAAGCGGCTCTTCACTCCATTGATGAGAATCTCCCTTTCGTGGTTGAATGTGATGCCTCGGAGGTGGCGATCTCGGCTACTCTGAATCAGGAAGGTCGTCCTGTAGCATTTATGTCCAGGACCTTACAAGGTGCCGAGCTACATTATCCTCCGGTTGAGAAAGAAGCCACAGCCATCATAGAGGCAGTACGGAAGTGGAACCATTTTCTAGCTCGCCAGCACTTTACATTGATCACGGACCAACGATCAGTCGCCTTCATGCTCGATAATCGAAAACAAACCAAAATTAAGAATAATAAAATACAACTTTGGAGGATGGAACTGGCCTCTTTTGGTTATACCATTCTCTATCGGCCTGGCAAGGAGAATGTGGCCCCGGACACCCTCACACAGGCATTCTGCTCCACTATGTCATCCTCCACTCTCATGGATGTCCACAATGGTTTGTGTCATCCTGGCGTTACGCGCATGCTACATTTCGTACGATCACGGAATCTCCCTTTTTCCACTGGAGATGTAAAGAAAATATGCTCAGAATGCCGGCTTTGTGCGGAATTAAAACCTCAGTTCTTCCGCCCCTCAGATGGTATACTCATACATGCAACCCAACTGATGCAACGACTTAGCATCGATTTTAAGGGCCCAGTGCCCTCTTCAACTCGGAACACATATTTGCTCACCATGATCGACGAATATTCACGTTTTCCATTTGCCTTCCCCTGCTCCAATATGCTGGCGTCCACAGTAATCTGCTGCCTTGAGCAGGTATTTTCTCTCTGTGGCATGCCGGCTTATATTCACTCAGATCGGGGTCCATCCTTTATGTCAAGGGAACTCAAGGACTACCTTTCAGAACGGGGAATTGCTACAAGCAAAACAACACCATACCATCCCATCGGAAATGGGCAGGTAGAGAGGTATAACGGTATCATCTGGAATTCCGTACGTCTCGCTTTAAGATCTCGGGGCCTACCAGACCAGCAATGGGAAACAGTGCTTCCGGATGCATTGCACTCTATACGGTCCCTGCTTTCTACAGCCACAAATACTACACCTCATGAGCGGTTCTTTGGATTCCAGCGTCGCTCATCTCATGGGACATCACTCCCGTCATGGCTAACTACTCCTGGACCTGTATTACTCCGAAGATACGTTCGGACGTCTAAAAATGACCCTCTTGTAGA
Source organism: Somniosus microcephalus (assembly GCF_052327205.1). NCBI lineage: Eukaryota > Metazoa > Chordata > Chondrichthyes > Squaliformes > Somniosidae > Somniosus > Somniosus microcephalus. The sequence goes on from NC_140988.1 coordinate 88,989,389, forward strand.
CGAGGTTGAACTAACCGATGCCAACCCCACCTATGCAAACATACGATATTCCGACGGCCGAGAATCTACCGTATCATTACGGGATCTGGCTCCCTGCCCACCAGGACCTAGTGGGACATCGGGTGATGGCATTTCACCAGGAAACTCTTGGGACCTATCGGGTACCCCTCTCCAGGATCCTGATCGGACACCAACTAGCTTGGTGCCGGTAGAACCCCGTGCTCAAGGTTGCGACCCTCCCAGTACCGCGCATGAAAGTACTGATCCGCCACAGACCAGCTCTGCACCTCCCTCTGAACAGAGGCAGTCCGACTTTGAACCTATTGGGGCTCGTACTCGAAGCCATGATCTCCCCGACCCTTCACAGGGCAATCCAGGCCACACAGACTCTGATCAATGGCCAACCGCATGTAAGCGGACCAGCGACCCTCTATGACGGGAATCCAAACGGGTGCGACTCTTCCTTGTTCGGCGGCTGCGGACCAAAAGGTAGACCACAGCCTCCTAATCCTGCAGGAGGGAAGAATGTGATAAAAATAATAACTTCCGGGAAGTTATGTCATCACTTCCTGTGAACTGTGAACTATGAACTATGAACTGTGTACATACCTCACTTCCTGTCATATGTCACTTCCTGTTGGACTAGTATAAATACTGGTCTGTTCAGTATTGTAAGAGGCTTCTACCAGAGGCATGGTAAAGACCTCTCTTGTATATAGTGTGTTTATAAGTTACTTAAAGCTTACTTTAAAGTTACTTGATGGTAAGTCTCCTTTTTCTTACATCAGTGACCACCGCACAGTCACTGTGGAGATGAATTCCCGTCTTCACACTGAGAACATCCTCCATCCTATTGTGTGGCACTACCACCGTGCTAAATGGGATAGATTCAGAACAGATCTAGCAGCTCAAAATTGGGCATCCATGAGGAGTTGTGGGCCATCGGCAGCAGCAGAATTGTATTCCACCACAATCTGTAACCTCGTGGCCCGGCATATCCCTCACAATCAAGCCAGGGAACCCTGGTTCAATAAGGAGTGTGGAAGAGCATGCCAGGAGCAGCACCAGGGGTATCTAAAAATGAGGTGCCAACCTGGGGAAGCTGCAACACAGGACTACATGCATGTTAAAAAGCGGAAGCAGCATGCTATAGACCGAGCTAAGCGATCCCACAATCAACGGATCAGATCAAAGCTCTGTAGTCCTGCCACATCCAATCATGAATGCTGGTGGATCATTAAACAAGTAACGGGAGGAGGAAGCTCCATGAATATCCCCATCCTCAATGATGATGGAGCCCAGCACGTGAGTGCAAAAGACAAGGCTGAAGTGTTTGCAACCATCTTCAGTCAGAAGTGCCGAGTGGATGATCCATAGCAGCCTCCTCCTGAGGTCCCCACCCTCACAGAAGCCAGTCTTCAGCCAATTCAATTCACTCCACGTGACATCAAGAAATGGCTGAGCGCACTGGATACAGCAAAGACTGTGGGCCCTGACACTATCCCGGCTGTCGTGCTGAAGACTTGTGCTCCAGAACTAGCCGCACCTCTAGCCAAGCAGTTCCAGAACAGCTACAACACTAGCATCTATCCGACAATGTGGAAAACTGCACATATATGTCCTGTCCACAAAAAGCAAATCCAATCTGGCCAATTACCGCCCCATCAGTCTACTCTCAATCATCAGCAAAGTGATGGAAGGTGTTGTCGACAGGGCTATCAAGCAGCACTTACTCACCAATAACCTGCTTACTGATGCCCAGTTTGGGATCTGCCAGGACCACTCAGCTCCAGACCTCATTACAGCCTTGGTCCAAACATGGACAAAGGAGCTAAATTCCAGAGGTGAGGTGAGAGTGACTGCCCTTGACATCAAGGCAGCATTTGACCGAGTGTGGCATCAAGGAGCCCTAGTAAAACTGAAGTCAATGGAAATCGGGGGGAAAACTCTCCACTGGCTGGAGTCATACCTAGCACAAAGGAAGGTGGTTGTGGTGGTTGGAGGTCAATCATCACAGCCCCAGGACATCGCTGCAGGAGTTCCTCAGGGTAGTGTCCAAGGCCCAACCATCTTCAGCTGCTTCATCAACGACCTTCCCTCCAACATAAGGTCAGAAATGGGAATGTTCACCGATGACTGCACAGTTTTCAGTTCCATTCGCAACTCCTCAGATAATGAAGCAGTCTATGCCCGCATGCAACAAGACCTGGACAACATTCCGGCTTGGGCTGATAAGTGGCAGGTAACATTCGCGCCACACTAGTGCCAAGCAATGACTATCTCCAACAAGCGAGAGTCTAACCACCGCCCCTTGACATTCAACGGCATTACCATCGCTGAATTCCCCACCATCAACATCCTGGGGGTCACTATTGACCAGAAATGTAACTGAACCATCCACATAAATACTGTGGCAACAAGAGCAGGTCGGAGGTTAGGTATTTTGCAGCGAGTGTCTCACCTCCTGCCTCCCCAAAGCCTTTCCACCATCTACAAGGCACAAGTCAGGAGTGTGATCTAATACTCTCCACTTGCCTGGATGAGTGCAGCTCCAACAACACTCAAGAAACTCGACACCATCCAGGACAAAGCATCTGATCCATCACCTTAAACATTCACTCCCTCCACCACCAGTGTACTGTGGCTGCAGTGTGTACCATCTACAAGATGCACTGCAGCAACTCGCCAAGGCTACTTCAGCAGCACCTCTCAAGCCCGCGACCTCTACCACCTAGAAGGACAAGGGCAGCAGGCGCATGGGAACACCACCACCTCCAAGTTTCCCTCCAAGCCACACACCATCCTGAATTGGAAATATATCACCATTCCTTCATCGTCACTGGGTCAAAATCCTGGAATTCCCTCCCTAAAAGCACTGTGGGAGTACCTTCACCACACGGACTGCAGCGGTTCAAGAGGGCGGCTCACCACCACCTTCTCAAGGGCAATAAATGCTGGCCTTTCCAGCAATGCCCAGATCCCATGAACAAATAAAAAAAAGGTACAGTAAGCAATTAGGAAGGCAAATGGCATGTTGGCCTTTATTACAAGTGGGTTGGAGTACAAGAGTAAGGAAATCTTACTACAATTTACAGGGCTTTGGTGAGACCACACCTGGAGTACTGTGCACAGTTTTGGTCTCCTTATCTGAGAAAGTACATACATGCCTTAGAGGTGGTGCAACAAAGGTTCACTAGATTGATTCCTGGGATGAGAGGGTTGTCCTATGAGGAGAGAATGAGTAGGTTGGGCTTATATTCTCTGGAGTTTAGAAGAATGAGAAGTAATCTCATTGAAACATATAAGATTCTGAGGGGTATTGACAGGGTAGATGCTGAGAGATTATTTCCCCTGGTTGGAGAGTCTGGAACTAGGGGGCATAGTCTCAGGATAAAGGGCCAGCCTTTTTTAGACTGAGATGAGGAAGAATTTCTTCACTCACAGGGTTGTGAATCTTTGGAATTCTCTGCCCCAAAGAGCTGTGAATACTGAGTCTTTGAGTATTTTCAAGGCTGAGATGGATCGATTTTTGGACTCTAGGGGAATCATGGTATATGGGGATCGGGCAGGAAAGTGGAGTTGGGGTTGAAGATCAGCCATGATCTTATTGAATGGCAGAGCAGGCTCGAAGGACTATTTGAGCAATGAAATTGCAGGGTGATGGGGATCGGAATTAGGATGGGTGGAGAACTGGGGAGGTCAGAAGTAGGGGAGAAGAGAGGATGGATGGTAATGGAAGAGGCAGCTACAAGGACTGCCTCAGTCTTAGAAACAAAGAAATCCATTATCACATCACAATTTGTGTTGGAGCTGAGGATGGAAGGGATGAGGTAAATCGGTTTTGGGAAGGTGGTTCATCATGGAGAAGAGGTCCCTTTGTGATATCCTTGCCCTGCAGGATGTTCCTGGAGTAGTAAGTGGAATTGGCTATGGATAGTGGGGCAAAGCAGTGCTCAGTATTTTGAGTTAGATCTGACAATGTATAACTAAACCAGTCATGCCCCAGTGCCCATGAGTTTGTGCCACTTAGACCCAAGGGAGTGAAGGTGGGAGCTCTACCAGGAGAATGGCTGGAGTGCGAAATGGTGAGGGTGTCGAAAACAGCAGTCAACATGTGGCTGGTGTGGCACAACAGGCAGAGAGTCAGAGGAGAAGGAGTTGGGAGTTTGAAAGTGCATTAGTGAGGAAGCTAGAGGGAGAGTTTTTACGCGGTGGAGGGTGAGAGTAATGGGGTGGGAAAGATGAGAGGTTGTGGGAGTTTATGCTAAACTTATATCGAACCTTGGTTAGACCACACTTGGAGTACCGTGTGCAGTTCTGGTCACCATATTATAAAAAGGATATAGAGGCACCAGAAAGGGTGCAGAGAAGATTTACAAGGATGATACCAGAACTTCAAGGTTACACCTATCAGGAAAGGGTGAACAGGTTGGGTGTCTTTTCTCTTGAAAAGAGAAGGCTGAGGAGTAACCTAATAAAGGTCTTTCAAATTATGAAAGGTTTTGATAAGAGTAGACACACAGGGCTGGATTTTCATTGAGGAGGCGGGTAGGAGGCAGGTCTACAACTTTCGGGGTTGTAGTTCCGCCTCCATCGAGTTGTAGCCAACCCACGCGATTTTGACTTGATTGACCTTGTTGAGCCCGCCCAGTGGGCTCAGCAGGCCAATTAAGGGCCACCCGGCAACAGGTGACATCACAGATTGATATTTCATCTGTCAAGGCCTTTTGACAGATGAAATATCAGCGTTCGACAGCTGTTTGAAGCTGTCAAACACTGACAATCTGTACTCCAAGTTAATTCCTTCCTCTCAGGATGATTTAGAGATCTCTCCGGAACAGAAAGCTGAATGCTGCAATTTTTGACAGCTCGTGGCCATTCTGCTTTCTGTGCCGGTGAGATGAGGGACTCCCGAGACCTGAAGGAAGGAAGGCTTCTTTAAACACTTTAAACACACCAAATATACTTACCTCTGCACTTATGCACCCATCACTCACCTTAACACTGGACATCTCGACCCCTCCAAGCCCTTCATCCCGACGGCCCACCTCGCTAACTTGGCATGGTTTGGAGCCATCGGGAATCCCACGCTTCAAGAATGAAAATAGGGATTAGGCTAAAAACTGCCTGTTAACTACCTGTTAACAGGCAGTTAATTGGCACTAATCCCCTTCCCGCCTCGGGGAGGCGGGTCCCAGTGCGGGTTGGGTACCTGCCTCCTTTGAAACTGGCACGGAGGCGGGTTGGGGGTGGGATGGTTTCGTGCCCCCGATTTCGGGATTTTAACCCCCCACACGCCTCCAATCCCGCCTCCACGGCCCAATGAAAATCCTGCCCACAGTGTTTCCACTTGTGGGGAAGAGCATAACTAGAGGCCATCAATATAAGGTAGTCACCAAGAAATCAAATAGGGAATTTAGAAGAAAGAAGAAACTTCTTTACCCAGAGAGTGGTGAGAATGTGAAACTCGCTACCACAGGGAGTGGTTGAGGCATAGTTGAAATAGAGAACAGCTGGTTTAGTTATCAATTTTGTATAAAAGTGGACTATTTTTATACATTGCATTTAAAGGGAAGCTAGATAAGCATATATGAGGGAGAAGGCAATAGAGGGTTATGCTGATGATTAGATGATGAAGGATGGAAGGAGGCGCGAGTGGAGCATAAACACCAGCATGGACTGGATGGGCCGAATGGCCTGTTTCTGTGCTGTATATCCTATGTAATCCTATCTATGTAATGCTATATAACTAGTCTATGCTGGCGTTTATGATCCACACGACCTTCTTCCCACCCCATTTCATGTAACCCTATCATCATATCCTTCTATTTGTTTCTCCCTCATGTGCTTCTCTAGCTTCCTCTTAAATGCAATGTATAAAAAGAATCCACTTTTATACAAAATAGATAACTAAACCAGATGTTCTCTATTTCAAGCACGCTGAAGGTTTTAGAAAGCTGCATTCCTGCACGATATTTATAACCAGTTAGCAGATCAAGGTGCACTTAACCTCCTTGAGCTGCTCTGTACTGAGCCACAGTTAGTACGCAGTGGCTCACCTGGATAGAATCACCCTTCAAAAGAGTCAACGTGCTTGTAAAATCAATCGAGATGAAAGATTAGTCGAGTTAAATCAGACTAATCACTTCATTTAAATGACGGAGCACTTTAGTTAGAACATTCAGTTAGGGCAAAGGCAGTTGCTGGAATATTCTTTTCACAATAACCAATATATTATTCCTATATTACGTACACTACACTGCTGGCATTCTATTTTTAGACAAACACAGGATGATAATTGACATTAGTAACTGGATTACCAATCTAATCAAGGGGCTCAAATGATATTTTCCAATTCCCACACCAGCCATTCTGTAACCTTCCTGAATGTGCTGCCAATTAATGCCATCAAAATGTTAATTTTGAAATGTTTTATATTTTAAATGGTCTAATGTCTTGCTGAGGTCTTCAAAATCTTGTGGCTTCCCATCCTCAAATTCCAGCAGGAACTCGATTTGCATTGACCTCTATCCTTCGCAATCCTTTCCCACTTCTGGGACATCATAGTGGCCACAACATCATCACTTTGACACAAGCAGTGCTTTCTGGGGATGAACACTGGGTGCTAAAACAGGAATATATTGGGGAGCATTTAGTCACGCCCCTCTGCCTTCATCTAGAGGCAGAGGGGAGGGATTAAGGTGGGCAGGTCTGAGTTGTGGAGTGTAAGCAGAAGAAAATCAGAGTGCCCATTTTTAGGGGTGGAGGATCAGTGAAAGGCTGCTCTGCCCCAATTCCCAGTCCAGACTGCTTCTATACTGCCTGAAATCAGGTGGATTTCATCAGGAAAATCCAGACCCAAGTGTTTGAGGGTTCAGGTATGGAATATTTAATGGAAGAAAGAAAGACTTGCATTTATATAGTGCATTTCACAACCTTAGGATGTCCCAAAAGAAACGCGGCAGCCAATTTGTGCACAGCAAGCTCCCACAAATAGCAATGTGATAATGACCAGATAATTTGTTTTTAGTGATTTTGATTGAGAAATAAATATTATCCAGCACACTGAGGAGAACTCCCCTGTTGCTCTTCGAATAGTGCTATGGGATCTTTTACATCCACTTGAGGGAGCAGACAGGATCTCAGTTTAACACCTCATCTGAAAGATGGCACCTCTGAGTGCAGCGCTCCCTCAGCACTGCACTGGAGTGTCAGCCTAGATTATGGAGTGGGATTTGAACCCACAACCTTCTGACTCAGAGGCAAGATTGTTACCCATTGAGACACAAGTGACACAGAAGCTGTACAAAAACAATGCTAAGAGAGTGAGAGGGACAGACAGAAAGAGTGGAAGAAAAACAGAGAAAGTAGTAAGGAATAATAGAGTGCGGCATAAGGAAGAAGACAGAAATAGAAAGAGCGAATATTTTTGTAGTGTATGTACTTTGCAGAAGGAACTATATTCTGCAGCCCCTGTATACTGCAGTACCAGTAGCGACCACCCCTGTATATAAGCCTGTGTAGTAACATTTGCATAGTAGTTCCAGGTTGCCTCCATTCAGTAAAGACCTGTTATAACCAACTCCTGCAGTCAGTGTCTCAATTATACACGGACATAATACTGGCGACGAGCAGATACGAACTTACCTACAGTCTGCACCACCTCATGGGGATCCATCCCTGAAGCGAAGTTATCAGAGGTCGAGGCCAGAAGGAAGAAAGAAACAGAAGAAACGGGCGTCGACCGTGGACATCCACCTCTGAGTCAGCGGAGTTGAAGATTTACAGGAGAGGCTGTCGCGAGCGGGGCTTGGTTATCCTGTTGATGGTGCTTCAGCTAATCGGGCCGGTGGCAGGTAGTACACTGATCCTTCCTGGGCTGCGGCGGTCTAGAGCTCGAGCGGGTGGCTTTGCAACGGGGCCGAGCAGCGTTGTCGGGAAGAGGAGAGAGAGAGAGGGTGGAGCACACAGGGCGCGGCCGGTGCTATGAAGCCGGGCAGCGTACAGACCCGAGAAGAGGGAGGCAAGAGTCCCGCAGGGTTGTTCCGACGACGGGGAAATAATAAAAATTAAACGCGCAGAAAGCCGCGAGGAGCTGCAGTTTGCCACGGGCACCGCGGAGAGCGGCGTTAGCAGCAGCGCGGGGGGAAGTGCGGGAAGACCATAGGGTGTCGCCATCAAGGCATAAAACACCAGCAACAGCGCGAGCAACAGCAGAGAAGACAGAAAGCGCGGGAGGCGCCATCTTAATCCAGCGGGGAAGAAGGCAAAGCGCGGGAGGCGCCATTTTGTTAAATCGGGGAAGAAGGCAAAGCGCGGGAGGCGCCATTTTAGATTTCCAAGATGCCGAAGACTGGCAATATCACTGCCTTTGATAATGCAATTAATGGTGGACCGGGAAATTAATGGTGGGAAATATGGAGATGGCAAAAACACTGAATGAATATTTTACATCAGTCTTTACAGTCGAAGACACTAAGAATATCCCAACACTGGACAAACAGGGGGCTAAAGGGGGGGAGGAGCTAAACACGATCAAAATCACTAAGGAAGTGGTACTTGGTAAAATAATGGGACTCAAGGTGGATAAATCACCTGGACCTGATGGCTTACATCCTAGGGTCTTGAGGGAAGTGGCGGTAGGGATTGTGGATGCATTGGTAATAATTTTCCAAAACTCCCTGGACTCGGCAATGGTCCCGGCAGATTGGAAAACTGCTAATGTAAAACCCTTATTTAAAAAGGGCAGTAGACAGAAGGCTGGAAACTATAGACTGGTTAGCCTAACATCTGTGGTAGGTAAAATTTTGGAGTCCATTATTAAGGAGACAGTAACAGGACATTTGGATAATCATAATTTAATAGGACAACATCAGCATGGTTTTATGAAGGGGAAGTCATGTTTGATAAACTTGCTGGAGTTCTTTGAGGAAGTAACATATAGGGTGGATAAAGGGGAACCAGTGGACGTAGTGTATTTAGACTTCCAAAAGGCATTTGACAAGGTGCCACACAAAAGATTATTGCTTAAGATAAAAAATCACGGGATTGGGGGTAATATTCTGGCATGGATAGGGGATTGGCTATCTAACAGAAGGCAGAGAGTTGGGATAAATGGTTCATTCTCAGACTGGCAATCAGTAACTAGTGGTGTTCCGCAGGGGTCAGTGCTGGGTCCCCAACTCTTTACAATCTATATTAACGATTTGGAGGAGGGGACCGAGTGTAACATATCAAAGTTTGCAGATGATACTAAGATGGGGGGGAAAGTAGTGAGTGAGGAGGACATAAAAAACCTTCAAGGGGACATAGACAGGCTAAGTAAGTGGGCAGAGATTTGGCAGATGGAATACAATACTGGAAAGTGTGAGGTTATGCACTTTGGCAGGAAAAATCGTAGAGCAAGTTATTATCTTAATGGCAAGAAACTAGAAAGTACTGAAGTACAAAGGGATCTGGGGGTCCTGGTGCACGAAACTCAAAAGGTTAGTATGCAGGTGCAGCAAGTGATTAAGAAGGCCAATGGAATGTTGGCTTTCATTGCTAGGGGGGTAGAATATAAAAATAGGGAGGTATTGCTTCAGTTGTACAAGGTATTGGTGAGACTGCACCTGGAATACTGCATACAGTTTTGGTGTCCATACTTAAGAAAGGACACACTTGCTCTCGAGTCAGTACAAAGAAGGTTCACTTGGTTAATCCCGGGGATGAGGGGATGGACATATGAGGAGAGGTTGAGTAGATTGGGACTCTACTCATTGGAGTTCAGAAGAATGAGAGGCGATCTTATTGAAACATATAAGATTGTGAAGGGGTTGGATCGGGTGGATGCAGGGAAGATGTTCCTGATGATGGGTGAAACTAGAACTAGGGGGCATAGTCTTAGAATAAGGGGCTGCTCTTTCAAAACTGAGATGAGGAGGAACTACTTCACTCAGAGGGTGGTAGGTCCATGGAATATGCTGCCCCAAAAAACTGTAGAAGCTACATCATTACACAAATTTTAAACAGAAATAGACAGTTTCCTAGAAGTAAAGGGAATTAAGGGTTACGGGGAGCGGGCAGGAATTTGGACATGAGTCTAGGTTCGGTTCGGTCATGGCCCTGTGGGTAGCGGAGCAGGCCCAGGGGCCGTGTAGCCTGATCCTGCTCCAATTTCGTGTGTCTAAATCTGTTAGATGCAGGAGATGTTTCTGTGATAGTGGATTGGCAGTTAGGATCAGATCAGCCATGATCTTATTGAATGGCGGAGCAGGCTCGAGGGGCCGGTTGGCCTACTCCTGCTCCTATTTCTTATGTTCTTATGTTCTTATGTTCTTAAGACTGGACCACGTATGTGGAAAGAGTCAAGGTATATTGCGAGGCAAACGAAGTAGCCGATGAGAAAAAGACATCGGTACTGCTAAACTTAATGGGCGCAAGAACGTACGGCCTATTGCGGGACCTGATTACTCTAGCCAAACCGAAGGCGAAGAGTTTTAACGAAATTGTTGCTATCCTACAGGAACACCTAAATCCTACACCGCTGCTGATAGCAGAAAGATTTAAATTCCACAGGAGAAATCAGCATAAAGATGAGAGCAATGCTGATTACCTTACGGAACTATGCAAGCTATCAAAGCACTGCCAGTTCGGAGCAGGACTGGCAGATACCTTACGGGACAAATTTGTCTGTGGACTCCTGAGTGAAGGAACCCAGAAGAGGTTACTCTCAGAGAAAGAGATGACGCTAGATAAGGCTTTCAGCGTGGCAGTATCATACGAAGCAGCAGCAAGGGGAGCTGCGGAAATACAGCAAAAGCCACAGGAATACGGCACCCACGAAATGACACGGGGATTTGCAAAATATTATCGCTGCGGCAGAACAACCCATGACCCAGAAGGACTGCTGGTCCAAGGACAAAATATGCAGGCAATGCGGAAAGATGGGACACATTGCACGAGTTTGCAGGTCTGGGAAGAAGACTGACGACAACAAAAAGGCTACTAAGGAACCGTACAGGAAAGTACAAAAGATGACGGACAGTAGTTCCGAAGACCAGATGAGCGATAGTGAGTCCGGGAACAAGAGACTAAGCTGTCTCAAACTTCACAACATAATCGCAAAAGAGGATCACCAAACCATTTGGGTCACCCTCACGATAGCAGGGTCCCAAGTCAAAATGGAATCGGATACAGGATCAGCTCTAACCGTCATGAATCGACGAGACTACGAGCGGCTATTCTCACACATACCCTTGAAAGACACATCCATTGTCTTGAAGACGTATATGGGGCAAAAAGTATACCCCAGAGGAAAAATAAGGGTGCCTGTCGAATACAATGGCAAGGAAAGACAGAAATTGTATCTGTACATACTGCAAGATGGTGGACCACCGTTATTGGGACGTGAATGTTGCCAACCTAGAGCAGGTACTCACTAGACTACGTGAACATGGGCTACGGGCCAATCGCCCCAAGTGCGAGTTTTTTAAGAAACAGATATCGTATTGTGGCCACATGATTGATGAAGAGGGGTTACATAAGTCCCCTGACAAAATTGAAGTGGTAGTTAAGGCTCCAGCGCCTGAAAATGTGTCGCAACTGAGGTAATTCCTCGGATTGGTGAATTACTACCATAAGTTTTTGCTGAATTTGTCCACAATTCTGCACCCACTGAACGCCCTACTACAAACGGGAGTAGCATGGAAATGGAGTGATGAATGTAAGCGGGCCTTTCAGAAGAGTGAGGACCTAATCACTTCAAGAGAAGTATTGGCTCACTACAACCCATCACTACCGACAAGACTGGCGTGTGATGTGTCTCCCTACGGCATTGGGGCGGTACTGTCACATAAATTCCTTGATGGTTTGGAGAGGCCGATAGCTTTTGCGTCACGCTCGTTAACTTCAGCCGAGTGTAACTACGCCCAGATTGACAGAGAGGCCCTCAGCCTGGTGTGGGGGGTGAAGAAGTTCAATCACTACCTGCACGGTCAGAAATTTACTCTACTAACTGATCATCAACCTCTTGTCTCCATTTTCAACCCTCAGAAGGGTGTACCGATAATGACAGCACAACGGCTACAGAGGTGGTCCCATTTCCTAGGGGCACACCAATATGACATCGAGTACAAAGGAGCTAAACAGCATGGGAATGCTGATGGATTGTCACGCCTACCGTTGCCAATGGTGGAAGAAGAACTTGCAGTGGATCCAGTGGAGATATTCCACTCGACCATAGTCGAATGTCTCCCTGTGACAAATGCAAACATAGAAAAGGAAACACAAAATGACCCGACACTCTCCAGGGTCTATGATTTAACGGTGAAGGGATGGCCAGCACATGGCGAACCACTGCTGCCAGCATTCTCGCCGAGAAGAGAACAGCTGTCAGTGTGCAGAGGAACATTGATGTGTGGATCCAGAGTAGTAATTCCACCCAAATTGAAGGATAGAGTGCTCAATGAGCTTCATGAGGGTCATCTGGGAGGGGTAAAAATGAAGAACTTAGCCAGAGCGTTTGTGTGGTGGCCGGGAATCGATAGAGAAATCGAAGAGATGACCAAGAGCTGTACAGGATGCCAGAAGGTCCAAAACACCCCACCACAAGCCCCTCTACATCCATGGGAGTGGCCCTCATCTCCATGGCAAAGGGTGCACATTGATTTTGCTGGTCCATTTATGGACTCGATGTTTTTAATTGCGGTGGATGCACATTCAAAGTGGCCAGAGGTAATAAAAATGTCCTCAACCACCACAGAAAAAACTATCACAGTTTTACGAACCATATTCACCAGGAATGGGCTGCCTGAACAGATTTGCTCCGACAATGGACCACAGTTTGTGTCTGAAGAGTTCCGGAGGTTCTTAAAGAACAATGGTGTTAAGCATTACACATCCGCCCCATATCATCCAGCCACTAATGGATTGGCCGAGAGGTTCGTTCAAACATTCAAGAAGGCTATCAAGGCAATGTGTAATGAAGATATACCCCTACAGCACAAGGTGGATAACTTCTTGTTTGCCTACCGGAATGCGACACATGCGGTTACCAACCAAACTCCAGCCATGATGTTCTTCAATCGAAGACTACGATGCCGCTTGGATTTGGTTAAGCCAAACATCAGAAGAGATGTGGAGAACAAGCAGTTTCAGAATATGAATGAAAGGCCGACCAGGAGTTTTAAGATAGGTCAACCAGTTTTGGCCCGTGACTACCGCACAGATAAATGGCAGCCAGGAACGATCTGTACATGGCAAGGACCTCTAATGTATACTGTGGACGTTGGAGAGAGTATTGTAAGACGCCATGCTGACCAGATTCTAGAGTCACTGGGAAACGTCAACTCCACACCACAATCTGATACACCTGGCGATGAAACCGAAGTACCAATTGCATCTACCTCAGAATCGGTGATATTGGAAGCAGACGAACCAAACAACGACATTGATCCCGACTCAATGTTGCCAGAAGAACCTGATACCCCAAAGAGGCGTTATCCAGACAGAATCAGGAAGCCTCCTCAAAGACTGAACTTATAATTGCTTAACTTCAACTAATGTATCTAGCAACTGTAATTGTAAATATGTTATTTCATTGTTAATCAAATGTTATGTACTGTTTAGCTAAAAGGGGAGGAATTGTAGTGTATGTACTTTGCAGAAGGAACTATATTCTGCAGCCCCTGTATACTGCAGTACCAGTAGTGACCACCCCTGTATATAAGCCTGTGTAGTAACATTTGCATAGTAGTTCCAGTTTGCCTCCATTCAGTAAAGACCTGTTATAACCAACTCCTGCAGTCCGTGTCTCAATTATACACGGACATAATAATTTTTTCTTTCATTTTTGTTCATGAAGAATGCCAAAGAAGATGAACTAGTATTGAAAGTAAAGACCAAATACATTTTTACTTGTAATATCCTTGGTTCCCAAGAAGCTATCTATCCAGTCCTCTTGCCCCTTCAAATAATGGTGGCACCATAGATTGTCATAAAATGAAAAAATCATGGCTTAGAAATTGGGTGGTTTACCGCAGCCCATGAATGCCATAATCGGGCGAAAAAATGGCCGCCGCCCTTCTGACAGCTAATGGCAGGTCCCATGGCCGCCGCCATTTTGGGGTGGCTGGCAGTGTGATATCTTGAGACACAGCATATATATACCTCAGCACAACATAGCTTCTGGTAAGAGCTGTACTGAACATGGCTTTATTATTATCAGTAGTCCACCAGGTGGCTCTATTACATTTTCCCCTCCTTATTGAAGAAGTTAATCATAGCAAATAATCATTGTACATGAAATGTGTACTCTTGGTATACATTTCTCAAATGGAACCCATTTTATGTTTCCAAATTCTACTGCAGAATTCTGTAACACAAACAAAAGATATGTACTTATTTTCCATATATACAGATTAAACTTAACCACTGGTTTTCTGTTTCGAAGAGGATACCTTCTTTTTGAACAGAACTTTCAGATCTTGTAGGACTTTGACTCATTGTAGGCTGAGCCTGTGGAGATTATTTCTCCAAGGGCTGACCTTGATCTACATTTGGACTCTCAGACTGTCAAACTTTCAGACTGTTTGCCTGCCTGACTCGGGCTCAGATTCTGACTTTCTCTTGGACTTGTTTCTGGTACGTCTGATGTAGGATTTGCTACTGGTACTCTACTTGCAACAAGACCATCTGACTCATCAGAATAAATTGAATCACCCCAGCTTTCAACTTCTTCCACATCTGTCAGGGGCTTATGGCCAGTAACTATGGTAAACTTACGACCAAACAAGCATTTGTGAAACTTCTTGACCCCAAAAATCAATGACAAAGCTTTTCTTTCGATCTATGCATAATTCCACTCACTGGCACTGAGAGTGCGTGAAGCAAAAGCAATTGGTCTCTCCTCCCCACTATCTAGTACATGAGAGATCACTGCCCCAACTCCGTACGGAGAGGCGTCACACACAAGTTTGATCTCCTTAGATACATCATAGTGAACCAACATAGTACTCTCTGCTAACTGGCTTTTACACTCTTTGAATGCTGTGTCGCATTCTTTTGACCACTTCCAAGGGATCTGTTTTCTCAACAGCTCATTCAGTGGATGTAACGATGTAGCCAAGTTTGGGAGGAACTTTCCGTAATAATTCTAAAGACCCAAAAATGATCGAAGTTCAGAGACATTCTTGGGAGTGGGTGCATTTCTGATTGCATCCAGCTTTCCCTTGGTTGGATGTAAACCATCTTTGCCCTTAGTACTCCACTGAGTTTTGAAACAACTCACACTTGTGAGCTGTCACTCATACGCCGTGCTTCTCTAGCCGTTTGAGCACTTCATTCAACACCTCATCATGGATTTGCCTGTTTGGTGCTGAAATGAGAATGTCATCCAAATAACACACTACCCCTTCAATCCCTTGCAAAATTTGGTTCATCACCCCTGGAATATGTTGGGGGCAGAAGGTAGTCTATTGAACTGATATAGGCTTCAGTGAGTATTTATAGTCAAGCATGACTTGGACTCTTCATCTAACTCAAGTTGTAGGTAGGCGTTTGTTAGATCTAACTTCAAAAAGATCTGGCCACCTGTCAGCATTGTGAACAAATCTTCCACATTTGTTAACGTATTGGGTAGATTATACTCTAGAACCTGGTTTACGGTTACCATATAATCACCACACAACCTTACCTTACCATCTGGCTTAGGTACAACAACAATGGGTGTAGCCCAATTACTCAGATCTACCTTAGAGATAATGTTCTCAGTTTCTAGTCTTTTGAGTTCTTGCTCAACTTTCTCCTTGAGTGCGTATGGTACGGGACATGGCTTGCAGTAAACTGGTCTTGCATCCTTCTGCACTCTGGCACTCGCCTTGAAGTCTTGGATCAGACTGCCCGTTTCGTTGAACACCTTCGGATACTGCTTGATGACATCATCTTTCGATGCAAATTTTGCTTCCACACAAAAAATCTCATTCCAATCCAGCTTCAGTGATTCCAACTAATTTCTACCTATCAAGGCAGGCTTGTCTCCTGCCACTACTATGAGAGGCAAGCTCTGACACTGATCCTTGTATTTCACTGGTATGGTGACACTTCCTACTACAGGGATTTGCTCTCCTGAGCAGCTCTACCTTCGATTTCACTAGTCGATAATCACGCAACTTGTTGCGATATAGTGATTCTGGTACTACGCTCACAGATACACCAGTGTCGATTTCCATAGGTATCCTGGTTCCTGCGACATCTACTTGGATGATGATACCTCGCGAATCGCTGTTGGATACCTTCATGCTCCTGATGACATGAATCTCCAGAAACTCCTCGTCCTACTGCTTCTCTTCAATGGTATGTAGTGTCTGGCGATTTCTACTTCTAGCATTGCCAGTCAGTTTACTCTTCTGTTGGCACGCCTTCGCAAGATGCCCAGTTGTCTTGCAGTAGAAACACGCTGCCTTCACTTATGGACAGCTTTAAGTGATGTCCCAGGCACCGATAGCACGACTTCAATGCACTGTTACCTTGGCCAGTTGCTGAGGCCTTGGGGCCCAACTGCCTTTAACTTTTAGTCTGCAGCTGATTCACCTCGGTTGTCTGACGACTGGAAGTGGCACGGAACTCTCAGGAGTATCGGTTGGCCATATCCATTGACATAGCTGTCTGACAAGCTAAGTCAAAAGTCAAGTTAGGGGATGTCAACAATTTACTTCTGATATGTTCATTTTACAACTCACAAACAAAGTGGTCACGCAAAGCTCAGTCCTGAAAGTTTCCGAAATGACAGTGAATGGATAGCTTTTTTAATTTAATTGATCACGTGTTCCAAAATGATAACTTTCAGCTGTTCTAACTTAGTTAGGATCTCCTTCGACGGCGTGTCCTTTAGCTTGGCGGGAACAAGCACATTTTTCAAGGTTTCATACACCTTGGGGCCTGCTTCAATCAAAAACATAGTCCGTTTCATTTGTAAAACCGCCCGGTTACAGTTTACATCATTGGGGACTTCGACGATGCTATTTGCGGCGAAAAACATTTCTAGCTGCTCCACATAAGCTCCGAAAGTCTCTTGGTTATGTTAGAACTCACCCAAACATCCTATTATTCCCATACGTGCAGCCATCTGGACTCTGGCAATGTTGACAGTTCAGCCACGTGTGCTCGAAATTTACCTCGGATTTTTAAGTTTTTCTGCAAAATGAAGAACCTCTAACAGTCCCTCCGTCAGTTGGCAGGATTATCCTCCAACAAAAATTTCAGCTAGGGAATCCGCAATCGCATCCTCATCGCCAATTCTGTGATATCTTGAGACACAGCATATATATACTCAGCACAACATGGCTTCCAAGTGTTATGTATTGTGTGTTCTCCTCCCACCTGTGGTGGCGCTGTCACAGCAGATAAATGGTTGGGTGTTCTCTTGGTTAAGTTTAGCTCTCTTTGTTCAGAAGTTCCCTTTCCCGTCGAATAAAGCACTTCATGTTTGAATCTCTGAGTTCTGAGTTCTAATTGTGTCCAGGTAAAAAGGTACCGACACAACAAAGTGGCGACGAGGAGCGGATCAATCTGCGTATGTTACGGGTGCAGTGAGTAAGCAGAAATTTAAATTTGAAACATGAGATGGCTACTATATTAGGAAACATCGGTGATTTTGATGAAAATGTGGAGCAATGGAGTGCTTATATGGAACGTTTTGACTATTTTGTCTTGGCGAATGCGGTGGCAAACGAAAAGGTCATGCTTACCTTTTTGAGTGTAATGGGGCCGAAGACATTCAATTTACTTCGCAGCCTTGTGCAGCCAGATAAGTCAGAAACTAAAACATATAAGCAACTAGTGGAAATTCTTGGAGCACATTTTTCATCAAAACCTCTGGTTATTGCTGAGAGATTTAGATTTCACAAATGGAATCAAGAGGAGGGGGAATCAGTGACGATGTTTATTGCTGCTTTAAAAAGGTTGTCGGAACACTGCCAGTTCAAGGAGGTGCTGAATGATACCATTAGAGACAGACTTGTGTGTGGTCTGCAAAGTGCAGCCACACAGAAGCGCCTTTTTACTGAGGACAACCTTACTCTTGAAAAGGCCATTGAAGTTAGTGTCTCCATGGAGATGGCGGAAAAGGAGGCTCACCAGTTGAGTTCAACAGGAAGAGTTCACAAGGTGTCGTCTGAGCCTAAAGGTGCGCGGAACGGCACATGTTACCGTTGTGGGAAAACGGGCCATCACGCTAATGACTGCTGGTGTACGGAGCTGGAATGCCGAAATTGTGGCAAAAAGGGTCACATTGAACGCACCTGTAGAGGTAAAAAAAGAACAGACAGAGCTGGGAAGCATGAAAGCAAAATGTCTGTATTTGGACAAGAGAGGAAAAAGAGTGTTCATTCAGTGCAGTATGAGGGAACAAGCAAAACAGAGGGGAGCGACACCTCTGAGGAGGAAGAGGTGCACATACTGACGGTTGCAGGTGATTCAAATGGCTACTGGGTGTCACCACTGGTGGAGGGACAATCAGTGCGAATGGAGGTGGACACAGGCGCGGCTGTGTCCCTTGTTTCAGACACTGTCTACAACAAAATGCTAAAGCACCTTACCCTTCAGTCAACAAACATTGTGCTAAAGACGTATACCGGCGAACCTGTGGCCATGAGAGGCGCCATTGAGGTGACAGTTAAATTGAACGGACAGACTGCAAAACTGCCACTATATGTGGTAAAGGGAAATTACCTATCGCTACTCGGACGTGCGTGGCTAGAGAAAATCACACTGGACTGGCCTGCAGTCCGCATGATGTCAAAAGGGGAGTCAGGTCTGACTGCAGTGTTAAACAAACATGCAGAACTCTTCAATGGGGAACTTGGGAGCATGAAAAAGATCAGTGTGAGACTGGACATTAAACCTGACAGTAAGCCGAAGTTTCACAAAGCCTGACCTGTACCCTATGCAATTAGGCCAAAAGTTGAGGCTAACTTGGAGGCCTTAGTCGAGAATGGAGTCCTGGAGCCTGTGAGCGTGAGCAAATGGGCCACACCCATTGTTCCAGTCCTGAAAAAGGATGGATCTGTTCGAATCTGCGGGGATTTTAAAGTGACTATTAACCTGGTGCTGTCTGTGGAACAGTACCCTCTTCCCCTCATTGATGATCTTTATACGGGCCTGGCCGGAGGGCAAAAGTTCAGCAAAATAGACTTATGCCAGGCTTATCTACAAATGCATGTCGATGACAAATCAAAGGAGCTGCTGACAATTGTGACACACAAGGGGCTATATAGGTACTGCCGCCTTCCATTTGGAATTACGTCGGCCCCTGCTCTATTCCAAAGGGCAATGGATCAGATTTTGAGTGGACTGCCAGGAGTCCAGTGCTACCTGGACGACATCCTTGTCACTGGGACAAATGAGGAGGATCATCTTCTGAACTTGGATGCAACACTACAACGACTGAAAGAGTACGGACTCAGAGTTCGTAAAGACAAATGTGAATTCTTTCAGTCTTCAGTTGAGTACCTAGGGCATGTGATTGACGCTACTGGCCTGCATAAGGCGCCGTCAAAGGTCAAGGCGATCGTGGAGGTCCCAGCACCCCAGAATGTGAGCCAGTTACGTTCATTTCTGGGGCTACTTAACTCCAATGGGAAGTTTATTCCAGACTTAGCAACATTGCTGAAGCCATTACATTAGTTGCTATGTCAAGGCAAAACATGGAAATGGACTGAACTGTGCAACGAAGCTTTCGCCCAAGCAAAGAAAGCATTGCTGAAATCGGAGGTCCTGACACACTTCAACCCAAAGCTACCCGTGCAGCTAGCATGTGATGCATCACCATATGGTGTGGGAGCAGCCATATCCCACATCATGCCTTCGGGTGAAGAGAAACCTATCACCTTCGCATCACACACCTTGAACAAGACTGAGAGTAACTATGCGCAGATCGAGCGCGAGGCCTTGGGAATCGTTTTTGGAATTCGAAAATTTCATCAGTACCTGTTTGGGAGAAGGTTCACACTCCTGATGGGCCACCGTCCATTGACTTCAATCTTCGGGCCCCACACCGGAATTCCGTCTATCGCTGCGAGCAGGATGCAAAGGTGGGCTTTACTGTTGTCAGGACACACATACGACATCAAATATCGCAAATCAGACTTGCACGGCAACGCAGACGGTCTCTTGAGGCGACCCTTGCCTGTTACTCCCCCAAAGCCTCGTCAGATAGACATCTTCTACTTTAGACAAGTGGAGGGAGCACCTGTCACTGCAGTTCAGGTGCGAAGGTACAACCGCAATGATCCAGTCCTGTCTGAGGTAATGGACGATGCCATCCGAGGGAGAGCTATCGGAGATTCTCCTAGTTTGAAACCTTACGTTTCAAAAAGAAATGAGCTCTCCGTCCAGGCAGGTTGTCTTCTTTGGGGACGCCGTGTCATCATTCCGCCACCTCTGAGGGAACCTATACTGCAACAACTTCACACAGGCCACAGTGTGATGGTTCGGATGAAGGAAATGGCAAGAAGCTACTTCTGGTGGCCAGGTTTCGATGGGAATATTGAGCAGAAAGCCAAAACATGTTCCCCATGTCAAAGGGTCCGGAATGTTCCACAGCTGGCAACCCTACACCCTGGGATTGGCCTGCAGAAGTGTGGCAGCGAGTACATGTGGACTTTGCTGGTCCTTTCGAAGAGAAGATGTTTATGGTGGTTGTGGACGCTCGTAGCAAGTGGCCGGAGGTCGCTGTGATGAGGTCTACCACGGCAGAGAAAACAATTGAGAAACTTGGTGAGATGTTCAGCCGTTATGGCTCACCGGAACAACTCGTAAGTGACAACGGTCCACAATTTGTATCACAGGAGTTTGCAACCTTCCTGCATGTGAATGGTGTCCAACACATCAGGTCTGCGCCCTATCATCCCTCTACTAACGGCCAGGCAGAAAGGTTCGTGCAAACTTTGAAGCACGCCTTGAAGGCATCACAAGGTCAGGGCTCAATCCACCAATGTCTGAACAGCTTCCTGTTGTCCTACAGGAATGAGCCACATGCCACAACCAAAACTTCCCCCGCTTCGCTCATGATGAAGAGGCAGTTGCGGACAAGTTTTGACTTATTCAAACCTCCAAGGGCAGAGCAGGTTGTCCATTGTCAACAACAAGCTTAAGTTGAAAAGAGAGAGAAAAGAGCCAAGGAGAGACGGTTTCATCTGGGAGAGCACGTCCTAGCTCGAAACTACAACAATGGACCAAAATGGGTTCCTGCTACGGTGATCGCGCAGACGGGCCCTGTGTCTTACACGGTTGAGACTGCTGAGGACGTCGTCTGGAGAAGACACACAGATCAACTGTTGCTAGGAGCAGAGACAGCCACAGAGGCTCCAATGGCTGGTTGGCCTGAACTGTTTCCGGATGATACCGCAAACCAGCATCCTTTGCCACAGTGCTCTTCTCCAACACAGGAAGTCAAAGAGACTGTTCCACCTGTGCAAACTCCTGACTTTCGACTGACACAGGCACCTTCTCCATCTAGGCCTGTGTCAATGCCTACTGCTGTGGAAGCCAGCGATGACCGCCGGTATCCTGTCAGAGAGCGGCGGCCTCCAAGACGCTTGGATTTGTAAGCTTAGCGACTTACCCACAAGACTGGGGCAGAATAAACCCCAGGGTAAAGTCAGAGGTTGAGGCAGTCTACCTCTACCCTAGGTTAGTTGAGTGCATTGAAAGTAACTTACCTGTTGAGGAATAATGTGGACCTTCCATTTAAGAGGGGAGGAATATGTTATGTATTGTGTGTTCTCCTCCCACCTGTGGTGGCGCTGTCACAGCAGATAAATGGTTGGGTGTTCTCTTGGTTAAGTTTAGCTCTCTTTGTTCGGAACTTCCCTTTCCCTTCGAATAAAGCACTTCATGTTTGAATCTCTGAGTTCTGAGTTCTAATTGTGTCTAGGTAAAAAGGTACCGACACAACACCAAGTAAGAACTGCACGGCACATGGCTTTATTATTATATACATCAGTAGTCCACCAGCTGGCTCTATTACAGGCAGCACTGACGATAGCAGCGATTGTGAAAATCATTGAAATGAAGCAGATCATGAGTGCAATGCTCACTGGACTCCCGATCTTCTAGTTTGTACTTCGCCGCTCCACTTATCGGCTTGCCTTAACTACAAAGAGCTGAGCAAGCATTGAGAAGCAGAAAAGAGGCTCCAGCAGTGATATTTAAAGGGAACATCAGCAATCACTTCCACCTGCCATGTTTATGCAGTTTGACTGGCTCTGTGCAACTTTCTGCAACTCCACCAGCTTTATTAACATCTTTCAAGGTTCTAAGGTAACTGGGAGTATTGTTGCAAGTAGAGAACGCCTTCATTATTATTTAAAGGCTTCTGCTCACAACACTTGTTCACAGTCATGGGGGCTCTACTGGCAGTCCACCTCGCGCTCGAGAATCTTCGGCAGAGGGAGCGGAGGCAGCAAAGAAGATGAGAAAATGCATGCAGAGGGAGGAGGAGGAGGACCAGGAGGGCGCTCAACTGGAGGCCTTACCCACCTAGGGTCTTCCGAGAGCACTTCTCTTATATTCATTTAAGCGAGGAGCAGGGTATTAGGAGGCTACGCTTCATCAAGGAGGTGGTCACAGAACTCTGTTACCTCCTGCAACCAGACCTGTAGCCTGAGACCAGGGCGACCACAGCTCTCCCAGTGGCCCACAAAGTTACCGTGGCCCTCAATTTCTTTGCCAGCGATCCTCCCAGTCTGCAGCAGGAGACATAGCTAACATCTCGCAGTTCGCCAGCTGCATCCGGGAGCTCACTGAGGCTCTCTACACCAGGAGAAGGGACTACATTGTCTTTTCTCTGAGCAGAGAGGAGCAGGACGAGTGCGCTTGTGGCTTTGCCAGGATAGTGGGCTTCCCCATGGTGCAGGGCGCCATCGACTGCACCCATGTGACTTTCCAGCCACCGTATAACAATCCTGAGATCTTCCGTAAATGCAAAGGCTACCACTCACTTAATGTGCAGTTGGTGTGCGGCCACGCCCAGTGATTCCTGATGGTCAATGCCCGCCATCCTGGCAGCAGCCATGATGCTTTCATCCTGTGTCAGTCCCGTGTGCCAGCAATCTTCCAGCCACGACAGCAAACTCGAGGGTGGCTGCTCTGAGACAAGGGCTATCTGCTCTGCATCTGGCTCATGACTCCACTCCACAACCCCACCACTTGTGCCCAGCACTCATATAATGAGAGCCATGCTTCCGCCAGGAACATCATCGAGCAGATGATCGGGCTACTGAAGCTTCGGTTCTGCTACCTTGACCGCTTGGGAGGAGCCCTCCAGTACTCAGCGGAGTGGGTGTCCCATTTCATGGTGATCTGCTGCATCCTCCACAACTTGGCCATCATGAGGGCACAGCCCTTGCCACCGGGGATTGTGGGACCACCTCAGGAGGAGGACGAGGGAGAGGAGGAGGATGAGGGAGAGGAGGAGGACGAGGAGGCAGAAAGCCAATCCCCGTTCTGGACGGGCTGTCCATAAATGGCTCATCAGACTCTGATTCCAAGGAATGTAACCCCAGATCCCCGTTATTCACCACATCCCCATCATACCATCCCTCTGTCATGGAATATCACAGCGTTCTCCTGGGCACAAAGCTGAAATGAGAGACGCCACAAAAGAATCCATCAAAATTAATACATTTATCAAAAATCAATTCACACATATTGACAGCAAAAATATGAACTAATCACCCTTGTGCAATCCCTAAGTGCTTGTCGTCCGTGTGCCTTTTCCTACACTAGTGCTCCTACGAAGTGCTCTCCCAGTGGCTGCAGCAGGGCTGGTGGAAGGCTGCTGAGTTTCCGTGGGGGAGACTTCAGATGGACTTGCAGGACGACCTCGAGCAGCTCTGGACATGCAATTCACTGCTGCAGACTGCAGCATCTCAGCATAGGCGGCAGCATTCTGGGCTGACTGGCTGATAGGCAGTGGCAAGGGCAGTGGCAGAGTGGCAGTGGTAGGAACAGGAATCATCAACAGTGGTAAACCCAGCCATGATGGCAGCAGTCAGAGCTTGGGTGGCATCAAGCTGAGACTGCAGGGCAGCAGTCTGCGCTTTCGCCTGTGCTGCAATGACAGCCACGACTTCGCCCATCACAAGCACCATGATGTCTGGGTCAACATAAACTCAATGATCTACAGAACCCTCTCCTTGAGCTGGCTGAGGTCCTGCATGTCAGCCTGCCCTGCGCCTGTCTGATGCTGCTCCCTCCAGTTGTGAGCCAACTTGGCCTTCAAGAGAAAGGGAAGTGTTTCAGTGCGTGTGGTGCGGTGTGTTTGGGTGATCTGCCTGCCATAGTTGAATAGCTGACATTTTTTGCAAGGTGTGAGATGTGGGTGAGAGTGTTGCAGCAATGGTAAGGTTGTGAGGGTGAAGTGAGGCTCATGACTGCTATCAGGGCAGCGGACATTCACATGGATAATTTTGTGCTTATAATCACAGACCAGCTATATCCTAACAAGATGGAACCATTTTCCATTCATGAAGGCTGTGGGAATAGTGGTTCCCTCCCATCATAGTCAAATACATGCCATCAATAATCTCCTGGAATATGGGAAAAGTGCAGTGCTTTCTCGTGCTGTTGCTCGTTTTGCATAGGGAACTGTTTTGAAATAGTTAATCCTGGCAAAGAAGCATCTGTCACCTGCTTGATACATCAGTGCATTGCTGGTTGTAAAATGTGCCATTTATACTCTACTGTTATTTGAACGGATCCAGTTGTATGAAAGTTCAAGGCTGTGGTCACCTTGGCAGCCACTGGCAAACTGTTTATTGTACAACTTATCTGATGTTCTAG
The DNA here is from genome assembly GCF_052327205.1 of Somniosus microcephalus. Lineage (NCBI taxonomy): Eukaryota > Metazoa > Chordata > Chondrichthyes > Squaliformes > Somniosidae > Somniosus > Somniosus microcephalus. Next base: position 89,014,211 of record NC_140988.1, read on the forward strand.
CTCATGCCTGCCTGCCTTGTGAAATATTTTAAATGGGTATTGAATGATTTCAGCACAGGCCTGGTGCTGGAAACGTAAAATGGTGACAGCAGGTAATTTTAATTAATCACTATAATTTCAAAGGGCTAATCAGGGGATCGCATCAAAGTGCAACTATCCTTTGACCCTAGATTGGAGTTTGGCTACAGTGTGTGCTTTGGGTGAAAAGCAGTTCTAAGGTGTCCCCTGCAAACCCAACTGGTGCTGACTTTACTGCATTATCAGCCTCTAAATGTAATTTTGTGACATTAAACTGCAATTCCAGTTTAATTAGAAAGGTCTTGAAATGTAATTTCAGGCAACAGATGTTAGTTATAGAATGATTCTATATGTGAAACTGAATGGGCAAACGACACAATATCCTCTAATCATCTCTAATAAAGCACCTGCACTTATTTTCCAATAAAGAAATTATTCTTTATATATTAAACTGTGCCTCTAAGTTTTCAGTAAAATCAGTCTTGGAACTGTCATCATCATTGAAAACATAAAAAAAACATGAGATTACCTTTTTGTCGAATGTGGTTTCACTACCACTACCATTCATTTTTTTTAGGTCTTGTGCTGAAATCATGTCAAACCAGCCATCACTCTCAGTGTAAGTACAGAGCAGTCCCAATTTTTGTCCCCTGCCCATTTTCATGTTCACTGTACATTCAGCAGATAAAATATCTATCTCTGATGCTCCTTTCACTGAAAGAACTGTACAAACGGATTCAGTCACAAAGACCCACCCAGTTCTGCAAATTCTAAATTAGAATTCTTTTAATATTTTTGGAGAAGTTACAGAAATAAATTTGCACAGCAAAAAAGTAACGCATGTATTCATTAGCACATATGCTTAATCGTCAAACAGGTATGCTAAGTTTATCAAACTGCCGCATGTGCCTCATTTACTTAGTAGTAGTTAGTGCTATCTCTCTCGCTTCTATCACTCTCCAGGCCTTTCGGGCCACATTCTGACCAAAACTCAGTGCTTCAGATGCAAAATGGTGTTGCAGAAAGGCAGGAATGAAAGACTGCTCAAACACGATTTAAAATTCAAGAGGTCAGGCTAGAAACAGAATAAAATATTGTCGTGGGTTAGTTTAGTTTCTGGAATTTAAGTTTAACTTTTCTTGTATTGTGATAAAGAGATCGAGATTATGGCCTCGATATTTATGGGGAGGCGGGCAGGGTGTGGATGAGGCCGAAAGCGGTCGAAGAACCTGGCAAGGTCGGGGACGTGGAGGTCCTGCCGAATTTAACAGCAGCATCTCATTAACATTTGTTAGCACCCCTTCCTGTCTGGCAGGCGGTCAAATGGACAACCTGGCCAGCGAGGAGAAGGGAAAATCAGCGGCAGGAGGCCTTGGCCAGGCACCCTTGGAGATGGTCCCAGCTAATTGGGCGGTCGGAAAGTGCCCGTGATTGGGAGTGGGGTGGGGGTGGGGAGAGAGGTCGGCAATTGAGAGGGTTGGGGGCAATCGTGAGCGCTGTGGGTAGATCGGCAATCGGGTTGGGGGGGGGGGAGGCTAGCAATTGGGGCTGGAGCAGGCCAAAGGCTTTGTTGAGGGATCAGGGGAGCACTCCTGCTGCTACTGGCCCACAAGAAGTGCTGAGAATGGCACATACCTTGTGGAACTTGCAACTCCCATTTCCCTTTCACTACCAGTTTTCCTAACCCTTGGAAAACCCGCCCAGTAACAGTCAATTTTAAATTGGGCCCCTAATTGCACTATGGGAGCCCGGCTGCCCCCAACCCTCCTAATTGCTGATCTCTCTCGCCCCCGCCTCTCCACAGTGCGGGGGAGGGGTGGATATGGAGTTGAAATGGGAGAGCGGGTCAGTTGAGATACTTTGAATTTGAGGAAGCACTCCTGCTCCTTCTGGCTACATAGGAACTTATTTTTAATTTTTTATGAAATTGACCTTCTGTTGGCAGCCACTGCTTCGGCCCCTTCAGCAGCTAAAGAATCCGGAGCAGAACAGGCCTGGCTCCTGCTCCACTCTGCGATGTCCAGTTTCCCAAAGGGGTCCTTAAACAGGCATTAGATTCCCTCATTTATATATGTAATGGGCCTAATGCCTGTTTTAGGTGGCCACCAGAGACACCTAGGCTAGGGTGAACATACATCTGCGTTTTCTGGGGAAAGGCCCCGGGCAGACAATGTACCTGGAATAGTCCCCAGTTCTGGAAACTAGTCCCGTTATTGCAGGTGCGGCTGATGTTTCAACAACCTTGGTCGTGGACGTGCTGGAGGCGCTGTACACCATGTTGTCAAACCGGGGTGACTGATGATTGATGACGGAACTGACCAATCAAAGCAGGGGGAAATTGAGCTGCATCTACATCATAAATAAATTAGGTGAATAAAGTATGGGCAGAGGTGGGACTTTCTGGTGAAAGGTGGAAGGCTAGAGGGTGCAGCAAGAATGGAGCAAAGATAGCGCGCCAAATTTAACAAAGTAAATTTATTTAACCAGTATCTTATAAGCACTCGTAAATGAACAGTATCCGAGCATCTTGTGCAAGTTGAATTTGCTCCGTGAAAAACCCTCAGGTGCAGTTACACCCGGCTTATATAATGTTGTGAAGAGTAGCAGTAAGCCTGAGGATTGGGAGAACTTTAGAAACCAGCAAAGGATAATTTAAAAAATGATAAAAAGGGAGAAAATAGAACATGAGAGTAAACTAGCAAGAAATATAAAAATAGATTTTAAGAGCTTCTATAAGTATGTAATAAGGAAGAGAGTAGCAAAAGTAAGCGTTGGTCCCTTAGAGGCAGTGACAGGTGAAATTATAATGGGGTATAAGGAAATGGCAGAGATTTTAAACAAATATTTTGGGCTGGATTTTCATTGAGGAGTCGGGTAGGAGGCAGGACTACAACTTTCGGGGTTGTAGTCCCGCCTCCATTGAGTTCTAGCCAACCCACATGATTTTGACTTGATTGACCTTGTTGAGCCTGCCAATTAAGGGCCACCCGGCAACAGGTGATGTCACAGATTGATATTTCATCTGTCAAGACCTTTTGACAGATGAAATATCAGCACTTCACAGCTGTTTGAAGCTGTCAAACACTGACAATCTGTACTCCAAGTTAATTCCTTCCTCTCAGGATGATTTAGAGATCACCCAGAACAGAAAGCTGAATGCTGCAATTTTTGACAGCTCGCAGCCATTCTGCTTTCTGTGCTGGTGAGATGAGGGACTCCCAAGACCTGAAGGAAGGAAGGCTGTAAATAAGAACATAAGAACATAAGAAATAGGAGCAGGAGTAGGCCAATTGGCCCCTCGAGCCTGCTCCGCCATTCAATAAGATCATGGCTGATCTGATCCTAACCGCCAATCCACTATGACAGGACTATCTCCTGAATCTAACAGCATTAGACACACGAAAACAGGAGCAGGATCAGGCTACACGGCCCCTGGGCCCGCTCCGCTACCCACAGGGCCATGACCTATCCGAAACAAGACTCATGTCCAAATTCCTGCCCGCTCCCCGTAACCCTTAATTCCCTTTTCTACTAGGAAACTGTCTATTTCTGTTTTAAATTTATGTAATGATGTAGCTTCGACAGCTTTTTGGGGCAGCATATTCCATGGACCTACCACCCTCTGAGTGAAGTAGTTCCTCCTCATCTCAGTTTTGAAAGAGCAGCCCCTTATTCTAAGACTATGCCCCCTAGTTCTAGTTTCACCCATCATCTGGAACATCCTCCCTGCATCCACCCGATCCAACCCCTTCATAATCTTATATGTTTCAATAAGATCGCCTCTCATTCTTCTGAACTCCAATGAGTAGAGTCCCAATCTACTCAACCTCTCCTCATATGTCCATCCCCTCATCCCCAGGATTAATCGAGTGAACCTTCTTTGTACTGACTCGAGAGCAAGTATGTCCTTTCTTAAGTATGGACACCAAAACTGTATGCAGTATTCCAGGTGCGGTCTCACCAATACCTTGTACAACTGAAGCAATACCTCCCTATTTTTATATTCTATCCCCCTAGCAATGAAAGCCAACATTCCATTGGCCTTCTTAATCACTTGCTGCACCTGCATACTAACCTTTTGAATTTCGTGCACCAGGACCCCCAGATCCCTTTGTACTTCAGTACTTTCAAGTTTCTTGCCATTAAGATAATAACTTGCTCTACGATTTTTCCTGCCAAAGTGCATAACCTCACACTTTCCAGTATTGTATTCCATCTGCCAAATCTCTGCCCACTTACTTAGCCTGTCTATGTCCCCTTGCAGGTTTTTTATGTCCTCCTCACTCACTACTTTCCCTCCCATCTTAGTATTATCTGCAAACTTTGACGTGTTACACTCGGTCCCCTCCTCCAAATCGTTAATATAGATTGTAAAGAGTTGGGGACCCAGCACTGACCCCTGCGGAACACCACTGGTTACTGATTGCCAGTCTGAATATGAACCATTTATCCCAACTCTCTGCCTTCTGTAAGTAAAGGTATGTAAAACTTCTTTAAACACTTTACACACACCAAACACACTTACCTTTGCACTCATGCACCCATCACTCACCTGAACACCAGACATCTCGACCCCTCCAAGCCCTTCAGCCCAACGGCCCGCCTCCTCTAACTTGGCATGGTTTGGAGCCGTCGGGAATCCCACACTTCAACATTAAAATAGAGATTAGACTAAAAACTGCCTGTTAACTACCTGTTAACAGGCAGTTAATTGGCACTAATCCCCTTCCCGCCTCGGGGAGGCGGGTCCCAGTGCGGGGCGGGTACCCGCCTCCTTTGAAACTGGCATGGAGGCGGGTTGGGGGCAGGGTGGGGTCAGGACCCCCGATTTTGGGATTTTAACCCCCCACACGCCTCCAATCCCGTCTCCACGGCCCAATGAAAATCCTGCCCTTTGTATCTGTCTTCAAAGTAGAAGACACAAAAAGCATACCAGAATAGTGGGGAACCACGGGACTAATAAGAGTGAGGAATTTAAATTAATTAATATCAGTAGAGAAAAAGTACTTGAGAAACTAATGGGATTAAAAGCCAACAAATCACCTGTACCTGATGGCCTACATTCTAGGGTGTTTTTTTCTTCGTTCCTGGGATGTGGGCATCGCTGGCAAGGCCAGCATTTATTGCCCACCCCTAGTTGCCCTTGAGAAGGTGGTGGTGAGCTGCCTTCTTGAACCGCTGCAGTCCGCGTGATCAAGTTACTCCCACAGTACTATTAAGGAAGGTGTTCCAGGATTTTGACCCAGTGACAATGAAGGAACGACAATATATTTCCAAGTCAGGATGTTGTGTAACTTGGAGGGGAACTTGGAGGTGGTGGTGTTCCCATGCGCCTGCTGCCTTTGTCCTTCGAAGTGGTAGAGGTCATGGGTTTGGGAGGTGCTGCTGAAGAAGCCTTGGCGAGTTGCTGCAGTGCATCTTATAGATGGTACACACTGCAGCCACGGTGCACCGGTGGTGGAGGGAGTGAATGTTTAAGGTGCTGGATGGGGTGCCAATCAAGCGAGCTGCTTTGTCCTGCATGGTGTCAAGTTTCTTGAGTGTTGTTGGAGCTGCACTCATCCAGGCAAGTGGAGAGTATTCCATTACAATCCTGACTTGTGCCTTGTAGATGGTGGAAAGGCTTTGGGGAGTCAGGAGGTGAGACACTCAGCACAGAATACCCAGCCTCTGACCTGCTCTCGTAGCCACAGTATTTATGTGGCTCATCCAGTTAAGTTTTTGGTCAATGGTGACCCCCCAATATGTTAATGGTGGGGGATTCAATGATGGTAATGCCATTGAATGTCAAGGGCAGGTTAGACTTTCTTTTGTTGAAGATGATCTTTGCCTGGCACTTGTGTGGCCCGAATGTTACTTGCCACATATCAGCCCAAGCCTGAATGTCATCCAGATCTTGATGCATTTGGGCATGGACTGCTTCATTATCTGAGGGGTTGTGTGGAAATGAACACTGTGCAATCATCAGTGAACATCCCCACTTCTGACCTTATGATGGGGGGAAGGTCATTGATGAAGCAGCTGAAGATGGTTGGGCCTCGGACACTGCCCTGAGGAATTCCTGCAGCGATGTCCTGGGGCTGAGATAATTGGCCTCCAACAACGACAACCATTATCCTTTGTGCTAGGTATGACTCCAGCCAGTGGAGAGTTTTACCCTGATTCCCATTCATTTCAATTTTACTAGGGCTCCTTGATACCACACTCGGTCAAACGCTGCCTTCATGTCAAGGGTAGTCACTCTCACTGAAGTCTCCTACCCAAAATACATTCTGTGCCCTTGCTACCCTCAGTGCTTCTTCCAAGTGGTGTTCAACATGGAGGAATACTGATTCATCAGCTGAGGCAGGGCAGTAGGTGATAATCAGCAGGAGGTTTCATTGCCCATGCTTGACCTGAAGCCTTGAGACTTCATGGAGTCCGGAGTCAATGTTGAGGACTCCCAGGGCCACTCCCTCCTGACTGTATACCACTGTGCCGGTGGGACAGGACATACCCAGGAATGGTGATGGAGGAGTTTGGGACATTGGCTGAAAGGTATGATTCTGTGAGTATAACTATGTCAGGCTGTTGCTTGACTAGTCTGTGGGACAGCTCTCCCAATTTTGGCACAAGTCCCCAGATGTTAGTGAGGTGGACTTTGCAGGGTCGACTGGGCTGGGTGTGCTGTTGTCATGTCCGAAGATGATGCCGAGGTCGATGCCGGGTGATCCATCCGGTTTTATTCTTATTATTGTTTTTTGTAGCGGTTTTGTACAACTGAGTGACTTGCTAGGCCATTTCAGAGGGCAGTTAAGAGTCAACCACATTGCTGTGGGTCTGGAATCACATATAGGCCAGACCAGGTAAGGGAGGCAGATTTCCTTCCCTAAAGGACATTAGTGAACCAGATGAGTTTTTACGACAATCCAATAGTTTCATGCTCACCATTACTGATACTAGCTTTTTATTCCAGATTTATTTAATTAACTGAATTTAAATTGTGATCGGATTTGGACTCACGTCTTCAGATCATTAATCCGGGCCTCTGGATTACTAATCCAGTAGCATACCCACTATGCTACCGTTCCACATTTCTAAAAGATGTGGCTGCAGATATAATGGATGCATTGGTTGTGATCTTCCAAAATTCCCTTGATATTAGAACGACTCCCATGGATTGGAAGTTAGCAAATGTAACCACACTATTCAAGAAAGGAGGGAGAGAAAAAGCAATAAACTGCAGGCCAGTTAGCCTGACCTTAATCATCGGGAAAATGCTGGAATGAATTATTAAGATAATGGTACCAAGGCACTTAGAAAATCATAATATGATTAGGCAAAGTCAACATAGTTTTATTAAAGGGAAATCATGTTTAACAAATTCATGAGAGTTTTTTGAGGATGTAACTAGCAGGGTAGATAAAGGGGAACCAGTGGATGTAGTATATTTGGATTACCAAAAGGCATTCGATAAGGTCCAACATAAAAGGTTGCTATGCAAGATAAGGGCTCATGGGGTAATATATTAGCATGGATAGATGATTGGTTAACGGACAGAAAACAAAAAGTAGGAAAAAACGGGTCATTTTCCGGTTGGCAGGCTGTAACTAGTGGGGTGCTACAAGGATCAGCGCTTGGGCCTCAGCTGTTTGCAGTGTAATTGTATTATTTATAATCGGTGTCTGAATGCGCCTCAATAGTGTGACATCACATCCGTGGTAATTATAAGCACATTTGTTTTGCATTTGTAGCGTATGTGTGCAACTGTTAAAATATAGACTGCTGAAACATTTTGCCTCGCTATGCTATATAACCTACATTTTTTGTCCTGGCTACTTTGCTGTGCTCCCACCCGGTGTGTCCCCGGATTTGGTTTAGAAAATATGGTCACCCTAACCTAGGCTTTCTGTGGGCTTGGGACGTTGGTTACCAAAATTGGCCCTTGTTGCTTCCGTTTTACATTTGTAAGATGGGTGCAACAAGTTACAATTGCTACTCCATCATGTAATCTCTGACTGCGCATTACATAGTTGACAGACTTTACATTTGCAATTTATAGCTAAGACATTAATATCACAACAAAGAAGGTCACTATCTATGATAGTAATTGAATTATACAACATCACTAAGTACCAAGTACTCCAAATGGCAGAAGAAAGAGATACATGTTCACTGGATGGAGCTTGCAGGGGCAAAGGAGAGGTTACCTACTAGTCAAGGAGAATGCCCAATACTACCTTCTTAGGGCAACTAGAGATGGGCAATAAATATGGCCTTACCAGTGTCGCCTATACACAAAGAACAAAAAAAAGCATACGATTATGTAGAAGAAGTTAAAAAAAAGAGTAATGGTGCCAAGAGAAAATTAGAAAGGGACGTAACAGGAAGTGCAAATCATAACACCAAAAATGTCTTCTAATACAAGAAGTTAAAACCCTAAAGGATGGAGTTGAACATGATAACGAACAGGAAATGGTTAAACAATACTTCTTGATAATTTTTTCATCTCTGTGAAGCACTGAGGGGCATTTATTACATTAAAGTGCAATGTAAGTACAAATGATTTATCTGCAGCAGTTATAGGCTGCTGATGTAAAACAGGCCCTTTTACTGCAACATTATTTCTTCTCCAGAGCGTGTCAATGTATAAGAATGTCTTTTTAAAATCATCCATAAACAATGGCCCAGAAATTCGGGTCTCCACGGGTGAGTACGCATGGGGTACTCACCTGTAAGCCCATTGGAAGTGCCGGTTTCATGCATGCACTGCACATGCGCAGGAAACCGGAATTTCCGTTCCCTTAAGGGAAAGGGTTCAGAGGTCGAACGCGTACACTGGAGAGGCAGCGCGTGCGCATGGAATTTACGTTTTTTTTGCAGGTTTCTCCGGGAGCGTAAGTCTCCAGGAATTACACACGTAAAAAGCAGGCGCAAGGCTTTTAACAAGGTAAGTGGTGAATTAATTAAAATTGAAACATTTTTTCCACAGGTTTATTATTTTTAAATACTTTAAAGCTTTAAAGGTAAGTTTATTTTTAGCCCTGTTAGAAAATGTAATTAATTTTTTCAAAAATTTAAATTATTGTTTAAAATAGTTATTTTATGTAATTTATAGTTATTTTAAAAATGTGATAAAAAAAAAATTATTTGAGGTTTTAGTGATGTTTTGGGGCTTATAGTATTTATAGGTTTGACAGCTCTTCCTGTCAAACTTATGAATGAAGCATTCCCTGCTATCACTGGCTCTCCATGGCCCACGTGATCCCGGGGGACACATCAAACTAACTGCGCCCCTGGGATACGCAAGCACTGCGCGCTGGCAGTTGGAGGAAGCCCAAGATCGGAATCCCACGCGGGCCCACAGCTCAACGGCCGGCGCGCAAGGTAAGTGCAGGTCGGGGACTTGCACCCGCGGGCAGCCCCCGACCTGAATTTCCGGGCCAATATGATACAATGGTGTAGCTAAACATTCATTAAGCCACTGAAGTGTTCACAAACAAGGAGTATTACCTTACGACAAGAGAGTCCCAGCTTTTCATCTCTGTGGGCCACTTAGTACCGATCATGAAGCTTTGGAGGACATTGGGCCACAGATGGATATTCCCATTTTATAGGATGATGATACGGCCCATTTACAATAATAGCCACTGGTGACTAAACCGTAAAAATCTTTGTTTATGTTTTTTTCTCCAATTAATCTAATTTTTCCTGACTTGCAGGTTTCTCCCACCACTCACCACAGTGAGGGAGAGCTGTAAGGCTGGTTTTGACTCATAGGTATTATTACTATTATTTTGTGATTGACTAGCAGGTGGCTGATTCGAAGGCTTCCTGGATGAAATTAAGCTTCATCCAGCAATCCAGTCAAGAACTGCTGCAATCATGCAGCTGGAGGGTTTTTGACACACTGTTGTCTCCAGATCTTTGTCAATGTTATTTCCTGTGTTAGCAGTATTTACTTTGTTCTGTCCTAATGCTTTGAGTGATGGATCACAAAATAAATTAAATCAGCCACTGTATTTGTTTTAAATGTCTCTCATGATGTTTACCTCTAATTTGATGTTACTGAGTTTTCAAGCCTCAGTGACCTGTTAATTTTCTTGTGTAATTTCTATCTGCATAAATTAATTAAAATTATTTGCATCACAGCACCTGGCTATAAACAAGATCATATCACTGTTTTGGCATTGATTTCTATTGTTTTCTGTGAGACAGTACTTACATCAGCCAGTTTTCCAATTTTACCTGTCGATATCAGCTATTGTTCCTATGGCACCCACATCAGCAGCAATGGCTAGCTGTCTGTGTGGATGAAAAGAATAATAAAGGGCAAATTATCAAAATTACCATCTTTCATTTGATTTTTGCCTTTATTTGAAATAGGGATGGCAAAGGCAACCATCTACCAATCAAACTTTAAAAAAGTCCTATCGTCACCTGCCATCTACACATATTATTGCCTATATTATTGGATAGTGATTAGCAGTGAAAACCCTGGGGTAAATTTTCACTTTCCTAGCCGGGGTGGTAATTTGGTCGAGCGGGTCGCCCGCCAATTATACAACTCACCCGATTTTCTCTTTAAGTGCCAGCCTCAGCAATTTGAAAAGCCTGGGGAATTCACTCCCTGCTACCCCTGAAATGTCCAAAACTAGCCAAAGATATCCGGTGAAACACTTTAAAATCCTGCAGTCCACATTGTCTAAGCTGGTAACAGGTAAGGGTAAAATCATGGACGATTGGCTGGCTGACAAACCAGAAGTCAGATTTCAAACTCAGCCATGACAATAACAACCCAGATATTGAGAACGGATTCCTGTGCTGGGCACATGATGTGCCCCTGATGGGCCAGCTGACTATATAGAAAGCAAATAACCTCACAACAGCAGTGGGAAACCTGTATCTCAACAGAAGCCTGGCTTAATTGCCTGAAAGCAAAGAATACCATTATGTTCAAGATGATTCATGGTGAGAAAGCTGATCCCAATGTAGAAGCATTTGATGTTTGGATAAGGGATGTTTTATCAGACATCCTACGTGAGGGCAATAAGGAGAACATTGCGATGGAACAAGGCTCTTTTAGAGTTATTGGAAATGGTACAGTGACATCGAAAGACATTCCTATCGTAAGAGGAAAAAATGAAAGAGCTACAGGGGTGCAACATGTCAGGAACAGATAATGTACCATGCTATTCTTTGCTGTTTTCATCGGGTTAGAAACCTATGATTTGAATGCAAACTCAATAGGATGACTTTAGTAAAGTTTTTAGACTGGCTACGACAGTAGAATGGGGAGCTTAGTTGTCAGTGCCATAAAGTTGTCCGTTATAGAAAGTTTTGTGGGTCACAATACAGAAATCAACCTTTACAACATGTAAGTGGCATCACTGCCTGCAAACACAAGCTTATCACAGCCATTGGACCAGGGGATTCCTAAAATCATTCAAGAAACACACTACCTTCGCACGAAAGTGATCAAAGGTGTAGATTCTGATGACACAGTGACTTCTATTATCGCCTGCCCATTCCTGAGCACTGACCACAGCAATCTTCCAAGGTGAGGCTCATATTAATTATTGTGCCCTACTGCTGGGCTTCCCGCCTTGGGTTGGGATGCGGTGGGGGGGGGGGGGGCGGTGTCGGGGATGGAAATTACTGCTACCCTGCTCATTTGGGACCTGGCGTTGTACTGGAGTGAGATAAAGTTTTTAGATTGGCTATGGAGATGGAATGAGGAGCTTAGTTGTCAGTGCCATAAAGTTGCTCGAGTGAGGTAAGATGCACCAGCCTCTGGATGAGTGCAACTGAGCTCCACCCACCCTCCTCTGGTGGGAGGGAGGGGGCCAGGGTGAGGGGATTGGCCTGGATCTTCGAAGAGAGGGTAAGCTTTTAAGAAAGAAATGTGATTGGCCTCCTTGCACAGGGAACATCATGGTGTCTCAGGGAGTAGCCTTGACACCCCATGCCCATTTGCTGGATTTTCAAGCTGTATGGGGCAGGCAGGTGCCAGAGTCACCCCTGTAGTGGTGCAGGCACTGTTCAGCCCCAGGCAACTGAGGTTTCCTCCCACTGATCCACAAACTCTGGCACTGGAGGGCACAAGTGTGCGCAATCCCAACTTATCCACCAGGATTGTAGCCCACAGAGTCTCAGGGCCCCTGTATCATTACAAGCCAAATTTTCTTAGTTTACTGTGTTTGCAACCCTCTGGTTTACCACTTTTCATGCAGGATAACTGTGTACTACTTTTGTTGTTTGCACCCTCTTTATCAAACTGTATGGCCTGTCAGATGTATTTCTATTTTTACATCCACATACATAGCTTTATCAGCGAATGCAGATGGTGTGGGGGGCGGAGGAATAAACTATTAGACACTTCACTGCTGCAGCCCTTTGAATCACTGCAGTAGTGCATTGCTACATTCTTGCATCCAAACTCCCAGGGGCAGCCTGCTGCATGGGTTGGAGCTTCCTATGGATAATTAATTGGGGGCAAAATTGGAAGATCTGGTGGGAATGGCCATGCACGGCCATTCCCACCAAGGACCAAATGTTACAGAATTTCTACCCTACTATTGTTAAGGTTTGATTCTACTGTCCAATTTAAAGGTGGCAAGCCTAAGATTTTTTTAATAGCAGTTACACTGTTATAAACCTAATCTTTATATCACTCACTAGAACTGAAAACAAGCTCACAACAGTTTTGCTGTTTTCGCTCTACATACTAAGGGAGATCAGTGTAAAATGGCAACCACTTAACTTTTTTTGTTGTTGACATTTCTATTGAATTTAAAATAAAAATAAAAATTATTCATACACACACACGCGCCCTGTGAACAGATCAAGATGAATAGTTCTGCTTTTCACAGATGGTTGCTCAGAGACTTACCGTCAGGCTGCTTTTTAAACAGAATAATACAGACTTCATCTTACTCACTGGAAAAATAAATCAATATTCCAACAGCGTGAACACCAATGACGACAAACAGTGCCGGTTCTAATTTTCTTAGCTGTTAAAAGGTAAATAACTTGGAGCTGTATTGTGGGACTATTTGTTACACTTCACAGCAAAATATATCTGCAAAAAACATTTACGTTAACCTTTGAAAATGCAGTTTAAATAAAATAGCAATAGTAAATTAACTGCTAGAAAATACTATTTCAGTGGTATCGAGTATGAAATTAAATGTTGCTGAATGCTTTTGAGAGTTACTGAGCATTTTGGTTAATCCCCTATTTTACTATTTAAAGGCGTGCAGTAAAATGTGTGCTTTAACACCCATACAGAGTGCGATCCAATGAGGCAGAAGAATCGATGTTCAGGACCATCAGCTGTGAAATACAATAATGAGCTATTTAAATAGCTGCAATAGAGGTGGGGAGCTCATAGCAACTGTCTACTCAATAACACTCCTGACGAATAGAGCATTGCAAACAAAGGAAAGCCATGTGTACTGATCAGCAACTGGGAACCTTGCTGGAAGATGTCAGGGAATGGAGGGACGTGCTTTACGGGACAGATGCCTGTTCTCCTAGAAGCACCTGATGCAGGAAGCATGGTAGCCAAAAGAATACAGGGTAGATTTTCTAATGTCTCCCAAGCAGCACTCCTGTTCCTCTTTTAAAAAATAACTTAACTTCATGGATCTCTTCTGGCCTCGATCTACTTCCTGGTGGAAAGCTCACTGCCGCTATCCGCTCGGGCTGCCGAGTAAAAATGGCAGTCAAGTTCTGATGACTTAATCGGGACTGGATATGCATAAGTTAAAATGTAACAAGCCGACTTTGGGTGGGCATCCTTGCCGCCTGCTCTGCTAAACAGGTTAAAATTGCAATTGGTCGGCTCGCACTGGTGCCAAGGCAGGTAAGTGGGAGAAAATGGCACACTTTAACAAATCTGGCAAGGTAAGACTACCCACCAATATTATATGTGAAGTACGCGCCTTTCCCAAAGCGCTGAGCAGACCTGACACGTGCCGACAGGGGAGCCAATTTAAATGATTAGTGGCTTGTTTACAGCCACTTAACAATGATTTTAAACTGACCTTTTGAATTTGACAGCTCGCCCACAGGTTTCACGCTGTTGCTAGACCACATCTGTGAAGCTGAGGGGGGAGGTCAGTGGCCATTGAATCAGCAGATGAGTTGACAGCTTCAAACATCAAGTCAAAGCTCCCACCTTACAGAGATATCATCCCTCAGCCACAAGCTCTTCCTCACTGCATTTCCACAACAGATTCACTATGCTGTAAGTCTTTACAAGTCCGTGCCATGAAGTGTTGCCTGTCAACCTGTTTCACATTTACTGCTTGCAGACAACCTTAAACAGTATCTCATGCAAACCCATATCTCAGCAGGGCACACAGTCAAAGTGCAACATACAACTGAAAGCCTTGCCAGGCTCACAGGCCGCGATTTTATTAATGGAGGTGGGTTGAGGGCGGGCCCGCTGCTCGGCAGCTTTCGGACCCACTCCCGGATGCCGCCACCCAACAGTTATGATTTTACCTTGATTGGCCTTGTTACAGCCGATGTGTGGGTCCCCTCCAGGCAATTGCTTGGAGCATGTCAGATTCTCGCTTCTGATGATGTGTTGTTTGAATAAAAATTTAAAGGGGCCATGTCCCCTGTTATGAATCTTATGATCCATGAAGAAAGACTCATGAAATAACACTGGACGGCCAGCTGGTGGCGCCGTCCAAGGAGTATAAATACTCGGGCGTGGGCCCAGCTTGCCCAGGACATTTTGTAAACAGGAACTAGTGAAAGAAACTAGACCTCCATTATTTGAAACAAGTTGATTAAAGCCTTGCTTTATACTCGAAACAAGTGCGTAGTGAGCTTTATTACGTCAATTTAATCAACTTGATATCGACTCCACACTCTGAGTGATTTCGGGAACAGCAGCTACTACTTCAACTGCAGAAGGGAACTCTGGCATAGTAATCAATCCATCATTGACAAACTACTCAGACCCGTCCGTCTTGACCTGGACCCAAATTCATCTACAACTGCTAAGGTATGGAAACACTGGTACCGTACCTTCAGCAACTTCCTCAGGGTGTGTGGTGAGAATGTTCCTGATAAATTAGAGATACTTGCCAATTATGTATCTCCTCATGTGTTTGACTATATCGAAGACTGTGTAGACTATGACTCTGCTATCCTAATATTACAGCGACTATATGTTAAGGCCCCAAACAAAATTTTTGCTCGGCATCTATTGGCCACAACTCGACAACAACCCAGGGAATCACTTGACGAATTCCTTCAAAAGCTTTGCAGGCTCAGCAAGGATTGTAACCTTAAAGCTGTCACAGCTGAGCAGTACCAGAAGGAGCTAATTCGCAATTCCTTTATTAATGGAATTACGTCTCCCTTCACACGCCAGTGTCTGTTGGAGAATAAAACTCTCGAGTTACAGGCTGCCTATGACCAGGCGTGTTCCCTGGACTTAGCAAAGAGGAATGCAGATACCTATCTTTTACCTTGTGCACGGGCTGCTGCTATCACTTTTAATGACTCCTTCGATAGGTCTCGGGCGGAAGCCCTCACTGATGATGACTCTAACCTAGTGGATGACAACCCTACCCTAGAAGCCTTCACTGATGACGACCCTGCCCTAGCGGCATCTTGGCAATCTGGAAGGAAGTGTTTCTTCTGTGGAGGTGCGTTCCATTATAGGAAATTTTGTCCTGCTCGTAACGCAACCTGCAATCAATGCAGCAAGAAAGGTCACTTTTCTAAGGTATGCCAGTCAAGAGCCTCTGTTAGTAAGAAAGGCCCCTTTTCCAAGGTATACCGGTTGAGAGCTCCTGTTAGTTTTGCAGCTACTATCTATAAAATTGCTCCTCCCGCAAGAGCCACTACTAAGGTTATAGCTGCTATCTATGAAACTGCTCCTCCCCCAAGAACCACTACTAAGGGTACAGCTGTCAAGGGTAAAATTGCCCCACCTCCCATCACAGCTGTTTTTCCCCAAAGTCTGTCCCATGCAGCCACGAAGGTTTCGGTAAATGGACACATTCTGAGCGCACTAATCGACTCATGCAGATCTGACAGCTTCATTAGTGAGCGGGCTGTCAGTAAGTTAAAACTGCATATTTACCCCTCGGACAGGGAAATTGCAATGGCTCTGACGACACTGACCACCAACTCTTCCGGCTGTTGTCTCGTCGACCTTATTCTCAATGGCCGCACTATTTCTCCACCCGGCTCGGGGTGCTCAAAAACCTGTGCAGTGATGTGCTCCTGGGATAGGATTTCCAGAAACAACACAAAAGACTCACTTTCGAGTTTGGAGGGTCAAAGCCAGAGCTTACTATTTCCAAAGTACTGTTCTGTGCGCTTTTGGCGGCTTCGCTCGACGAGCCCTCCTTGTTTGCCAATCTTTCCCCCGAAGTAAGCCCATAGCCACTAAATCACGACGTTTCAGCCAAGATGATCGATCCTTTATCGAGGCAGAAATCTCTGGCCTTCTAGCTGATGGTATCATTGAGCCATGTTCATCTCCTTGGCGGGCTCAAGTCGTCGTTGTTAAAAATCCTCTGAAGCAACACAAGAAATGTCTTTGCATTGATTACTCGCAAACTATTAATCAGTATACTGACCTGGATGCCTACCCACTACCACGCATTGACGACATGGTCAATAACCTTCCCAAGTACAAGGTATTTTCAACTTTTGATTTAAAGAGCGCATACCATCAAGTACCGTTAAAGGACTCTGACAAAAAGTATACGGTAGCAAAATACTGCAGATGCTGGAAATCCGAAATAACAACACAAAATGCTGGAAAAACTCAGCAGGTCAGGCAACATCCGTGGAGAGAAATTTAAGTTGACGTTTCGGGTCAAAAGCCTTCTTCAAAACTGGAAAGAAAATAACATAGATCGAAGGCAAGGCTGCGATCGAACAAAAGAGACAATTAAAGGTATTCAAAGCCAGACAAGATGGTCACCCACCACCACCCTCCTCCGCCTGGCTGAACTTGTTCTCACATTGAACAACTTCTCCTTTAACTCCACTCATTTCCTCCAAATCAAAGGTGTTGCTATGGGTACCCACATGGGTCCTAGCTATGCCTGCCTTTTCGTGGGTTATGTGGAACAATCTTTGTTCCAGTCCTACTCAGGTCCCCTCCCTCACCTCTTTTTCCGATACATTGATGACTGTATCGGTGCCGTTTCCTGCTCTCGCCCCGAACTAAACAATTTCATTCACTTTGCCTCCAATTTCCACCCTTCCCTCACCTTCACATGGTTCATCTCTGACTCTGCCCTTCCCTTCCTCGACTTCTCCGTCTCCATCTCTGGGGATAGATTATCGACCAATATTCACTACAAGCCCACTGACTCCCACAGCTACCTGGACTACACTTCCTCCCACCCCGCCTCCTGTAAGGACTCTATTCCATTCTCCCAGTTTCTCCATCTCCGCCGTATCTGCTCCAACGATGCCACCTTCCACACCAGTGCTTCCGACATGTCTTCCTTTTTCTGCAACCGAGGATTCCCCTCCACTGTGGTCGACACGGCCCTTGACTATGTCCGTTCTATCTCCCACACTTCTGCCCGCACCCCTGCCCATCCCTCTCGGAACCACGATAGGGTTCCCCTTGTCCTCACCTTTCACCCCACCAGCCTCCACATTCAACGGATCATCCTCCGCCATTTCCGCTACCTCCAAAGTGATCCCACCACCAAACACATCTTCCCCTCCCCTCCCCTTTCAGCATTCCGTAGGGACCGCTCCCTCTGAGACACCCTAGTCCACTCCTCTATCACCCCAAACAGCCCTTCCCCTTCGCCTGGCACCTTCCCGTGCAAGCGCAGGAGATGTAACACCTGCCCCTATACCTCCCCCCCTTCCCACTGTCCAGGGCCCCAAACACCCATTCTCGGTGAAACAGCAATTTACTTGTACTTCTTACAATCTAGTATACTGTATTCACTGCTCACGATGCGGTCTCCTCTACATTGGGGAGACCAAACGCAGATTGGGTGACCGCTTTGCAGAACACCTCCGTTCAGTCCGTAAGGGTGACCCCGAGCTTCTGGTCGCCTGTCATTTTAATTCACCGCTCCTTTCCCACTCGGACCTCACCGTCCTTGGCCCCTTGTATTGTTCCACGGAAGCTCAACGTAAACTCGAGGAACAGCAACTCATCTTCCGACTAGGCACCTTGCAGCCTTCCGGACTCAATATCGAGTTCAACAATTTCAGATCATAACCTCGGCCCCTATTACTTTTTTACTTATAATTTTTTCCACCCCTTTGTTTTGGGTCCTCCTTTTTCCTCCCCCCCTCCTTTCCTTTTGTTTCTCTCTCTCACCTGGCAGCTGTCTCTTACCTGCCAGTACACTTTACACCTAATCTCAGCTGCCTTTTGTCTCCATGGGCCTATTACCATCTCGTCTGGCTTTGAATACCTTCAATTGTCCCTTTTGTTTGATCGCAGCCTTGCCTTCGATCTATGTTATTTTCTTTCCAGTTTTGAAGAAGGGTTTTGACCCGAAACATCAACTCAAATTTCTCTCCACAGATGTTGCCTGACCTGCTGAGTTTTTCCAGCATTTTGTGTTGTTATTTAAAAAGTATACGGCCTTTGAGGCCAATGGTCGGCTTTACCAGTTTTGTCGCCTTCCATTTGGGGTCACCAATGGGGTGGCCGTCTTTCAACGGGCAATGGATAGCCTAGTCAAACAGGAGAACTCAACGGACACTTTTCCATATCTAGATAATATCACCATTGCTGGTCATGACCAAAAGGAGCATGACGCCAACCTCCAGAAATTTTTTGACGTTCTCCGTCGTCGCAACTTAACCTTAAATGAATCCAAATCTGTGAAATCAGTACCAACAGTCAACATCCTTGGCTACTGGGTGGGCAACGGTGTCACCAAACCGGACCCGGAGTGACTTTGTCCGCTTCAGGAACTCCCTCCCCCTACGAATCTCAGCTCTCTTCCTCAGGCACTCGGCATGTTCGCGTATTATGCGAAGTGGATACCCCACTTCTCTGAGAAGATCCAGCCCCTGCTTCATGTGAAGTCATTTCCGTTGGAGGCAACAGCTATTTCAGCTTTCAACCTCCTCCAGCGACAACTGGAAAAAGCCACGCTTCGCTCCATTGATGAAAATCTCCCTTTCGTGGTCGAGTGCGATGCATCGGAGGTGACGATCTTGGCTACCTTGAATCAAGGTGGTCGACCCGTTGCATTTCTGTCCAGAACTTTGCAGGGTAGCAAGCTCCATTATCCTCCTGTCGAGAAGGAGGCTACGGCCATCATCGAAGCTGTACGTCAATGGAGTCATTTTCTCGCTCTAACCGGAAACGCACTATGATCAAGAATAACAAAATACAGCTCTGGAGGATGGAATTGGCCGCCTTTGGATACACCATACATTATCAACCCGGCAAAGAGAATGTGGCCCCGGATACCCTCACGCGGGCATTCTGCTCTTCTATGTCAACTTCGACTCTTGCGGATCTTCACACTGACTTATGCCATCCTGGCGTTACCCATATGCTGCACTTTGTGCGATCTAAAAATCTCCCATTTTCTATAGGAGATGTGAAAAGAACATGCTCCTCCTGTAGAATTTGTGCGGAATTAAAACCGCAGATCTTCCGTCCATCGGATGGCTCGCTCATGCAGCCTATGCAGCGACTCAGCATTGACTTTAAAGGGCCATTGCCTTCCTCAACGCGAAACACCTACTTACTTACTATGGTGAATGAATATTCATGCTTTCCCTTTGCTTTCCCCTGTCCCAATATGCTTACTTCCACAGTGATCAAATGCCTCGATCAAGTCTTTTCCCTTTGTGGTACGGCCAATTTCATCCACTCAAGCGAACTCAAAAGTTATCGTTCCCAACGGGGAATCGCCACAAGTAAAATGACACCGTATCATCCCATCGGTAATGGGCAGGTTGAAAGATAAAACGCTATCATTTGGAACGCTGTTCGTCTTGCACTGAGGTCAAGCAACCTACCAGACCAGCGGTGGGAAACTGTGCTCCCTGACGTGTTGCATTCCATCAGGTCTCTTCTTTCCACGTCCACCAACGTCACGCCTCACGAGCGATTCTTCAGGTTCCAGCATCGCTCCACACATGGGACGTCCCTACCGTCATGTTTGGCAGCTCCCGGCCCCGTGCTGCTCCGAAGATTCGTCCGATCTGCCAAATACGATCCCCTCATCGACGAGGTGGAGTTAACGGACGTTAATCCCACTTACGTGTACGTGTGGTAACCTGATGGCCGGAAGTCCACTGTTTCACTCAGAGATCTGGCTCCCTGTCCAACAGGTCCCACGGACCCAAATGATAGAGGGTCCCACGGTAATGATGCCGACACTCTGCGCTCCTTTGAAGATGATGCCCTACCTGGGACATCAAGAGATCTGCCGGCTACTCCACCGGATCAACTCAGGAAGCCGAGCGCTCCCCATGGGATGGCCACCCGAAGCCAGGACGCCAGTCAATCCCCGGCTACCAAACAAAATGAAGCCAGCTCTGTGCCTGTGGGGACCCGCACCCGGAGTCACGATCTCCTCAGTCTTCCTCAGGTTGATCAAGGCGACACAGGCCCTGTCGACCTACCAGTACAGATCAAGCGACCCTGGGACCCAGACACGGAGATGTGCCTTCCAGCCACAAGCGAAGAGCTAAAAGACTGCGGCAATTCGTGGTCCGGCTTCCAAAGCTTTAGGGAGGAAGAATATTATGAATCTTATGATCCATGAAGAAAGACTCATGAAATAACACTGGATGGCCAGCTGGTGGCACTGTGCAAGGAGTATAAATACTCGGGCGTGGGCCCAGCTTGCCCAGGACATTTTGTAAACAGGAACTAGTGAAAGATAACTAGACCTCCATGTTTTGAAATAAGTTGATTAAAGCCTTGCTTTATACTCGAACCAAGTGCGTAGTGAGTTTTATTACGTCATCCCCTTTGCAAAAGCATTAGGATTTTTCTCTTAAAGGTGCTGGCTGTTGCAGGAATGGCAGCCCCAAAAACTAAGGTTGCACCCAGGTTCAATGAGGGCTCTCTCCATGCTCTTGCTGAGGGAGTCAGAGGATGTCAGCAGCTCCTCTTCCCTGGAAACGGAAGGGGGAGGCCTTCTCAGCAAACCAAGGCAACTTGGCTGCAAATTGTTGAGGAGATGAGTTCGAGGTCTGTATGCAGACACACATGGGTTCAGTGTCGAAAAAAGTTTAATGATCTGCTGAGATCATCTAAAGTGTGGCCTCTGTGTTCTGGGAAATGGACGTTCAAGAGTGAGGGCTCAGGGTGAATTCCATGTAAAATGTTGGTGGTGACACTGAGCGCAAACCACCATTTATTGGACAGATGATGCCTGGGGTTTTGAGAATGTCGGACTTATATTCATCTCCATGTGCCAGCCACCTGTGGTTGAAGCGTAAGCTTACGCGAATCTGGCATGGATGAGTGCATCCCTTGCCTGACGGCCAGCAGTGTGTTCACCTGCTGCTGGATTCGTCACATCCGGCCCGCAACCATCACTCCCCGTCCTTCTCCTTGTAGTGTATGTGCCTTTAAGAGCCCCAGGTGTACTGTAATGCCGGTAATGGCCACTCGGGCTATATAAGCCTGTATATTGTGTTGTATCAGTTAGTTCCCCTCCAGACTTTGTTTAGTAAACACCTATGAAACCAACTCCTGTCTTCAGTGTCTCTATCAACACACAGACACAACAGTGGCGATGAATTGGAAACGGACTTACCTGCAATTCGGCAGCACCTCAAGGACATCGATTCCTCTGGCGTCCAAAGTTGAAGAAAAATCAAGAAAAAGAAAATGCTGTGGTTTCACCAGCTAGCCAAGCTGGTGGCAGGTACTGCAATAATCCTTCCTGGGTGTCGGGCTGGGGCTCCAGCAGCTGGCTCTACAGCTAGGCCAAGCAGCGAAAGCGGAGGCAAGCAGTAACAGACGGGGATAGAGCACTCGGGAGACGGCCGGCGCTGCAAGCAGGTCGGCGTTCAGACCTAGAGAGAGAGTCCGGCATGAACGAGTCTCCAACTGTAAATAAATAAATAAAAAGAACGGAAACCGCGGGAAACAGCGTTGTCATCGGCAGCAGCGGCGGGGAAGCGCGGGAAGCGCCATATCTTTTCTGCAGAAAAGAAAGAAAAGCGCGGGAAGCACCATTTTATTTCTAGGATGCCTAAGTCTGGCAATATTGATGCTTTTGATAATGAGATAGAGGATTGGACCACATATGTGGAAAGAGTGGAGGTATATTGCACCGCAAATGGAGTAGAAGATGAAAAAAAAGCTTCAGTACTGCTAAATCTAATGGGCGCAAAGACATACGGGCTGTTACGAAATTTAATCACTCCAGCCAAACCAAAGGACAAGAATTTTAAAGAAATTGTTGATACCCTACAGGAGCACTTAAACCCTGATAGCGGAACGATTCAAATTTTTCAAGAGAAATCAACACAAGAATGAAAGTAACACTGATTACCTCACCGAATTAAGAAAGCTATCAAAACACTGCCAATTCAGGGCAGGACTAGCAGATTATCTTCGAGACAAATTCGTCTGCGGTCTCTTAAGTGAAGGAACACAGAAAAGGCTGCTTTCTGAAAAAGATTTAACACTGGACAAGGCTTTCAGTATGGCTGTATCATACGAAGCAGCCGCAAGAGGAGCTGCAGAGATACAGCAAAAGACACAGGACTTCGGCACCCATGAAATGACATAGGGTTTCGAGAGATGTTATCGCTGCGGCAGATCCACCCATGACCAGAGGGACTGCTGGTTCAAGTACAAAGCATGCAGGCAATGCGGAAAGATGGGACACATTGTACGGGTATGCCGATCTGGACAAAAAAAATCCACAGACAGGAAAAAAAAAATCAATAAAGAAAAGTACAGAAAGGTACAAATGATGATGGACAGTAGCTCTGAAGACCAGAAGAGCGATAGCAACTCCGAAAACAAGAGACTAAGCTGTCTCAAATTACATAATGTAATTGCCAAAGATGATTACCAGACCATTTGGGTTACCCTCACGATAGCAGGGTCCCCAGTTAAAATGGAGCTAGATACAGGATCAGCTCTGACCGTCATAAATCGACAGGATTACGAGCGGCTATTTCCGCATATACCTTTAAAAGACACATCCATTATCTTGAAAACATATATGGGGCAGAAAGTATACCCCAAAGGAAAAATAAGGGTGCCTGTTGTATACAACGGCAAGGAAATACAAAAGTTGTATTTATACATTCTACAAGATGATGGTCCACCGCTGTTGGGACGTGAATGGATCAGGAAAATACATTTAGACTGGCACTCCATTCAGGCACTGACGGTGACCAGTAAGAAAAAAAACGATGATGACGTCATACCTGAACGATTAAAAGACATCTTGGCCAACGCCAAAGAAGTGTTTCAAGAGAAACTAGGAACCTTGAAAGGCATCACCGCCTCAATAAAAGTGGAAGATGCAGCAATTCCCAAGTTTTTTAAGGCAAGACCGGTGCCATACGCAATTCGTCCAGCAGTCGAGGCAGAGCTGGAGAATTTGGAAAAGGCAGGCGTATTATCCAAAATAGATTGGAGCGAGTGGGCAACACCCATCATTCCAGTCATGAAGAAAGCATTGAATAATGATAAATCTGAAGAACAGAGAAAAATTCGCATCTGTGGAGACTTCAAGGTGACTGTAAACCCGGTCCTTCACATGGTACAGTATCCTCTTCCGAGGATAGAAGATATTTTCGCCTCACTATCCGGAGGGAAACGTTTCACCAAAATTGACTTGGCACAGGCATATTTACAGATGGAGGTTGAAGAGGCCTCTAAAAAATATCTGACGATAAATACACACAAAGGTCTGTACCAGTACAATCGACTGGTTTTCGGAGTAGCATCCGCTCCAGCTATCTGGCAAAGAGCTATGGAGCAAGTCCTCCAAGGGATTCCGGGGACTCAATGCTACCTAGATGACATCCTTGTAACAGGAGAAAACGACAACGAGCACCTTGCTAATTTGGAGCAGGTGCTCACTAGGCTGAGAGAACGGGGCCTACGAGCAAATCGCCCCAAGTGCGAATTTTTCCAAAATCAAATATCATATTGTGGCCACATAATTAATAAGGCAGTGTTGCATAAGTCACCTGAAAAAATTGAAGTGGTCATAAAAGCCCCAGCACCTGAAAATGTTTCACAATTAAGGTCGTTCCTGGGATTAATAAATTACTATCATAAATTTTTACCGAACTTATCAACTCTTCTACACCCTCTTAATGAACTGCTACAAACAGGAGTAATTTGGAAATGGAGCAAAGACTGTAAATGTGCCTTCCATAAATGCAAAGACTTAATCACGTCCAAAGAAGTTTTGGCTCATTGCAACCCATCACTGCCAATCAGACTGGCGTGCGATGCATCCCCTTCGGCGTAGGAGCAGTATTATCGCATAAATTCCCTGATGGCTCGGAACGGCCGATAGCTCTTGCGTCACGCTCATTGAACTCAGCTGAGCGTAACTATGCCCAAATCGACAGGGAAGCACTCAGCCTGGTATGGGGAGTGAAGAAATTCAACCATTACCTACACGGACAAAAATTTACCTTGTTGACTGACCATCAACCCCTCATCTCCACATTCAACCCTAAAAAGGGTGTTCCCATTATGACAGCACAAAGGCTACAGAGGTGGTCCCTTTTTCTAGGGGCACACCAATACAACATAGAATACAAAGGATCAAAACAGCATGGGAATGCTGACGGGTTATCGCGCCTACCGTTGCCAACGGTAGAAGAAGCACCTACCGTAGACCCAGTGGAGATTTTCCACTCTACCATAGTCGAATGTCTACCAGTAACAAATTCTGCCATTGAAAGGGAAACTAGAAATGACCCGACTCTCTCACGAGTCTACGATTTAACAGTGAAGGGATGGCCAGCACATGGCGAACCACTGTTGCCAGCATTCTTGCAAAGAAGAGAACAGCTGTCAGTGTGCCGAGGAACCTTGATGTGTGGATCCAGAGTGGTGATTCCACCCAAACTCCAGGATAAATTTCTAAAGGAGCTTCACGAGGGGCATCTGGGTGGAGTGAAAATGAAGAACCTAGCCAGGGCGTTTGTATGGTGGCCAGGTATCGATGGAGACATCGAAGAAATGACCAAGAGCTGCCTAGGATGCCAGAAGGTCCAAAACGCTCCACCCCAAGCCCCTCTACATCCATGGGAGTGGCCCTCATCTCCCTGGCAAAGGGTACACATCGACTTTGCTGGTCCATTTATGGACTCAATGTTCTTAATCGTGGTTGATGCACACTCCAAGTGGCCGGAGGTAATAAAGATGTCCTCCACCACCATGGAAAAAACCATCACAGTACTAAGGACCATATTTGCCAGGAATGGGCTGCCGGAACAGATCTGTTCTGATAATGGACCGCAATTTGTGTCCAAAGAATTCAGGAAGTTCTTAAAAAACAATGGGGTTAAGCACTACACGTCCGCCCCATACCATCCCGCCACCAATGGATTGGCTGAAAGGTTTGTCCAGACCTTCAAGAAGGCCATAAAGGCCATGGGTAATGAAGACATAAAACTTCAGCACAAGGTGGATAACTTCTTGTTCGCATACAGGAATGCAACACATATGGTTACAAACCAAACTCCTGCCATGATGTTCTTCAATAGAAGCCTAAGATGCCGGCTGGATTTGATCAAGTCCAACATCAGAAGGGACATGGAGAACCGGCAATTTCAAGGCATGAATGAAAGGCCAACTAGAACCTTCCAGATAGGTCAACAAGTTTTGGCCCGGGACTACCGTACCGAGAAATGGCAGCCTGGAACTATCTGCACACGACTAGGACCGCTGATGTATACCATGGACATCGGAGAAAGCATAATAAGGCGCCATGCTGACCAAATCATAGAGTCATCCGAAAAGGGACAACCTACACCACAACTCTATATGCCTAACGATGAAGTAGAGATACCCATATCTACCTCCGATCTGGTGATACTGGAACCCGATGAACCCGACACTGGCATTCAAGCCGAATCAGCCTAGCCAAAAGAACCTACTACACCACCAGAAACTACTACACCACCGAGGCGTTATCCGGACCGAGTCAGGAAGCCTCCAGAGAGACTGACTTATAATTAATTAACTGCAGCAATGTGTTGATTATTTTTCTTGTAACATGTAATTAATAATTACTTAAAATATTATGTACTGGTTGGCTAAAAGGGGAGGAATTGTAGTGTATGTGCCTTTAAGAGCCCTAGGTGTACTGTAATGCTGGTAATGGCCACTCGGGCTATATAAGCCTGTATATTGTGTTGTATCAGTTAGTTCCCCTCCAGACTTTGTTTAGTAAACACCTATGAAACCAACTCCTGTCTTCAGTGTCTCTATCAACACACAGACACAGCACTCCTCCTCCTCGTTCTCCTCCTCGTCCTCTTCCGCGTCCTCTTCCTCTTCCTCCGAGCAGGCTGTGTGCTGAGCCACTTGTTCATCCGGCAGCACTAAGCTGCGCTGCTGTGCGATGTTGTGGAGGGCACAGCAGACCACGACGATTTTGGACACCCTGGCTGCTGCAGTCTGCAAGGCTCCTACAGATCTGTCTAGGCATCGGAAGCGCATTTTGACTGAGCAACTGTGCCAAAGGAAGCTGATCCTCTGACTATAACCCTGTGTTGGGGGTATCTCCTGCGGCGAGGCGCAGTCCTGCGCTGAGGCCCTCTGCCCTGTGCATCATCAGCTGGGTGAGGAGGAGGTTGGTGCTGCCGGTGCTGGTGCTGCTGTTGTGGTGCTGCTGCAGCTGCTCTTCTTCCAAATCTGACGACCAGGATGAGAGGATGTAAATGGTTCCCATCCCGTTGCTATAGATTTCATTTGAGGCATGAAGCTTGCAAGCGCACAGTCGAAGTGGCCTGAGATTATTCCAATCAGGTCACACTGCAGATGGCTGTCAGCTTGAACAGTCACAAGGTCAGTAGATTAGCAAAATCTTATCCCAACCCTCCAACAACAAAGTTGTTACATTTGAATGTCAGCCACATTACAGGAGCGCTTTTAAAGTGCTGCACTAATGA
The DNA here is from genome assembly GCF_052327205.1 of Somniosus microcephalus. Taxonomy (NCBI): domain Eukaryota; kingdom Metazoa; phylum Chordata; class Chondrichthyes; order Squaliformes; family Somniosidae; genus Somniosus; species Somniosus microcephalus. The sequence goes on from NC_140988.1 coordinate 89,041,316, forward strand.
CTACGAATCATGTCCTCCAGCAACTCGTCTCCTTGCAGCTGGTGTGTTTATGACAAGATGGGAAACAGGAGCCAGAAGCTCGAAAATGGGAAACCGCTATAAAAATAGGATTAGCAAGGCAGTTAACAGGCTCTTAACTGCCTTAACTACCTGTCCCACCGGTTCCAGTCGGGTCAGTTTGGGTTCGGCTGACCCGACACTCACGAAAATCGCGTGGCGGCGGGATGGAGGCGGCTTGGCAGTCTGAAGCCATTTTTTCCCATTTTCGCTGCTGACCCGCCTCCAAACCCGCCTCCTCAGGACTATTAAAATTGAGCCCACAGCTTCCAAAGACTTCACATATCAAACCATTGTAATAAAAACATGGGCCGAGATTTTGTGGGGGTCAGCGGACACGATTGGTGGCGGGTCAGTTGGGAAAGTGTTTTTTTTCCCCAGTGGGTCGGGACCCCGCTGTGAACCTGCCGCCACGTGCCTTTCCCAAATGGCGGGTCTGTGAGCGCCAAGCAGACCTGACATGTGTCAGCGGGGGAGCCAATTTAAATGATTAGTGATGCTGAGCTCTTTTCCCGTCGCCTTCATGTAGACTTCAATGTAGGGGGCATGATTAAGAAGTTTGCAGATGATGCAAAAATTGGCCGTGTGGTTGATAGTGAGGAAGAAAGCTGTAGACTGCAGGAAGATATCAATGGACTGGTCAGGTGGGCAGAAAAATGGCAAATGGAATTCAATCTGGAGAAGTGTGAGGTAATGCATCTGGGGAGGGCAAACAAGGCAAGGGAATGGTAGGGTACTGAGAAGTGTAGAGGAACAGAGAGATCTTGGAGTGCATGTCCACAGATCCCTGAAGGTAGCAGGACAGGTAGATAAGGTGGTTAAGAAGGCATACGGGATACTTACCTTTATTAGCCAAGGCATAGAATGCTAGAACTGTACAAAACACTAGTTAGGCCACAGCTAGAGTACTGTGTACACTTCTGGTCACCACATTACAGGAAAGATGTGATTGCACTAGAGAGGGTACAGAGGTGATTTACGAGGATGTTACCAGGACTGGAGAATATTAGCTATGACAAAAGATTGGATAGGCTGGGGTTGTTTTCTTTGGAACAGAGGAGGGTGAAGAGAGATTTAATTGAGGTGTATAAAATTATGAGGTGCCTAGATAGAATGGATAGGGAGGACATTTTACCCTTAGCAGAGAGGTCAATAACCAGGGAGCATAGATTGAAAGTAATTGGTAGAAGGATTAGAGGGGAGTTGAGGAAAACTTTTTTCACCCAGAGGGTGGTGGGGGCCTGGAACTCAGTGCCTGAAAGGGTGGTAGAGGCAGAAACCCTCATCACATTTAAAAAGTACTTGGATGTGCACTTGAAGTGCCGTAACCTACAATGCTACGGACCAAGAGCTGGAAAGTGGGATTAGGCTGGAGAGCTCTTTTTCGGCCGGCACAGACATGATGGGTCAAATGGCCTCTTTCTGTGCTGTAAATTTCTATGTTTCTATGATTTGTCTCCATGCCCACTTCTTTGGCCAGGTGTCTTCACCCAGCACAGCAGACCCTTTCTCCTGTTCGCAGAATTCTCGATCTACTTGGACCTCTCCCTCTGGCCTCTTACCTGCTCTAGAGCTTTCCATTGTGAACTGCCGGCATGACATTGGCCGTCTCAATTTCTCTGCACCCCTAACTCACTCGAACCTACCTCCATCTGAACTTGCAACACTCCGTTCTCTCAGATCCAACCCTAACAGTGACATTAAACCTGCTGTTGTTGTTTGGCAATCCGACATCTACCTTGTGGAGGCTGAACACCAACTCTCTGACACCTCCTCCTACCTCCCGCTGGACTATGACCCCACTACCAAACACGAAGCCATCATTTACAAAACTGTCACTGACCTCATTTCCTCTGGAGATCTTCCCTCCATGGCCACCAATCTCATAGTCCCTCAACCCCACACAATCCCCTTCTACCTCCTTCCCAAGATCCACAAACAGGACTGCCTTGGTAGACCCATCGTTTCAGTCTGTTCTTGCCCAATGGAACTGATTTCTTCCAATCTCAACTTTATTTTTTCTCCTTGTCCAGTCTCTTCACAACTACATCCTCAACTCTTACCTAAGAAAGGATATACTTGCCATAGAGGGAGTGCAGCGAAGGTTCACCAGACTGATTCTTGGGATGGCAGGACTGTCGTATGAGGAGAGATTGGGTCAACTAGGCCTGTATTCACTAGAGTTTAGAAGAATGAGAGGGGATCTCATTGAAATGTATAAAGTTCTGACAGGGCTAGACAGACTGGATGCAGGGAGGATGTTTCCCTTGGCTGGGGGGTCTAGAACAAGGGGTCACAGTCTCAGGATATGGGGTAGGACATTTAGGACTGAGATGAGGAGAAATTTCTTCACTCAGAGGGTGGTGAACCTGTGGAATTCTCTACCACAGAAGGCTGTGGAGGCCAAGTCACTGAATATATTTAAGAAGGAGATCGATAGATTTCTAGACACAAAAGGCATCAAGGGGTATGGGGAGAGAGCGGGAATATGGTATTGAGATAGAGAATCAGCCATGATCATATTGAATGGCGGAGCAGGCTCAAAGGGCTGAATGGCCTACTCCTGCTCCTATTTTTCTATGTTTCTATGTTTCTTCAGATGCCCTCAGCCACTTTAACAGTTTCCAGTTTCCTGCCCCTAACCGTCTCCTTTTCGCCATGGACATCCAATCCCTTTACATCCCCCACCGCTCCGCTTCGTCCTTGAACAGAGGCCCAACCAGTCCCTGTCCACCACCACCCTCCTCTGCCTGGCTGAACTTGTTCTCACATTGAACAACTTCTCCTTTGACTCCACTCACTTTCTCTAAATAAAAGATGTTGCTATGGGAACCCGCATGGGTCCTAGCTATGCCTGCTTTTTTGTGGGATATGTTGAACATTCTTTGTTCCAGTCCGACTTAGGTCCCCTCCCTCACCTCTTTTTCCAGTACACTGATGACCGCATTGGTGCTGTATCCTGCTTTCGCCCTGAACTGGAAAATTTCATTCACTTTGCTTCCAATTTCCACCCTTCCTCCACCTTCACATTGTCCATCTCTGACTCTTCCCTTCCCTTCCTTGACTTCTCTATCTCCATTTCTGGGGATAGGCTTGAAATAAAGAATAGATTTGCCTTTCTAATCTAGGCTTTATTAACTTAAAAATCCTGTAGCACATCTTTCAACACCCAGTCCCAACTAAAGGCTGGAAAGAACTGAATTTAAGATGGCCACCACAAATCACATGACATCAACTACCAATGACATTACAGCATATATCCCAAGGCAGGAAACAAACAACCAATCACAATACTTCTTACTAAACATAGAGAATAATCACCACATTCACCCCTCCTTTTAAAATATACTCCAACCTAAATAACCTTTACAATTTATAATTAATTATTTACAACTAAAACTATGCACAGGCAAAATAAAACTATTCAACATGACACAATACTAAGTGAGCAACAACAAATAGTAACATTGCACATAAGTATTAAGTATCTCTCAACTAAAACAATATAATATAATATTTCAACAATTTTAAAACATTACTATCAATTTAAAAGTCCATTTTCAATCGGTCGACCGGATATCTTGTTCGTGTCGACCTTCTTAACCTTGGTGAAATTCCTTGCCCTCCCACACCAGGAGACACAGAAGTATCTTCTGCAGGAAGGCTATCCATATCCCGATTTTCAACGGTTTCCGGATTAGAAATCCCATCAGGAGGTAAACTGGGACGGTCATGAACATCCATCGAGGGCTGACTAATAGAAGTATAATTATCTGCAGTCGGATTGGAAATATTCGTAGTATCTGTAACAGCATCCACATTATCTGAATCATGACTATTGTTAATATCCTCAGAAGAGGGCTGGCCACCACAAGGAGCCAAGTCTTTAATTGAAATGGTACTTTCTTTCCCATCTTGGAATCGAATATGAGCATATTGGGAATTTGCCTCCAACAGCTCCACCTCCTCCACTAAAGGATCATATTTTGACAATCTAACATGGCGTCGAAGCAGCACAGGTCCCTGCATAGTAAGCCATGAAGGTACCGAATATCCCATAGTAGATCTCCGCGGATAGTTAAAGAGCCTTTCATGGGGAGTCATATTAGTAGCCGTTGAAAGCAATGATCTAATGGAATGCAGGGCATCAGGCAGTACCATTTCCCACTGTGTATTCTTAAGGTTCCGGGATGTCAAAGCCAACATAACTGCCTTCCAGATCACCCCATTGTATCGTTCGCACTGTCCATTACCCTGGGGATTATATGGGGTAGTTCTACTAGTAGAAATTCCCCGACTCTGAAGGTATTCCTTCAACTGGGAAGACATAAAAGAACTTCCCTGATCCGAATGGATATACGCAGGCATCCCAAAGATGACAAAAAGTTGAGTCAGACATTTGATAACTGTAGCAGCTGATACATCTGCGCAAGGAAAAGCAAAAGGGAACCTTGAAAACTCATCCACAACAGTAAATATATATCGGTTTTGAGTAGTTGAAGGAAGAGGCCCCTTGAAATCGATGCTCAAACGTTCAAAAGGAGAAGTAGCCTTTATAAGATGAGCTCGTTGAGGCTTAAATAAATTCGGTTTACACCGAGCACAGATAGAACATGATGAAGTCATCCGCTTGACGTCTTCAACTGAAAAGGGCAAATTCTTACTGCGTACGAAGTGTATCATCCTCGTAACCCCAGGATGGCATAAGGCATTGTGAAGATTAATAAGCGTATCTCCGTGAACCACAGAACAATAAGCCCTCGACAGCGCATCAGCAGCAACATTATCCTTCCCCGGACGATAAACTATATCAAAATGGTAACATGCCAACTCAATCCTCCACCTCATTATTTTATCATTCTTAATCTTTCCAAAATGTTTGACATCAAACATAAAGGACACAGACTTTTGATCAGTTACCAACGTAAAATGTCGCCCCGATAAATAATGTCTCCATTTACGCAGTGCTTCTACTATTGCATACGCCTCTTTCTCTATTGAAGAATGCCTTTTTTCACTATTGTTCAAGGTACGTGAGAAAAAGGCCACAGGTCTTCCATTTGGTTCAGAGTAGCCCCAATTGCAAAATCAGAAGCATCCGTCTCAATCACAAAAGGAACCTGCTCATCAATAGAATGCACAACTGCTCCAAGGATATCCTTGTTAAAATTATCAAAACACGTCCTGGCCTCCCATGATAGAGGATATGTCGTAACTCGAATAAGAGGCCGGATCTTCTGTGAAAAATTTACAATCCAATTAGAATAGTAAGAAAACAGTCCAACAACTCGTTGCAAAGCCTTAGAATTAGTAGGACAAGGTAAATCAATCAATGGTCGCAGACGTTCTGGGTCTGGTTTAATCTTGTTTCCCGAGATAATGTACCCCAGTAGATTTACCTCAGTGGTCGAAAAGGTACACTTCTCTTTATTGAAAGTTAAACCAACTTTTTCCGCAGCTTGAAGGAATCTTTCTAAATTAGAATCATGCTCCACCCTTGATTTGCCACACACCGTGATGTCATCTAAGTATGAAAAGGTGTCAGAGAGAGAGTTATCACTTATAAAAGCATCCATTGCCCGTTGAAAACAAGCAACACCATTAGTAACACCAAATGGTATTCGGCAAAACTGATACAGCTTTCCACCAGCCTCAAAGGCCGTATATGGTTGATCCTTCTTTACAATAGGAATCTGATGATAAGCACTCCTTAGGTCAATAGTGCTAAAAACCTTATACTGAGATACTTTATTGATAAGCTCATCAATCTTAGGCAAAGGGTACGCATCTAATTGAGTATACCTATTAATAGTTTGGGAATAGTCTATCACAATTCGTTTCTTATGACTCGTTAGTTGTGACAACTACCTGTGCCCGCCAAGGCGAACAACTAGGTTCAATGATTCCTTCCAATAAGAGACGTTGAACTTCAGAATGAATAAATTCTCTATCCTGACTGCTATACCTTCTTGACTTGGTAGCAATTGGCTTACAATCCGGCATCAAATTGGAAAAAAGTGATAATGGAGAAATGGATAAAGAGGTTAATCCACAAATAGATAAAGGTGGCTTAGTCCCTCCAAATGAAAGACTGAGAGACTCGTGTAACTGAAGCACATCATGACCAATCAAAATATCCGCACAGAGATTAGGCAAAACAGATAGGCGTATATCAGTATACGTATTACCTAGAAGAATCAATTTCACAAGGCAACAACCAGCTACTTGTGAAGTGAGAGTCGTCTGAGCCATACACACCTGATAGGAAACAGGCGAAATTTTCAAATGCTTCTCCTTTGCAAACTGAAGACTTATAAAACTCTCGGTACTGCCCGTATCTATAAGGGCCTTCACTTCCAACCCATTAACTTGGGCTGTAACTATACCTTTGTTTAGGCCATGAGCAAATGCCGCAGAAATTGATGCAATAAATGCCCTATCTAAAGGCTGAATAGTCACAGAGGAGGTAATTGAACCTGATGATTTACACACACGTGCGTAATGACCTCTCTTGCCGCATTTACTACACACAGCCTCCCGAGCAGGACACTTCAGATGAGGGTGCCGGACATTCCCACAAAAATAACACTTCTGAATCCTAGAGGCAACAGCCGCTGAAGTAGAAACTGTTTCAGAATCTAGTAAACCACTCCTATTAAGTCCACATAATTCCTTTTCATCCGGAACTGCCGAAACCACAGTCACAGGCCGATTAAAAAGAGCATAAGAATCCGAACTTCTCTGAGCCACATCCAATGTAGAAGCTTGCTCAAAAGCACTCTTAAGATCCAAAATCTTATTTTCTAACAACCGCTGACGAATTGATCTAGACAGTAATCCATTAATAAAAGCATCCCGTACCGATTCTTCCTTATATTCTTCAGCCGTCACGGCCTTATAATTACAGTTAACACTCAGGCACCGAAGTGCTTGTAAATAAGTATCCAAAGATTCTCCCACCTGCTGCCTACGGGCAGATAGAAGGTGACGTGCAAATACCTCATTCTTTGGTTTAACAAAAATCTTTTCCAATGTAGAAATAGCCACTTCGTAAGTTTTACAGTCCAAAATATACTTATACACATCCGGAGCAATGTAGTTGATCAGCATATTCAGCTTATTTAGAGACTCTTGATCCAACACGCCCAAAAAGTTTTTAAATGTACAATACCAATGTTTCCATTTATCATCCACTCCTGCAGAATTAGGGTCAGCATTGAATCGTTCTGGTTGAAGATATCGCTCCATTCTGACATAAAGTTAATAAATTGAAATAAAGAATAGATTTGCCTTTCTAATCTAGGCTTTATTAACTTAAAATCCTGTAGCACATCTTTCAACACCCAGTCCCAACTAAAGGCTGGAAAGAACTGAATTTAAGATGGCCACCACAAATCACATGACATCAACTACCAATGAGATTACAGCATATATCCCAAGGCAGGAAACAAACAACCAATCACAAAACTTCTTACTAAACATAGAGAATAATCACCACAAGGCTATCGGCAAACATTCTCTACAAGCCCACTGACACCCACAGCTACATGGACTACACTCGCTCCCACCCCGCTTCCTGTAAGGAATCTATTCCAATCTCCCAGTTTCTTCATCTTCGTCGCATCTGTTATAATGATGCCACCTTCCATACTAATGCTTCTGATGTGTCTTTCTTATTCCTCAACCGAGGATTCTCCTCTACCGTGGTTGACCTGGTCCTCGACCATATCCGTTCCATTTCCTGCACTTCTGCTCTCACCTCTTGCCCTCCCTCCCAGAACCACAATAGGATTCCCCTTGTCCTCACCTTTCACCCCACCAGCCTCCACATTCAATGGATCATCCTCTGCCATTTCCACCACCTCCAGTGTAATCCCACCACCACATCTACCCCTCCCCTCTCCTTTCAGCATTCCGAAGGGATCCTTCCCTCTGTGAGACCCTGGTTCACTCCTCAATCACCCCCAACACTCCCTCCCCTTCCCACGGCACCTTCCATGCAAGTACAGGAGATGCAACACCTGCCCTTTTACCTCCTCACTTCCCACCGTCCAGGGCCCCAAACACGCCTTCCAGGTGAAACGGCGATTTAGTTGTACTTCTTGCAATTTAGTATACTGTATTTGCTGCTCACGATGCAATCTCCTCTACATTGGGGAGACCAAATGCAGATTGGGTGACCGCTTTGTCGAACACCTCCATTCAGTCCGCAAGCGTGACCCTGAGCTTCCAGTCGCCTGTCACTTCAATTCTCTGCCCCACTCCTACTGTGACCTCTCTGTCCTTGGCCTCCCACACTGTTCCAATGAAGATCAATGTAATCTCAAGGAACAGCATTCGGCACTTTACAGCCTTCTAGACTCAACATTGAGCTCAACAATTTCAGACCATAACCTCTGCCCCTATTTTTTCAGGTGGCAACTGTTGATGATTCTGCCATTCCCATTTACAACTCTTCTAGACCCAACTTCTGCTTCTTGTTCCATTATCATCTCCCTTTGCTTTGTACTATCATACCTTTTGTCATTTAATCACTCCTTCCTTCACCCTTATCACAGACCTTCCCTTTTGTACTTTTCTCCTCTTCCCCCTTTCCCTGCCCCTGCACTTGCTTAAAATCTGTTACATCTCTAACTTTTTCCAGTTCTGACGAAAAGTCATCGACCTGAGATTTTGGGCTGGATTTTCATTGGGCCGTTGAGGCGGGATTGGAGACGTGTGGGGGGGTTAAGTTCGCGAAATTGGGGGGCACAAACCCATCCTGCCCCCAACCCGCCTCCATGCCAGTTTCAAAGGAGGCGGATACCTGACCTGTGCTGGGAGCCGCCTCCCCGAGGCGGGAAGGGGATTAGTGCCAATTAACTGCCTGTTGGCAGGTAGTTAACAGGCAGTTTTTAGCCTAATCCCTATTTTCATTCTCGAAGCGTGGGATTCCCGACGGCTCCAAACCACGGCAAGTTAGCGAGGCGGACCGTTGGGCTGAAGGGCTTGGAGGGTTCGAGATGTCCGGTGTTCAGGTGAGTGATGGGTGCATGAGTGCAGAGGTAAGTGTGTTTGGTGTGTGTCAAGTGTTTAAAGAGGTTTAACTTACTTTTACTTACCTTTATAGCCTTCCTTCCTTCAGGTCTCGGGAGTCCCTCATCTCACCGGCACAGAAAGCAGAATGGCTGCGAGCTGTCAAAAGTTGCAGCATTCAGCTGTCTGTTATGGAGAGATCTCTAAATCAGCCTGTTTAAGGAATTAACTTAGTGTACAGATTGTCAGTGTTTGACAGCTTCAAAGAGCTGTTAAACGCTGATATTTCATCTGTCCAAAGCTCTTGACAGATGAAATGTCAATCTGTGACGTCACCTGTTGCCAGGTGGCCCTTAATTGGCCTGCTGAGCCCGCTGGGCAGGCTCAACAAGGTCAATCAAGTGAAAATTGAGTGGGTTGGCCACAACTCGATGGAGGCGGGACTACAATCCCAAAAGCTGTAGTCCCGCTTTCTACACGCCTCCAGTATCAAAATCCAGTCCTTTAACTCTGTTTCACTCCCGACAAATGCTACCTGACTTGCTGAGAATTTCCAGCATTTTCTGTTCTTATTTCATATGTGTCGTTGATTTGTCACGCTGTTTTTCCGACATCCAGTATTGCATGAGCAGAAATTTCCTCCAATTAAATATTGGGAAGACTAAACCCATTGTCTTTGGACCCCTCCACAAAATCCATTCCCTAGCCATCGACTTCATCCCTCTCCCTGGCAACTATCCAAGGCTGAACCAGACCATTCGTAGTCTTAACAGCCTATTTGATCTTGAGCTGAGTTTCTGACCACATATCCCCTCCATCGTCAAGACCACCTATTTCCACCTCCTTAACACTGCCCATCTCTGCCCCTGCCTCAGCTCATCTCCACTGGCTGGAGTCATACCTACCACAAAGGAAGATGGCTGTGGTGTTGTTGGACATCAATCATCTCAGACCCAGGACATCACTGCAGGAGTTCCTCAGGGCAGTGTCCTAGGCCCAACCACCTTCAGTGCTTCATCAATGACTTTCCCTCCATTATAAGGTCAGAAGTGGAGCTGTTCGCTGAGGACTGCACAATGTTCAGTTCCATTCACAACTCCTCAGATAATGAAGCAGTCCATGCCTGCGTGCAACAAGACCTGAATGACATTCAGGCTTGGGCTGATAAGTGGCAGATAATATTCGCACCACACAAGTGCCAGGCAATGACTATCTCCAACAAGCAAGAGTCTAACCACCGCCCCTTGACATTCAATGGCATTACCACCACCAAATCCTCCACCATCAAAATCCTGGCGGTCAGGATTGACCAGAAACTTAACTGGCCAGTGACATAAATACTGTGGCAACAAGAGCAGGTCAGAGGCTGGGTATTCTGCAGCAAGTGTCTCACCTCCTGACTCCCCAAAGCCTTTCCACCATCTACAGGTCAAGAGTGTGATGGAAAACTCTCCACTTGCCTGGAGGAGTAGGCCATATGGCCCTTCGAGCCTGCTTCGCCATTCAATAAGATCATGGCTGATCATCGACCTCAACCCCGCTTTCCCACCTGATCCCCATATTCATTGATTTCCTTAGGGTCCAAAAATCTATCTACCTCAGCCTTGAATATGCTCAATGACTCAGCATCCACAGCCCTTTGGGGTAGAGAATTCCAAAGATTCAAAACCCTCTGAGTGAAGAAATTCCTCCTCATCTCAGTCTTAAATGGTCGACCCCTCATCCTGAGACTATGCCCCCTAGTTCCAGACTCTCCAGCCAGGGGAAACAATCTCTCAGCATCTAGCCTGTCAATCCCCCTCAGAATCTTATATTTCAATGAGATCACCTCTCATTCTTTTAAACTCCAGAGATTATAGGCCCAATCTACTCAATCTCTCCTCATAGTAGGAAAACCCTCTCATCCCAGGGATCAATCTAGTGAATCTTTGTTGCACCGCCTCTAAGGCATGTATATCCTTTCTCAGATAAGGAGACCAAAACTGTGCACAGTACTCCAGCTGTAGTCTCACCAAAGCCCTGTACAATTGTAGCAAGACTTCCTTCTCTTGTACTCCAACCCCCTTACAATAAAGGGCAACATGCCATTTGTCTGCCTAATTGCTTGCTGTACCTGCATGCTAACTTTCTGTGTTTCCTGTATGAGGACACCTAAATCTCTCTGAACACCAACATTTAACAGTTGCTCACCATTTAAAAAATATTCAGTTTTTCTTTTCTTCCTACCAAAGTGAATAACCTCACATTTCCCCACATTATACTCCATCTGCCACCTTATTGCCCACTCACTTAACCTGTCACTATTCCTTTGCAGGCTCTTTGTGTCCTCCTCACAGCTTACTTTCCCACCGAGCTTTGTATCATCAGCAATTGGATACATTGCATTTGGTCCCTTCATCTAAGTCAATAATATAAGTATCTGAGGCACAAGCACTGATCCTTGTGGCACCCCACTAGTTACAGCCTGCTAACCGGAAAATGACCCGTTTATTCCTACTCTTTGTTTTCTGTCCATTAACCAATCCCCTATCCATGCTAATATATTACCCCCAACCCCATGTGCCCTTTTCTGTGTTGAATTTCATCTGTCATGTGCCCACCCATTCCACCAGCCTATGTCTATGTCCTCTTGAAGTCTATCCCTATCCTCCTCACTGTTCACTATACTTCCAAATTTTGTGTCATCTGCAAATTTTGAAATTGCGCCCTGTACACCCAAGTCCAAGTCATTAATATATATCAAGAAAAGCAGTGGTCCTAGTACTGACCTTTTGGGAACACCACTGTATACCTTCCTCCAGTCCAAAAAACAACCGTTCACTACTACTCATTGTTTGCTGTCACTTAGCCAATTTCGTATCCATGCTGCCACTGTCCCTGTTATTCCATGGGCTTCAACTTTGCTGGCAAGCCTATTATGTGGCATTGTACCAAACGCAATTTAATAAATTTGTTAAACACAATTTCCCTTTCATAAAACCATGTTGACTTTGCCTAGCCAAATTATGATTTTCTAACTGCCCTGTTACCACTTCCTTAACAATGGATTCCAGCATTTTACCGATGACTGATGTCAGGCTAACTGGACTGTAGTTCCCTGTTTTCTCTCTCCCTCCTTTCTTGAATAGCAGGGTTACCTTTGCGACCTTGCAATCTGCTGGTACCGTTCTAGAATCAAGGGAATTTTGGAAGATCACAACTAATGCATCCACTATCTCTGCAGCCACTTCTTTTAGAACCCTAGGATGTAGGCCATCCGGTTTAGGGGATTTTTCAGGTTTTAGTCCCATTCGTTTCTCAAGTACTTTTTCTCTACTGATATTAATTACTTTAAGTTCCTCACTCTTATTAGCCCCTTGGTTCCCCACTATTTTTGGTGTGCTCTTTGTGTGTCTTCTACTGTGAAGACAGATACAAAATATGTGTTGAAAGTCTCTGCCATTTCCTTATTCCCCATGATAATTTCACCTACCTCAACCTCTGAAGGACCAACCTTTACTTTTGCTCCTCTCTTCCTTTTCATATACTTGCAGAAGCTCCTTCAATTTGCTTTCATATTTCTTGCTAGTTTACTCTCATATTCTGTTTTCTTTCTTTTTATCAATGTTTTGGTCATCCTTTGCTGATTTCTAAAGCTCTCCCAATCCTTAGGCTTATTGATCTTCTTCGCAACATTATACGCCTCCTCTTTTAATTTAATACTATCCTTAACTTCTGTAGTTAGCCACGGATGGATCACTTTTCCTGTGGAGTTTTTATTTCTCAACGGAATCTATATTCGTTGAGAATTTTGGAATATTTCTTTAAATGTTTGCCACTGCTTATCTACCATCAAACTTTTTAATCTAATTTCCCAATCTACCATAGCTAACTCACACCTCATACCTATGTAATTGGCTTTATTTAAGTTTAAGTCTCTGATTTCTGAGTGAAGTATTTCACTCTCAAACTCAATGTAGAATTTTATCATATTAGGATTACTCTTCCCCAGAGGATGGCTTACTATGAGATTACTAATTAACCCTGTCTCATTGCACAATACAAGATCTAAAATAGCCTGTTCCCTGTTTGATTCCAGGACGTATTGTTCCAGGAAACTGTCTCGAATGCATTCCATGAACTCGTCCTCCAGACTAGCTTTGCCAATTTGATTTTCCTAGTCTATAAGAAGATTATTGTATCACCTTTGCTACAAGATCCTGCTATTTGTTAATTAATACTCTGTCCAATGGTATAGCTACTGTTTGAGGGCCTGTAAACTACTCCCACCAGTGTTTTCTGCCCCTTGTTATTTCTTATCTCCTCCCATACTGATTCTACTTCCTGATCTTCTGAGCGAAGATCCGTTCTCACTACTGTCCTTATGTCTTCCTTTATTATCAGGGCTACTTCTCCTTTTCCATTCCGCGTGTCTTTTCTAAATGTCAAGTACCCTGGAATATTTCATTCCCAACCTTGGCCACCTTGCAACCACGTCTCTGTAATGGCTATTAGATCAAAGCCTTTGGGCAAAAAATTGAGTCGCACCCCCTTTGGGGTGCTAACTTTGCCATGGTGCTACTTTTAGCACCTCAGAAAAATTAGTGCCCCTGTGACCGAAATTGAGTGGTAGCGCCACAAGAGGGGAGCGGGGCGCTACTGGAAGCACCCCGCCTCCCCCTTGGGGCGCTGTGAGGGACTATCGTGGCACTATGTGGCACTGCAGCATGTCATGCCACGGTACTGCAGGCCTTCCTCCTCTTCTTAAAGGGGAGGGGCCTTGCACAGCGCAACCCGGGGCCCAGCTGGGCCCCCGGGGAACAGGAATGCTGGCAAAAGAGCCCGGCACTCAAGAGAAATGCTGAGCTCATGGAGCGCAGCCAGCACTCCGCGGGGGGGGGGGGGGGGTTAGGAGGCCAAGGACGGGAGCGGAGGCAAGTGCTGGCAGGCGGCCAGCAACAAAAATGACTGCCCGGCACATCGCCTTTAAAACGCATCGCCCCGGCCGCATGTAGGCCCCCCTGACCCCATCGGACATAGCGTCCGGTGGTAAGTCGGGGGTGCTACCGAAGATTGCAGCCGGGGCGCAAGTGGGGCACTGCGCACAGCGATGATGTCATCACTGGCGGCGCAGTGCCATGGGGCGCTAATCATTACCGCCGCCACTAACCTCCCACTGAATTTCATGGGAGGCATTGGCGGCACCACGCCCGGGCGCTAGTTGTTTTGTGCTCCATTAGTGCCCTCTTAAGGTACTAACGGGAGGCGTAAAGCAACTGAATTTTCCCCCTTTATCTCTATTTGTGCCACTAATTCTTCTATCTTGTTATGAATGCTTCGTGCATTCAGATAAGGAACCTTTAATTTTAACTTTTTACCATTATTCTCTGCTTTCACCTTATTTGCTGATGCACTTTTACCATTAAACTCTCAGTCCCTTCCTGTCACATTCTGTTTATCTTTACCCAAATCCTTTCCATCTACAAGATGCACTGCAGCAACAAGCCAAGGCGTCTTTAACAGAACTTCCCAAACCCACAACCACTACCACCTAGAAGGACAATGGCAGCAGGCTCATGGGAATAACATCACCTGCAAGTTCCCCTCCAAGTCACACACTATCCTGACTTGAAAATATATCACCGTTCCTTCACCGTCTTGGGTCAAAATCCTGGAATCCGCTGCCTAACAGCACTGTGGGAGTACCTTCATCACATGGACCACCACCTTCTTAAGGTCAAGTAGGGATGGGCTATAAATGCTGGCCTGGCGAGCGATGCCCACATCCCAGGAACAAATAAAAAAACATCTGCTACTGAAACTCTCATCCATGCTTTTGTTACCTCAAGACTCGACTATTCCAATGCTCTCCTGGCCGACCTCCCACTTTGCACCCTCCATAGCCAGTAGTCTGAGAGCATGATAGTTAATATTTTGTCCCCGCCAGCAAACTAATTGAGCTTATTTTCAAATGATAGCCTGCTCAACAGCATAAGAAGTGAACTTATGATTTATAGTCTATGTCTGGAGAGAAAGTGAGCAGCATCTTTATTATTCACAGTTTCATACCCTATACTTGTTTATGTAAATACAAAAATTTGTTGTTTCAGCTGTAGGGGTTCGCAAAATCCCTCAGCCCCGAAGATACTAGAGATATTAATCTACATCATGGACGAAGACTCGTGGAATTTAAATTGTCTCTGGGTTGGACAATGTTTTAAAATGTGCCCAGAACTGCAAAAAGCTCATTGGCAGGGCAGCACGTGGACAACACCGGAATCGAGGAACTTCGTGGAAAAATTCGCACACTTTAAGACAGTACATTTTTATTAATAAAATTGTTCCCTTGAGTTTGGTAAATTGCAATACGACCAGCAGTGGAGGCAGAACTAGAAGAACTTGAACGATCAGGGGTTCTGTCAAAAGTAGACCACAGTGAGTGGGCCACGGCCATTGTACCCGTCATGAAATCCTCACCAAGTAGTAAGCCAGGGGGACCGGGGAAGGTCCGTATCTGCGGGGATTTCAAGATCACAGTGAACACGGTGCTTCAGTCGGTACAATACCCGCTGCCAAGGATTGAAGATATTTTCGCTTCGTTGGCTGGAGGAAAACACTTCACGAAGATAGACCTAGCTCAGGCATATTTACAGATGGAGGTTGAGGAAGAGTCACGCCAATACCTAACTATCAATACCCACAGAGGGTTGTACCGTTATAACAGACTGGTCTTTGGAGTGGCTTCGGCACCAGCAATTTGGCAGAGGGCCATGGAACAGGTGTTACAAGGAATTCCAAGCACGCAGTGCTATTTGGATGATATCCTAATCACGGGAATGGATGAAGAGGAACACCTCACGAATTTGAAACTGGTACTCACCAGGTTAAAGGAGTATGGCCTTAGGGTTAACCGCAATAAGTGTGAGTTTTTCCAAAAACGAATCTCATACTGCGGTCATATCATTGACCGCGAGGGACTACATAAATCACCGGAGAAGATAGAAGCAGTCGTGAAGGCTCCCGCTTCAGGGAACGTGTCACAGTTACGATCATTCTTGGGGTTAATCAATTACTACCACAAGTTCCTACCAAATTTGTCCACGGTGCTGCATCCACTGAATGAGCTGTTGCGAAAGGAGACACCATGGAAGTGGAGTGAGGAGTGCAAAAAGGCTTTTCGCAGAAGCAAGGAGTTGATTACCTCTGAAGAAGTGTTGGCTCATTTCAACCCAGCATTACCCCTTCGGCTGGCGTGTGATGCTTCACCGTACGGAATTGGGGCAGTACTTTCGCACAGGCTACCAAATGGCTCGGAAAGGCCAGTGGCTTTTGCGTCCCGATCTTTGACACCCGCGGAGCGAAATTACGCCCAGATAGACAGGGAGGCCCTCAGTCTTGTGTGGGGCGTGAAGAAATTCAACCATTACTTGCAATGTAAGAGGTTCACATTGCTGACAGACCACCAGCCGTTGGTGTCCATATTTAACCCGAACAAGGCCGTGTCCAACATGACAGCACAAAGGCTACAAAGATGGTCAGTCTTACTTGGGGCACACCAGTATGATATTGAATACAAACGGTCCAAGCAACATGGAAACGCTGATGGGCTATCACGCTTACCATTGCCAATGGTAGAAGAAGCGAGGACAGTAGACCCAGTAGAGTTGTTCCACTCATCAATAGTGGAGTGTTTGCCGATCACGAACTCAATGATCGAAAATGAGACAAGGAATGACCCGACTCTTTCACGAGTCTATGACTTAACGGTGGAGGGATGGCCAGCGCAGTGCGAACCAACACTGCAAGCATTCGCACAGAGGAAAGCACAACTGTCTGTGTGTCGAGGAACCCTGATGTGTGGGTCTAGAGTGGTGATTCCACCCAAACTCCAAAAGAAAATACTCAAGGAGCTGCACGAAGGACACCTGGGGGGCGTAAAGATGAAGAACCTAGCTAGGGCGTTTGTGTGGTGGCCAGGCATCGATGGGGACATAGAGGAGATAACGAAGAATTGCCTAGGATGTCAGAGGGTTCAGAACGCGCCACCACAGGCTCCTCTGCACCCATGGGAGTGGCCCTCATCTCCCTGGCAAAGAGTACACATCGACTTTGCGGGGCCTTTCATGGACTCGATGTTCTTAATAGCGGTAGATGCCCACTCCAAGTGGCCGGAAGTAATTAAGATGACCACCACCACGACGGAAAAAACCATTACGGTGCTAAGGACAATGTTTGCGCGGAATGGTCTGCCAGAACAGGTCTGTTCCGATAATGGGCCGCAATTTGTGTCTGAGGAATTTAAGAAATTTCTAAAAAGCAATGGGGTTAAACATTACACATCAGCCCCATACCATCCCGCCTCCAATGGACTGGCTGAAAGATTTGTCCAGACCTTCAAGAAGGCCATAAAGGCCATGAGTAATGAAGACATAAGTTTACAGCATAAGGTGGATAGCTTTTTGTTGGCCTATCGAAATGCAACACATGCGGTCACGAATCAAACTCCCGCAATGATGTTTTACAATAGACGCCTAAGATGCCGGCTGGATTTGCTCAAACCAAACGTAAGAAGGGACGTAGAGAACCGGCAATTCCAGGGCATGAATGAAAGGGCCACCAGATCTTTCCAGATGGGGCAACAAGTTTTGGCCCGGGACTACCGTACGGAGAAATGGCAGCCTGGAACTATTAAAAAAAGGCTAGGACCGTTGATGTACACGGTGGACATTGGGGACAAGGTAATAAGGCGCCACATTGATCAGATCATAGGGTCCGCCACAAATGAACAGTCGACTTCACCACCTTACCCGAGTAATGTTGAAACTGAAGTACCCAGAACACCTACTTCTGATCTAGTAATACTAGAATCAGATAAACCTGACACTGTTGTTCCAGCTGAATCGACTTTACCAGAGACACCTACTGGACCGCTGGGAATGACGACACCACTGCGGCGTTATCCGGACAGAATCCGGAAACCTCCACAGAGATTGAACCTGTAAACTGTTTCCACTAAGAGTATGTTGCAACTGTTCCTACGGAGACTGAATCTGTGATCTGTTTTGACATGAAGTTATATATGTTATTATGTTATGTTAAACATGAAGTTATATGACGTTGACTCCATCGAGAGTATATCTGCAAACTGTCTATATAA
This sequence comes from Somniosus microcephalus, assembly GCF_052327205.1. Taxonomy (NCBI): domain Eukaryota; kingdom Metazoa; phylum Chordata; class Chondrichthyes; order Squaliformes; family Somniosidae; genus Somniosus; species Somniosus microcephalus. The sequence goes on from NC_140988.1 coordinate 89,059,524, forward strand.
GTTGAAGATTGTATGTTTAACGGGATTCTGTAAGTAATAAGCTAGAAAGGGAGGAGTGTTGTGTATGTAACCGTTTACCTTTAAGGGAACTATAGAATGTAACCGTTCGCCTTTAAGAGCACTACTTAGGGTGGCACTATTTATTGGCTCATGTATACTGTAATACCGATAGTGACCACACCAGTATATAAGGGTTGGAATACGTTAACTAGGGCAGAAATCGCCCAGACCTCTGAATAGTAAAGACCTGTTTTGTTTGTACTTCTAAAGTCTCTGAAGTTATTTACTGCACAACCTACAGACTTTACAAAGACAAGAAAACTGTGAGGGCATGTGAAACATTCCGTACACGGAAATAAAGTGACGAGGGTTTTCTGTTCAACCCCTCAGCTCGCCACATTCACCTAGATACTGGGCAGCTAAAAGCTCAGTCCAAGTTGTAGGGAGCGAGCAATGTGAGTGTTCTGTGATACTGGACCTGAGGAAAATCTATAAATATAATAAAATGAATGCACCCTATTCTTGTTCCCAATAGCTTTGAGGCTCTACCAATTGGCACATAATTGTATAGCACTGGCATTATTTGATGGCCATTTAAAGTAACATATTTGGTGAGGGTGGCACCCATTGGAGATGCATGTAGTATTTCTTTTTAGTAAGTAAACTTCACACCTGTATGCTTATCAGCTATGGGAATGAGCTAGGGTTGCCAACTCTAGTTGGACGTATGGAGTTTGATCACATGACATGGTAACAACAACAACTTGCATTTATATTGTGCCCTTAACGTAGTAAAACGTCCCAAGGCGCTTCACATATTCATTGCATATAGGAACATAGAAACAACAGTAGACCATTCAGTCCCTCAAGCCTGTTCCGCCATTCAGTTAAATCATGGCTAATCTGTACCTCAACTCCATTTACTCTACTTTGCTCCCTATCCCTTAATACTGTACTCAACAAAAATCTATCCATCACCATCTTGAAAATTTCAGTTGACCCAACATATACAACCTTTTGGGGGGGAAAGTTGCAGATTTCCACAATCCGTCGTGCAAAAAATGCTTCCTGATTTCACTCCTAAATGGCCCATATCTAATAACTAGCCAGAGTATTTTACCTCCATTTATATACAGTACCTGCATATGTGGGAATGCTCATAGTCCTATATTTAACTCTAAGAATTTTTCATATGCTGTACTGCATGTTTATGTCTGGTGTCACAAGAACAATTCCTGTTGACTATTCATCATGACAAATATTGATTTGTCAGTCTGAGTGATTCCAAACATATAATATTAATATAGCAGCATAAATTTTCCATAGTTTATGAATCTAAGTGTATTTGTTTCTCTTTTCTTAAAGGAACAATTACATCCAAAATCTGAACTAGCATTTGGATATTCAAAAATAAATCTGAATTGGTTTAATTTGGATAGATAGAATCTTTTGCTCATAATCACAATTATTCAACATCTAATTTTAATTAGATGCAAGGTTTAATGTTCACAAATGATTCCATAAGAGTATTTGGGGAAATCAGCAGGCACAGTCCTGGGAGGGCAGGAGCTGCACCATCTGAAATGTAGTTGGTCCAGTTCCAAATCCAAAGTCTGAAGCCTGAATTCTTCAGAGCTCACGTTGTGTTATAATAATAGCATAATGATTGGGTTTGAGTTGACCAACACCTAGTATCATTATAAATAATAACAGAAAATGCTGGAAAAACTCAGCAGGCCAGGCAACATCTGTGGAGAGAGAAATAGAGTCAACGTTTCAGGTCGAAACCCTTCATCAGGACTGAAAAAACACAGGAAATGAAACAGATTAAAAGAGCAATGAAGATGAACATGGTTGAAGAGCCAAACGGAGATCCCATCGAAGAGAAGAGCAGAACTTCGTCAAGGTAGGCATTCCCAGAAGAAGACCTGAAACGTTGACTCTATTTCTCTCTCCACGGATGTTGCCTGGCCTGCTGAGTTTTTCCAGCATTTTCTGTTGTTATTTCAGATTTCCAGCATCCGCAGTATTTTGCTATCGTGCTAGTGTTTGGTTCACTGCCACATCTCTTCTAGGAATGCCTACCTTGAAGAAGTTCTGCTCTTCTCTTTGACGGGATCTCTGTTTGGCTCTTCAACCTTCATCTTCATTGCTCTTTTAATCTGTTTCATTTCCTGTGTTTTTTCAGTCCTGACGAAGGGTTTCGACCTGAAACGTTGACTCTATGGGGGTGATTTTCATTCAGAAGTTGGGAAGGAGGCGGGACTACAACTTTCGGGGTTGTAGTCCTGCCTCCATCGAGATGTGGCCAATCCACGCGATTTTAAGTTGATTGACCTTGTTGAGCCCGCCCAGTGGGCTCAGCAGGCCAATTAAGGGCCACCCGGCAACAGGTGATGTCACAGACTGAAATTTCATCTGTCAAGACGTTTTGACAGATGAAATATCAGTGTTTCACAGCTGTTTGAAGCTGTCAAACACTGACAGTCTTACTTCTAACCTGAGTCCTTCTACACAGACTCGGTTAGAAATCTCACTGGCACAGAAAGCTGCAGGCTGTCACTTTTGACAGTTCGCAGTCATTCTGCTTTCTGTGCCGGTTAGATGATGGCCTCCCGAAACCTAGGGGAAGGAAGGCTGAAAAGGTAAGTACAGGTAATTTAAACTTCTTTACACACTTTAGACACACCAAACACACTTGCCTTTGCACTCATGCACCCATCACTCACCTGAACACCGACATCTCGACCCCTCCAAGTCCTTCAACCCGACGGCCCGACTCCTCTAACTTGGCGTGGTTTGGAGCCGTCGGGAATCCCACACTTCAAGCTTTAAAATAGGGATTAGGCTAAAAACTGCCTGTTAACTACCTGTTAACAGGCAGTTAATTGGCACTAACCCCTTCCCGCCTCAGGTAGGCGGGTCCCAGTGCGGGGCGTGTACCCGCCTCCTTTGAAACTTACATGGAGGCGGGTTGGGGGTGGGATGGTGTCGGGACCCCCGAATTCTGGACTTTAACCCCCTGCACGCCTCCAACCCCGACTCCACGGGTCAATGAAAATCGACCCCTATTTCTCTCTCCATGGATGTTGCCTGGCCTGCTGAGTTTTTCCAGCATTTTCTGTTGTTACTTTGGATTTCCAGCATCCGCAGTATTTTGCTACCACCTAGGATCATTATGTTCTGTATAGCTACTGGAGTTCAGGAAGCCATCAGATTATTATTTAAAGTACACAACTGCATTGAACCAGTGCTCAGGCACAGTTTTGTGAGGCAGAAATAAAGGAGTCACGAGGGTAGAAAAGAAACAAATCAGTATGCAGGGAATAGGAGCTTTCTTTATACTTCCACAGTCATGGAATGACAATGATTGTGGTAACTGCACTCAAATCATTTATTTCTAGGTGTGCCTAGATATCTCAGCAAGTCTGGGGTTTCTGGCCACTTTGCACAGACCTACAGGAACTGGATTGCCATTGTCAGGTTTTTTACATTTAGGATCAGGTCTGGTTTGCATCCAGTCTGGTCTTTTTTTCAGTGCTTTTCACAAATGCAATCTGGCTGAACATGATCATTGAATAAATGATGCCACTGCATCCCTGATGTTTATAATGGGATCTGTAACCGAACAGCTGATGCTTATCAATGGACTGGTGGAAATGAATGTGTAATTTTTATAATGGGGTGTTGAGACCGGATGGTCTATGTTTATAAATTGTGAGAGAAAAGTGAATGTCTGATGCTTGTAATGTGGTGATTTAACTGCATGCTCAATATTTTTAAATGGGATTAGGGTGCGATTTTGTGAAAACATTCCCATAGAATGACAGAATCATTTTAATCCTGTTCTATGGAACTATGTGATCAATATATTATTCACTACTTGTCTCAAAAGAACTTCATTTTATGATTAAAGGTGGTCCTAAATTGCAAGTAATGCTTGGTGAATATGTTAAATCATTTGAGAGTAAGATTTTTGTTATTTGTTGCAAAATCTGAAAAGCATCCCTTAAACACCAGCATATTAAATACCACAAGGCAGAAATTTACACTCCTTAAGTGTTACTGTTTAGGGGGTAGAATTTCTGCAGGGGCTTGCTGTCTCCCATCATAGCGTCAGCAGAAGATTGTAAAGTATAAGGCCTAGAAATTCGGTTCCTTAGCACTTGTTTTTTGGGTGCTACCGGTGCTGAAGTTTGACCAAAATGGATTCCAAGCAGCTCGTGCACACTTCTGGTGCGGGCCGCGCTGGACGTCATCTTGGCGAGGGGAGTAGGATGGCCATTAGGAGTGTGTGCTAGAAGTATGGTAAGTAGGCAATGCTGATTTGACGCCAGCGCTGGCATTTTCATCATCATCGCTGGAGCTAACACCCTGTCTTAAACTTGCACAGCTGAACACATGTTCAGCAGCAGGAAGAACCTCCCGCCAGAGATATTTAAAGGGATCATCAACAACTTTCAGGTAACTTTATTTTTGATTTCTACTGGCTCTGTGTAAGTTTGTGGAAGCGTTTGGAGCTCACTAGAGTTGTTTAAAGTTGGTGAGGTGACCGGGAGTGGTGCTGCAAGTGGAGAAGGCCTTGCTTCTGAATTTAAGGGCTATGCTCAGGCATGGGTGCTCTAGTTGTTATCCCCCTTGGCTTGCAGCATGACAGGGAGATGGAGCAGAGGCTGTAAAGAAGAGGACAAGCTGCTCACAGAGGGAGGAGGTTGGGAGAAGAGCTCTCAGCAGGAGTCCTTACCCAACTAGGGACTTCCGAGAGCAATTCTCTTACCTCAACTTGAGCCAGGAGCAGTGTCTGAAGTATTTCTGGTTTACGAAGAAGGTGCTCACAGAACTCTGCCACCTCTTGCAACCAGACCTACAGCCTCACTCCAGGGCAAGGACAGTGCTGCCAGTGGCTGTAAAGGTGACCGTAGTCCTGAATTGCTTCACACTGGGGTCCTTCCAGCTGGAGCAGGTGACATCTGTAATATCTCGCAGTTCACCGTCCACTGCTGCATAAGAGAGGTGACAGAAGCTCTTTTTGCCAGGAAAGGGGGCACCATTGTCTTCTCTCTGACCAGCAGATAGAGCACACACGTAGTTTTGCCAAGATAGTAGACTTCCCCATGGTGCAGGGCGCCATCGACTGCATGCACGTGGCTTTGCAGACACTGTATATAAATGCTGAGATGTACTGCAACCGCAAAGATTACCACTCGCTGAATGTGCAGTTGGTGAGCGACCATGCTCAGCACATCATGATGGCGAATGCACAGTTTCCTAGCAGCAGTCATGACGGTTTTATTCTGTGCCATTGCGCTGCTCCCTCAGTCTTTGAGCCACCAAGACGAACCAGAGGGTGGCTACTGGGTGACAAGGGCTATCCCTTGACCACCTGGCTCATGACTCCGCTCTGCAACCCAACCACATGTGGGCAGTAAGCAGACAACAAGAGCCATGCTGCCACATGCAACATACAGCAGACCATTGGTCTCCTTAAACAATGCTTTGTGATCCCCAATCCCTGGGGGCTACCGGATTTCTAGGCCTAACACTTTAAAGAAATAATTAACTTGCATTTATAGGTCGGTGGTAACTTTCACAGCCATGGGTAATGGGTGGCTGTCCAGTCCAGTGGGTAGCAGGTCTTCTAGGAGGCGGCAGATCTCTGCGACCTCCTGATGTGACAATCTCGATCTCCGGAAGCACTGCTCCTGTGAGAGGTCAAGGAAGCTGAGCCTCTGCCTGTACATCCTGTTAGGTGGGTAGGGCAATCTGTGAGTTTGTCCCCTCTGTTACCCTCTTCTCTGCTGGCCACCCATGGTCCAGAACATATCCTTGCTGCTGTTGATCTCAATTTCCTCCTCTTCCTCAGTCCAATCAAATGCAGCCACGGTGCCACCCATCGTGAGCTTCTCTCTTTGATGAACTCCAAATAATTCTCTTGTGCCAAATACTCTCACCAAACCATAGCCCACAAGGAACTAAGGAAGGACCTGTGAGCACTCCTGGCTTTTAACCACCCTGATAAAGTGGCAAACAATCACCCCCTCCATTTCCCTGGCGACTTTGTCGTCCCTCAGGACACCCATGCTGCAAAAGTAATATTCAATTTGGGGTCCGATTAGCATTATAGGAGCTCAATTTAAATATGATACCGTAAAAATGGTGGCGGGCATGTACATGGTGGGTTGGGGTCGGGTCTCACAAATCCTTTTCCGCCCATTGTGGGTGGTGTTAATACTGAGGCCAGTGTGTCCAGATAGCTTTTGCTGTATGTGGCCCATGTCAAATGCTGATATCTCTTATGACGTCAATGGAAATAACAATCGGAAAAGATGTAAAATGGTCTGCCGATCTGAATCACCCATTTTACACTATTGCACAAAATCAAAGTCTACCCCAATGACATGTAGGGCAGAATCTTACCTGGAAGGCCAGGTTCGAGGCGGGACTGCTGGTTTTCAGGTTCCAGTCCCGCCCCCGGCGACATCTGACAAGCTGACGCTATTTTCCCCTGATTGGCCTTGTTAAACCCGCCCTGCGGGCTTGCCGGCCAATTAAGGGAAAGCCGGTGTCAGATGATGTCAGTTGATGATGGTTCATCTGCCGGTTTTCTTAAAGGCATATGCAACACACTTGTTTGACAAATGATTTGACAGTGTTTGACAGCATTGAGGTGCTGTCAAACACTGACAATCACTGTCCAAATGTGAGCCCTTGCATTCAGGTTCTCCAATTACTTTCTCCTTAGGATAAAACAGATGGCAGCTGCAGCTGAGATTGCAGAAGCCATCTGTCACTTCTCCCGATGAGATGAGCCTACACAAACACTTCACAGCTTGTCACCTGCAGAAACATCTAAACACATTAAGCATTACTTTCATAACTTTTTCTGACCTCTGCAACTCACCAGTGTCCCAGTAAATCCTTTAAACCGCTTCTGCAGCTGTCATATATACACAAAAATTACCGTAGACCCACATCACGCCTCACTTACCCTGGCGGGGTTCCCCGACATCGGGAAGCCCGCAGCAGCAGTTGAACAATGGGAAAAAGCCTCTTACCTGCCTGTTAACTACCTGTTAACAGGCAGTTAAGTGGCTGTAATCCTCTTCCCGCCTCTAGGAGTCGGGACCCTGCACAAATTGGGGATCTGACTCCTGGGAAGATTGGTTGGAGATGGGTTGAGAGCCAGTTTGGGACCCGCTCCAATTTTGGGGGATTTTCCGAGCAATCCCGCCTCCACACCTGCCTCCTCAGGGCTGGTAAAATCCAGCCCATAGAGTCAGAAGAGCATACTTGATATCCTTAATGAGCAAATATAATTGTAACTTACGGTTTTCCTGCCTTATTAGTCTGAGCTTAGAGCAGAATGTAACAACAACAGGAGGTAGAGAAGCCCAGGATAATGTCATATATGCAACCTGCTGATCAGCAGACACGGTATTAGAATATGTGGCTGTAACCTATTAGACCAAGTGTTGCATGCAAGGGAAATTAGTTGTCGAGTGCCATCTGCTTTGCATGAATAAACTGCTTTGATTTTCACAATTTCCTCCCACTCTCCCTAAAGCTGTGGAGATTATGGGGTTGATTTTAACTCAGCCGTGAGGCGGGCTTTGAGGCGTGTGGGGGGTAAAATCGCAAAAACTGGGGGTCGGGAACCAGGTGTGTCTGATGGTCCAGAATCAGTCCCGCCTGTTGGAGGCGGGACTGGTCTTTAAGGCCCTTAATCAGCAATAATTGGCCTTTATAATCCCATTTTAATAGACCCTTGCATTTTTAACCCTTTTCCCACGTAAAACACGCCTGGTGGGGATCACGCCTGTGAAACCTGGTGTGAGCACTATTGGCTTGCTGACTATCAGCTGCAGGTCAACTATTAAAGAGGAGATTTGATCAGTCATCATTTGCAGGTGGCAGGACTTTGTTGTTTCAGGCCTGGGGCAACTTTTACCAGGCTTAACCACACCTGTGGAAGGTTGGAGCCGCACACACATCTCCAGTGTGACCTCCTGGGAAACCCCGCTCGCCACCTTCACTCAGCGCTTCCTCAATGGAAGCATATACCAGAAGCATGGGAGCCATTTATTTCCTTCCCTTCCGGGCATTAGATGAGCTCGAACACCAGCCGCGGCACCAGCAGAACCAGGAACAACAGCAGCAGCAACAGGAGCACCAGGCTGCTGCTCACCCACCTGAAGCTGCACAGGCCAGAAGAGGCCAGCGCTTGGAAGTGGCTTGAGAGCACCTTGCTGCACATCAGGGGGCCATGGGGACCCGTATCTGCACTGGCAGTCCTACTCAGAAGGACTTCCATGAAGGTCTGGTTTCTCTGTTCAATAGATGCCCATCGCTCCTCAAGAGATGTCATTCTATTATGAACACTCACCATGTTTTCCATACCCTGGCGACTTATCTCCTCCATGGAGGTTGCCATCCTTTCCATGGTGATGCGTTCATGCCCCAATGACTCCTCAAAGGCTCTGCTCATGTTTGCTATGGACTCCTCCATTCGCTCCACACTCACATCGACCCTGGAGACAAAACCTGCCAGAGACTCCTGCATCTGTTCCTGGAGTTCCAGCCCCGCTGATCTTATGGATGGACCCAGAGGCAGAGGGTCGACATGCAGCAGAGTCCTGCACCCTCCGACTAGCACTCTCCACTGCTGTCCCTGTCTCCACAATCTGCCGATGCTCAGTTGTGAGCTGTGATACACCAGGTGACAACACTACTCTATGTCCAGAAGGTCCCACCGAGGTGTGAGTGTCTGTGCTGGTGCTGGGTGCGCTGAATTCTGTTGACGCTGCACCCTCAGAGGTTGCAGATTCCTCTGAGGAGTCTGGAAGCTCAGGCTCTTCCTCCTGGACAGTGGGGACAGGGGCTCTAAATGGTCCTGTGGGGGAGTAAAGGAAAGAGTTAGAGATGTGAGGTCAAGGTTGATGTAAGAAAAAGGAGACTTACCATCAAGTAACTTTAAAGTAAGCTTTAAGTAACTTATAAACACACTATATACACAAGAGAGGTCTTTACCATGCCTCTGGTAGAAGCCTCTTACAATACTGAACAGACCAGTATTTATACCAGTCCAACAGGAAGTGACATATGACAGGAAGTGAGGTATGTACACAGTTCATAGTTCATAGTTCACAGGAAGTGATGACATAACTTCCCGGAAGTTATCATTTTTATCACATTCTTCCCTCCTGCAGGATTAGGAGGCTGTGGTCTACCTTTTGGTCCGCAGCCGCCGAACAAGGAAGAGTCGCACCCGTTTGGATTCCCGTCGTAGAGGGTCGCTGGTCCGCTTACATGCGGTTGGCCATTGGTCAGAGTCTGTGTGGCCTGGATTGCCCTGTGAAGGGTCGGGGAGATCATGGCTTCGAGTACGAGCCCCAATAGGTTCAAAGTCGGACTGCCTCTGTTCAGAGGGAGGTGCAGAGCTGGTCTGTGGCGGATCAGTACTTTCATGCGCGGTACTGGGAGGGTCGCAACCTTGAGCACGGGGTTCTACCGGCACCAAGCTAGTTGGTGTCCGATCAGGATCCTGGAGAGGGGTACCCGATAGGTCCCAAGAGTTTCCTGGTGAAATGCCATCACCCGATGTCCCACTAGGTCCTGGTGGGCAGGGAGCCAGATCCCGTAATGATACGGTAGATTCTCGGCCGTCGGAATATCGTATGTTTGCATAGGTGGGGTTGGCATCGGTTAGTTCGACCTCATCTACAAGAGGGTCATTTTTAGACGTCCGAACGTATCTTCGGAGTAATACAGGTCCAGGAGTAGTTAGCCATGATGGGAGTGATGTCCCATGAGATGAGCGACGCTGGAATCCAAAGAACCGCTCATGAGGTGTAGTATTTGTGGCTGTAGAAAGCAGGGACCGTATAGAGTGCAATGCATCCGGAAGCACTGTTTCCCATTGCTGGTCTGGTAGGCCCCGAGATCTTAAAGCGAGACGTACGGAATTCCAGATGATACCGTTATACCTCTCTACCTGCCCATTTCCGATTGGATGGTATGGTGTTGTTTTGCTTGTAGCAATTCCCCGTTCTGAGAGGTAGTCCTTGAGTTCCCTTGACATAAAGGATGGACCCCGATCTGAGTGAATATAAGCCGGCATGCCACAGAGAGAAAATACCTGCTCAAGGCAGCAGATTACTGTGGACGCCAGCATATTGGAGCAGGGGAAGGCAAACGGAAAACGTGAATATTCGTCGATCATGGTGAGCAAATATGTGTTCCGAGTTGAAGAGGGCACTGGGCCCTTAAAATCGATGCTAAGTCGTTGCATCGGTTGGGTTGCATGTATGAGTATACCATCTGAGGGGCAGAAGAACTGAGATTTTAATTCCGCACAAAGCCGGCATTCTGAGCATATTTTCTTTACATCTCCAGTGGAAAAAGGGAGATTCCGTGATCGTACGAAATGTAGCATGCGCGTAACGCCAGGATGACACAAACCATTGTGGACATCCATGAGAGTGGAGGATGACATAGTGGAGCAGAATGCCCGTGTGAGGGTGTCCGGGGCCACATTCTCCTTGCCAGGCCGATAGAGAATGGTATAACCAAAAGAGGCCAGTTCCATCCTCCAAAGTTGTATTTTATTATTCTTAATTTTGGTTCGTTTTCGATTATCGAGCATGAAGGCGACTGATCATTGGTCCGTGATCAATGTAAAGTGCTGGCGAGCTAGAAAATGGTTCCACTTCCGTACTGCCTCTATGATGGCTGTGGCTTCTTTCTCAACCGGAGGATAATGTAGCTCAGCACCTTGTAAGGTCCTGGACATAAATGCTACAGGACGACCTTCCTGATTCAGAGTAACCGAGATCGCCACCTCCGAGGCATCACATTCAACCACGAAAGGGAGATTCTCATCAATGGAGTGAAGAGCCGCTTTCTCCAACTGTTTTTTGAGAAGGTTAAAGGCTGCAACAGCCGCTGTTCCCAGTGGAAATGACCTAGCATGCAGCAAGGGTTGGATTTTGTCCGAAAAATGAGGAATCCATTTAGCGTAGTATGCAAACAGACCGAGAGCCCGACGTAAAGAAGCCGGATCCTTAGGTGACGGGAGCTCTTGGAGCGGGCGAAGTCTTTCTGGGTCTGGCTTAATGATACCATTGCCTACGCAGTAGCCAAGGATGTTGATGGTCGGTTGCGACTCAACAGATTTGGATTCATTCAGGGTCAAATTATGGCGATGGAGGGCATCCCGAAATTTTTGGAGGTTGGAGTCGTGTTCCTGTTGATCGTGACCTGCAATGGTAATGTTATCAAGATAGGGAAAAGTGTCCCTTAGGTTTTCCTGCTTAACCAGGCCATCCATTGCCCGTTGAAAGACAGCCACTCCATTAGTAACCCCGAATGGGAGGCGACGAAATTGGTACAGCCGTCCATTAGCCTCAAAGGCTGTGTACTGCTTATCTGAGACCTTCAAGGGTAACTGATGATAGGCACTTTTTAAATCGTAAGTTGAGAACACTTTGTATTCGGCCAGTTTATTAACCATATCATCAATGCGTGGCAATGGGTAGGCGTCCAAGTCGGTATATTGATTGATGGTTTGCGAATAATCGATGCATAGTCGCTGTTTGTGAGGTTTTAGAGGGTTCTTGACAATGACGACTTGAGCCCGCCAGGGCGACAAACATGGTTCAATGATATCCTCTGCTAGAAGTCGAGAGATTTCAGCCGCAATAAAAGATTGGTCTTCCTGATTAAAGCGCCGCGATTTCGTTATTATCGGTTGGCATTGAGGCGGAATACTGGCAAATAATGAGGGTTCATCAAGTGAAGCTGCTGATAATGCACAAAATGGTAATTTAGACGGTATATTAGAAATAGTAAGTCCGGGTTTGGATCCACCAAACTCAATGGTGAGTTTCTTATGCTGTTTTTGGAAGTCCAGCCCTAAGAGGAGATCACTACATAAGTCCTTGAGCACCGAAAGTCGGGTGGAGGGATACATACGACCATGAAGTGTCATATCAACAACACAAAAGCCGGAGATTCTGGTATTAAGTGATGACTGGGCCATCGCAATTGCCTGGTCCGATGGGAAGACATGTAGTTTCAATTTCGCAACAATCTGTTCCTTAATGAAACTATCAGTACTTCCTGAGTCAATTAAGGCATGCCTTAAGGTATGCCCTTTAATTGAAATTTTTGTGGCTGCATGAGACAGGTTCTGTGGGCAAGCAGCTGTAATTGGTGTCGTTGCACAGAGAGTGGCTAAAACTCTCGGTGTGCTTCTTCGGGAGAGAGCTCGAGAGGAAGCTTGATAGGTCCTAGCTGGAGCATCTTGATAGGCCCTAATTGGGGCAGTTCGGTAGGCCTTAGCTGGATTGGCCCTCGTAGAGGCCCTTGATAGGCAAACTTTAGCAAAGTGTCCTTTTTTCCCGCAATAACTGCAGATTGCATTGCGAGCAGGGCAGGTTTTCCTAGGGTGAAAAGTGTAAAGTATGCGCATATACTTGATACAAAAAGGAAGAGACAGCTTGGAAGGGTTTAACTTAGGTCTTTACTTCATACCCACAGGCGGGAACTGAGGGGAGATCAGTACCCGCAGTACTATTTATACCCCTATGGCCAGGAGTGGTACTACGGTATCACTACACCCTACAAAGTAGTGCTGCCCTGGCCATAGGGTTAAAGTAGCATACATATTACATACACAACATTCCTCCCCTTTTAATTAAAACGTACCCGTGCAATTAAGTCAACAGATGCACCATAACTAGGGCTAATAACATTTGGTAACACAACATACATAACATATTTACATCAGAGTTGTCTACCTATATATATATATAAAAAGAAACATGTTATAGATTCAGTCTCTGAGGAGGCCTCCTGTCTCGACTAGGATAACGTCTTTCTCTAGTCGGTCTCGGTGTAGGCGGCGGTACTTCCGTCACCACTTCATCGCTGGAGTCGTCGGTGTCTGATGGCACATCCTGTGCCGTGGAGCTCACTGGAGTGCTGAACTCCTCGCCATCCTGAGACTTCTGTAGCGACGAGCTGGGCCATGATTCCGCTGGAACAATGTGCTGAGACGTTTGAGGTAGTGAATCAGTTGGGTTTCTGGACTCCACAAGTTGATCAGCATGTCGTCTGATTATGCCGTCCCCAGTATCCACTGTGTACATCAAAGGTCCCTGGCGGGCCTTTATCGTACCAGACCGCCACTTTTCATTTCTATAATCACGGGCCAACACTTGCTGCCCCACCTCGAAGCTCCGTGTCTGTCTGTCAGGAGCCCTACGAAATACTCGGTTTTCCACATCTCTCCGGATGTTTGGTCTGAGCAATTCGAGGCGAGACCTTAACCTTCTATTAAAGAACATGACGGCGGGGGCCTGGTTGGTCACCGTATGTGCAGCATTACGGTACGCGAATAGGAAATTGTCCACCTTGTGTTGTAGTGGCAACCTTTCCTCCCCCATCGCCTTGATGGCCTTTTTAAAAGTCTGTACAAATCGCTCTGCCAGCCCATTTGTAGCCGGATGATATGGTGCGGACGTATAATGTCGCACTCCATTCCTTTTTAGGAATGCTTGAAATTCTTCTGCCACAAATTGTGGCCCATTGTCCGAACAGACTTGCTCGGGCACCCCATTTCGGGCAAAAATGGTCCTTAAGGCTGCGACCGTCTTTTCGGCTGTCGTTGATGACATCTTTATGACCTCCGGCCATTTTGAGTGGGCGTCCACTACAATAAGGAACATCGCATCCATGAAGGGCCCAGCGAAGTCCACGTGGATCCTTTGCCACGGCGTTGAGGGCCACTCCCACGGATGTAGTGGGGCTTGGGGTGGTACGTTCTGTACCATCTGGCACCCTTGGCATGCTTTTGCTACTTCCTCGATGTCCCTGTCAATGCCGGGCCACCAGACGTAGGCTCTGGCGAGGCTTTTCATTTTGACACCCCCCAGATGACCTTCGTGTAAGTCCCGCAACACTTTATGTTGTAATTTTTGAGGGACCACCACCCTGGCTCCGCACATCAATGTGCCCCGGCATACGGACAACTGGTCCTTCCTTGCCGAAAACGCCGGCAATGATGCGTCACCCTGCGCCGGCCAGCCTTTCACGGTCAATTCGTAAACCCTTGCCAGTGTCGGGTCATTCTGTGTTTCCCGCTCGATACATTGGCTGGTGATGGGCAAGTGTTCCATAACCGCCGTATGATATATTTCCACGGGGTCCTGTACTATCTCTTCGATCTCTGCAGGCAATGGTAGCCGCGACAGGCCATCCGCATTGCCATGCTGTTTGGTACCCTTATATTCGATAAGGTACTGGTGTGCTCCTAAGAACAGTGACCATCTCTGTAGCCTTTGGGCCGTCATCAGGGGCACCCCTTTTGTTGGATTAAATATGGACACCAACGGTTGATGATCCGTCAGTAGTGTGAAACGTTGTCCATGTAGATAGTGATGGAATTTTTTTACACCCCACACCAGACTGAGGGCCTCCCTGTCGATTTGCGCATAGTTTCTTTCGGCTGTAGTTAACGACCTTGAGGCAAATGCTATTGGCCTCTCCGTCCCATTGGGAAATTTGTGTGACAACACTGCCCCTATACCATACGGGGAGGCGTCACATGCCAACCTCATTGGCATTTTTGGGTCAAAGTGTGCGAGCACTTCCTTTGATGTAATGAGTTGTTTACCCTTTTTAAAAGCAGCCTCACACGCTTCGTCCCAATTCCAGGAGACTCCCTTTTGCAGCAATGAATTTAGTGGATGTAAAATGGACGATAAGTTCGGGAGGAACTTATGGTAATAGTTTATAAGGCCTAAGAATGATCGTAACTGAGATACATTCTCAGGGGGCGGGGCCTTCACTACTGCCTCGATCTTTTCTGGGGACTTATGCAGGCCTTCCTTATCTATAATGTGACCACAGTATGAGATACGTTCCTGGAAAAACTCACATTTCTGCTTGTTCGCCCTGAGTCCGTATTGTTGCAACCGCAGAAGTACTCGCTCCAGGTTAGCGAGGTGGTCGTTATCCGTTTGTCCTGTCACCAGGATGTCATCCAGGTAGCACTGCGTTCCTGGAATGCCCTGTAGGACCTGTTCCATGGTCCTCTGCCATATGGCTGGGGCGGACGCCACACCAAATACCAGGCGATTGTACTGGTACAATCCCTTGTGGGTGTTAATCGTTAGGAGCTTTTTCGAGTCCTGCTCCACCTCCATCTGTAAATAAGCTTGACAAAGGTCAATCTTCGTAAAGTGTCTACCCCCAGCTAACGATGCGAATATGTCCTCTATCCGCGGCAGCGGATACTGTACCGTGTGCAGGACTGGGTTAATAGTTATTTTAAAATCCCCGCAAATGCGAACCTTCTTTGGTTCCCCCGGCGTGTTATTTGCAGATTTCTTTATAACTGGGACGATGGGCGTGGCCCACTCGCTCCACTCAATCTTTGTAAGGACACCTGCACTCTCTAAGGCATCCAGTTCTGCTTCCACAGCTGGCCGGATGGCGTAAGGCACCGGTCTGGCCTTACAAAACTTGGGGTTTGCGTCTTGAGCAATAGTTATTTTTGCTCTAATGTCCTTTAAGGTCCCCAGCCCTTGTTGGAACACCTCTGGCGTTTTTGCCAATAGTTTCGACAGCCTGCTTGTAATGGTTGTATCATCCTTGGTGGTCTCTACTTTTATCTCGTGTATCGACTTCCAGTCGAAATGGATTTTTCTTATCCATTCCCTACCCAAAAGTGGTGGTCCGCCGTTTGGTAGGACGTATAAATAAAGTCCTGGCACTTTTCTGCCATTGTATTTAACTGTTACTTGCATTTTTCCCTTCGGGTAAACTTTTTGTCCCGTATATGTTTTTAATTTGATTTCGGTATCCTTTAAGGGAATGCGTTTGAACAGCCTGTTATAATCTTGTTCATTAATTACTGATAGGGCTGAACCCGTGTCCAGCTCCATATTAACTTCGACGCCTGCTACCTTCATTTTAACCCACATTGTGCTGTGGTCCTCCGTTTTGTCTACACCATATAACTTGAGACATCCCAGACCTTTAGGCTCTGCTTTTGTGCCTTCCTGTGACTCGTCTGAGCTACTGTCAGATATCTTATGTATTTTTGTCCTTGCCTTGGTACTGCTCGGATTGCCCCCACTATTGGGTTTCGTACCCGACCGACAAACTTTCGCTATATGCCCCTTTTTCCCACACTGCCGGCATATTTTATCACGAAACCAACAATTACTTTGGTCGTGGGTGGTTTTGCCACAACGGTAGCATTTACCTTTGTGAAATGTCACCTCATGGGTGTCATAGCCGGTTGTATTTTGTCGTATTTGGGCAGCACCCTGTGCTGCTGCTTCATGTGCCAATGCTATTTCCATCGCCTGATCTAGGCTGAGCTGTTTCTTGGCCAGCAACCGTTTTCGTGTACTCTCATTTAACATGCCACAGACAAATCTGTCTCTGATCGCTTCCGCCAAAAAGGCTCCAAACTGGCAATGTTTGGACAACCGTCTGAGTTCAGCCAAATAGGCTGCCTGCGACTCATCATTCCTTTGGTCGCGTCTGTAAAAGCGGTACCTTTCCGCTATAAATGGTGGCTTAGGGTTTAAATGTTCCTTTAACGTATCAACAATTTGGGCATACGTTTTGTCTGCTGGCTTTTCTGGAGTAAGAAGATTCCTCAGCAGACCGTATGTTTTTGCCCCCATAGAATTTAATAAGGTTGCTGCCTTTTCGTCATCTTTCACCTTGTTTACTATGCAATAAAGCTCATGCCTTTCTACATATGCGTCCCAATCTTCTATGTCGGCAACAAATTCTGACAACCGAGCTTCTTTAGCCATTTTTAAAACTACTGAAGAGGTTTTCCCGCCTTTTTCCACTAGATGGCGCTGTTATTTTTTTTCCTAAGAGAAAAACTTTCCCCCTTTTGTCCACTAGATGGCGCTGTTCATTTTAAACTGCTGAAGAGAAAAACTTTCCCCCTTTTGTCCACTAGATGGCGCTGTTCATTTTAAACTGCTGAAGAGAAAAACTTTTCCCCTTTGTCCACTAGATGGCGCTTTTCCCGCCTTTTCTCCCTCTGCTGTCAACGACGTCTCTCCAGGTTCGTTATTTTTTTTTTTGCAGCTCCCATTATTGCCACCGCCGCTATTACAACGACCTTCCCCTCTCGTGGCCCGCTAGTCCTCGTGGCTCCGTTTGTTCCCCAGATCGCCTGCCTGTTCTGGCCCTTGCAGCTCGTGTTCCCCGGGAAGGATTGCAGTTTACCTGACCCTGAGTGGACTTTTGCCCCGTGGCTGGAACGCCCGTTCAGCCTCTTCTCTCAGCTGCCGCAGCCTTCGCTGGAACCTCTCTCTCTCGCTCCGTTGCTGCCGCTCCTCCTGAACTGGGTGGCCTCCTTCGGTCGACGCTGGACTCTGCAGGCTGGTAAGAAGCTTCTCTCCCCATACTGCTACCGATCCTTTGTTGCACCTTGTACTGGTGAGTTCGAACGTTCCTAGTCGCCAGTGTAAAGTATGCGCATATACTTGATACAAAAAGGAAGAGACAGCTTGGAAGGGTTTAACTTAGGTCTTTACTTCATACCCACAGGCGGGAACTGAGGGGAGATCAGTACCCGCAGTACTATTTATACCCCTATGGCCAGGAGTGGTACTACGGTATCACTACACCCTACAAAGTAGTGCTGCCCTGGCCATAGGGTTAAAGTAGCATACATATTACATACACAACAAAACGCATCTCCACAAAAGAAGCATTCCTTCCTAGATTGCCAAGAAGCTGCTAAAGTGGGGTCGTCCTCCTCTTCTTCATCAGAATTATCAGAATTAGATTCCCCCATGATAGGGTTCACCTGAGACCGCTTGAATTGTCTGGTTGCAGCTACAGCAGCAGATCGAGATCTGGGCAGCTGATAGAGGTCTGCATTTCTCTTTGCCAAATCCAGTGAACAAGCTAGGTCAAAAGCTTTTTGTAGCTCAAGTGTTTTACTTTCTAGTAGACGCTGGCGTATAAATGGAGAGGCAATCCCGCAGATGAAAGCATCACGAATCATTTCTTGGCGGTACAGCTCAGCTGAGGCTGCCTGAAAGTTACAATCTACGCTGAGCCTGCGAAGTTCTTGCAGGAATTCGTCAATTGATTCCCCTGGCCCTTGTCGGGCTGTGGCCAGTAGATGTCTAGCATAGACGTCATTTGGGGTCTTCGCATACAGTTTCTTAAGTACCCGAATCACCTCTTCGTAATTATCCCAGTCATCAACATATTCGAACACTTTTGGGGTCACATAATTGACAAGTATCTTCAATTTAGGAGGAGCATCCGCTTTACATTCATCCAGAAAATTCTCAAAAGTACGATACCAATGCTTCCATACCCTGCCAGCTGATGGTGTATTCGGGTCCAAGCCCAGACGAATAGGTCTAAGGATTTTCTCCATGATGGGTGGTTCCCCTGGATCCTTAACTTCCGAGTTTGTCTGAAGGTCTAGTATTTGTCAGTGTAAATATTAAGTTACTTAAATTGATGTAAGAAAAAGGAGACTTACCATCAAGTAACTTTAAAGTAAGCTTTAAGTAACTTATAAACACACTATATACACAAGAGAGGTCTTTACCATGCCTCTGGTAGAAGCCTCTTACAATACTGAACAGACCAGTATTTATACCAGTCCAACAGGAAGTGACATATGACAGGAAGTGAGGTATGTACACAGTTCATAGTTCATAGTTCATAGTTCACAGGAAGTGATGACATAACTTCCCGGAAGTTATCATTTTTATCACAAAGGTTACATGCACATTGCATATTGCAGATGATCATAGGTCCATCTGTTATAGCTTCAGAATCATTATCAGCGACTCATGCAATGTCAATGAGAGAGATGGAGATCTATTCTGTCACCAGGTTGCGGTGATGCATCCGTATGTCCGTCCCCCACTTGCGCCTCATCCTCCAGTCCTATGATCTCCAGGACCGCCTCCTCCCAGGGGGTGAGGTGGGCTACTGATGGTGGCCCTCCTCCTGTCCTCGCTCGTTCTCTTTTATTGTGAGCTCTCTTTTCCTGCAATGAGGGAGACAAGTGGAGTTTGAGTGAGAATGAACGAGTGAGTGTAGAGAATCCATAGCATAGATGCTTAGAAGGAGACAAAGATGGAGTGAGGTGGCAAGACCAAGGGCTCTCCCTGTGAGTTGTCAGTTGTTTCATAGCATCAGAGTGATAGGGAGTGTGAGGGCTGCATAGTCGAATAGTTAGGTGAATGTGAGCATAGAGAGAGAGGGAATGGGTAAGGGTGCATGGATGTCAGTGTCAAGTGGGATGTGGAGGAAGAGATTGCTAAAGCTGAGTGCTGGTGACGAGAGGCAATGGAGATCAGATTGAGAGTGATGGGAACTTCATACTCACTTTTCCAGTGTGCTGAAGGTCATGAAATCTCTTCCTGCACTGTATCCAGGTTCTGCAGGTAGCCGATAAGGAGTTGACGTCCTCTGCCACTTGCAGCCACGCAGCCTTTGTCTGCTGGGAAGGCATCTTCCTCCCTGATGAAGGGAAGAGCACCTTCTTGTGAGCTCTTGCTCCCTCCACTAAAGCCTGCAGGGCAACATCGTCAAAACGAGGTGCAGACCTCGGTCTTTCTCTTACCATTCTGCTTCCAGCTCAGTGTATCAGCAAATGCCAAAAGGTTGGCAGCCTGCAGAAGAAGCAAGGCTTGTTGCAGACCTTATAAATGCAGCAGCAATAATGACGTCATATTATGCGGCTTTCTGACTGGAAATACTCATTTGCCAAGGGTTCCCACATGTTAGAAATCAATTGGCCAATTGAGTTAAAATTGCATCAATCTCACACACCTATTTAGATTCGTGTGGGAAACACCAAATTCGGGGAACCCGACAATTCCCCGCACCTGAATTAAAATTGACCCCTATGAGTTGCTGAGCTCTTAAAAAGCAATGTAGGTAAAACCCAATGCTTAATAAATGTGCTTCTGTCGATGTATCTTTGTCTTGGCAAAGATGTGGTAATAGTATTTTTATTGTAGAACCGGAAATAAAATTGCACATACATTTGGGTACAGTGGGGCCAATTTTAAAGCATTCTCAAGGTCAATTTTTATTCAGGGAGGAAGCCCTGCAGTGGGTAGTCAAAACTGCCCAACGCATTACCGGCACCCGGCTACCGACCATAGAGCACATATACCAGAAACGCTGTCTACGGAGGTCACAGTCCATCATCAAAGACCCTACCCACCCCAGCCACAGTCTGTTCGCCCTCCTGCCATCTGGGAGACGCTACAGATGCATTCGCACCCGTACGACCAGATTTAGGAACAGCTTCTTTCTCAGGGCTGTCATCCTACTGAACTCCACAAATAAACTCTAAAGCCTGCACATCTGCCAATGCACTTTATTATGGTTATGTTTCTGTTAATATACTACAAGCCAAATGTATGTTGAATGTTTAAATGTCTTAATCCAAATGTACACTCTTGGGAGCCGCAAGCCTACATTTCGTTGTACTGCACTTGTGCACTAACAATGACAATAAAAGTTGATTTGATTTGATTTGATTATTTTTAAGTCTGGCCTGGAGAGTTTGGCCTGAAATTCTATGTGGGGGAGGGGGTTCTCCCTATCTCCACCATAATGTCAGCAGAATCCCAGCAGAACCCCTAGAGAAACGGCATAAATGGCTGAAAAAGACCGTTTGTGCCATATTTCTGGGGGTTCTGCCAATCTCGCACCAAAGTTATGTCAGGAGAACAGGAGAAACCCCAAGCTCTATTAGCCTCAAGAGAGCTGCCAATTTATAAGAGTAGGTTTAACACTAAATCCGCCAAACCTTTGTTTACACAGATTTGAAGGCTTGGAATTACAAAAGTGATTTTGGTAAGGAAATCTAAAAAACACAAAGGCTGTCAGTGAAGTATTCTGTCAACTCACTCTGAAATGTGTGCCTAGTCCAGGGAAGAAGTAACGGTGGCGCCATTGCTGAAGTCTGAGCGCAATGCTCCTCCACTGGGGTTTCAGTAGGGTTGCCAGAGTGTCAGTGGGCAAAATCTCAGCGGGAATCACGGAGCGGCGGCAGTACAAAAGGCTCCAAGAGACCAGGTAGGCCTCAGAGCGTCAGCGTGCAAAATCTCGGCGGGATCGCGGAGCGGCGGCAGTACAAAAGGCTCCAGGAGACCAGGTAGGCCTCAGAGCATCAGCGGGCGAAATCTCGGCGGGAATCGCAGAGTGGCGGCAGTACAAAATGCCCCAGGAGACCAGGTAGGCCTCAGAGCATCAGCGGGCAAAATCTCAGCGGGAATCGCGGAGTGGCGGCAGTACAAAAGGCTCCAAGAGACCAGGTAGGCCTCAGAGCGCCAGCGGGCGAAATCTCAGCGGGAATCACGGAGCGGCGGCAGCACAAAAGGCTCCAAGAGACCAGGTAGGCCTCAGAGCATCAGCGGGCAAAATCTCGGCGGGAATCGCGGAGCGGCAGCAGTACAAAAGGCCCTAGTGTCAGCGGGCAATATCTCGGCGGGAATCGCGGAGCGGCGGCAGTACAAATGGCCCCAAGAGACCAGGTAGGCCTCAGAGCGTCAGCGGGCGAAATCTCGGTGGGAATCGCGGAGCGGCGGCAGTACAAAAGGCTCCAAGAGACCAGGTAGGCCTCAGAGCGTCAGCGGGCGAAATCTCGGTGGGATCGCGGAGCGGCGGCAGCACAAAAGGCTCCAAGAGACCAGGTAGGCCTCAGAGCATCAGCGGGCAAAATCTCAGCGGGAATCGCGGAGCGGCAGCAGTACAAAAGGCCCTAGCGTCAGCGGGCAATATCTCGGCGGGAATCGCGGAGCGGCGGCAGTACAAATGGCCCCAAGAGACCAGGTAGGCCTCAGAGCGTCAGCGGGCGAAATCTCGGTGGGAATCGCGGAGCGGCGGCAGTACAAAAGGCTCCAAGAGACCAGGTAGGCCTCAGAGCGTCAGCGGGCGAAATCTCGGTGGGATCGCGGAGCGGCGGCAGCACAAAAGGCTCCAAGAGACCAGGTAGGCCTCAGAGCATCAGTGGGCAAAATCTCGGCGGGAATCGCGGAGCGGCGGCAGTACAAAAGGCCCTAGCGTCAGCGGGCAATATCTCGGCGGGAATCGCGGAGCGGCGGCAGTACAAAAGGCTCCAAGAGACCAGGTAGGCCTCAGAGCGTCAGCGGGCGAAATCTCGGTGGGATCGCGGAGCGGCGGCAGCACAAAAGGCTCCAAGAGACCAGGTAGGCCTCAGAGCATCAGCGGGCAAAATCTCGGTGGGAATCGCGGAGCGGCGGCAGCACAAAAGGCTCCAAGAGACCAGGTAGGCCTCAGAGCATCAGCGGGCAAAATCTCGGTGGGAATCGCGCAGCGGCGGCAGTACAAAAGGCCCTAGAGACCAGGTAGGCCTCAGAGCGTCAGCGGGCAAAATCTCGGCGGGAATCACATAGCGGCGGCAGTACAAATGGCCCCAAGAGACCAGGTAGGCCTCAGAGCGTCAGTGTACCAATCTCCAATCTCAGAGGGAAAGAAGTAAAAAGTAATCGAAGTGTGACATCACCAGAAAGCAGGTAAGTGATTGGTTGGTTAGTATTTCTCTCTTTATAAACTTTAACTCTGTGGTTTATAGTTTCTAAAGTCTCTGTCGTGTAGCGGGGACTGTTTATAAACCAGGGCCCTTAAATATACTATTTAACGGTAGTGTAATTGGTGGGATTGATTTGATTTAATTTAATTGCAATTAATTAAAGGGTAAGTCATGGCATGACAGCCCGGTGCTGTGGTATGCTCCTCCTGCGCTATGTGGGAACTCAGGGACACTTCCTGTGTTCCTGACAACTATGTGTGCAGGAGGTGTGTCCAGCTGCAGCTACTGGCAGACCGCATTATGGCGCTGGAGCTGCGATTGGATTCATACTGGACCATTCGCGAGGCTGAGGAGGTCGTGAATAGCATGTTTGATCAGTTGGTCACACCGCAGGCAAAGGTTGGACAGGCAGAAAGGGAATGGGTGACCAACAGACAGAGTACTAGGCACAGGCAGGTAGTGCAGGGGTCCCCTGTGGACATCCCCCTCTCAAACAGATAAACCACTTTGAGTACTGTCGAGGGGGATGGCTTACCAGAGGAAGGCAGCAGCAGCCAACTTCCTGGCACCAGGGGTGGCTCTGCTGCACAGGACAGGAGGAAAAAGAGGGGGAGAGCTATAGTAATAGGGGATTCTATTGTAAGGGGAATAGATAGGCGTTTCTGCGGCTGCAAACGAGACTCCAGGATGGTGTGTTGCCTCCCTGGTGCAAGGGTCAAGGATGTCTCAGAGCGGCTGCAGAACATCTTGGAAGGGGAGGGTGAACAGCCAGTTGTTGTGGTACATATAGGTACCAACATGGGCAGCACGGTGGCATAGTGGTTAGCACTGTTGCCTCACAGCGCCAGAGACCCGGGTTCGAATCCGGCCTTGGGCGACTGTCTGTGTGGAGTTTGCACATTCTCCCCGTGTTTGCGTGGGTTTTCTCCGGGTGCTCCGGTTTCCTCCCACAGTCCAAAGATGTGCGGGTTAGGTTGATTGGCTATGATAAATTGACCCTTAGTGTTAGCGGGATTAAATACGTGGGGTTACAGGAATAGGGTGGGATATGTGTTGGTGTAGGGGTTACGGGGATCGGGTGGGATATGTGGCCGAAATGGCCTCGCTCTGCACTGTGGGGTTTCTGTGATTCTGTGATTCTGGGATTCTGTGATATAGGTAAAAAGCGGGATGAGGTCCTAAAAGCGGAATATAGGGAGTTAGGAGGTAAATTAAAAAATAGGACCTCAAAGGTAGTAATCTCAGGATTGCTACCAGTGCCACGTGCTAGTCAGAGTAGAAATAGAAGGATATTTCAGATGAATACGTGGCTAGAGGAATGGTGCAAGGGGGAGGGATTCAAATTCCTGGGACATTGGAACCGGTTCTGGGGGAGGTGGGACCAATTCAAACCGGACGGTTTGCACCTGGGCAGGGCCAGGACCAATGTCCTAGGGGGAGTGTTTGCTAGTGCTCTGGGGGAGGGTTTAAACTAAAATGGCAGGGGGTTGGGAACCTGAGCAAGGGGACAGAGGAAAGGAAAACAAGGATAAAAGCAAAAGATAGGAAGGAGAAAAACAAAAGTGGCAGTCAGAGAAATCAACGGTTTAAATAAAACATGACCACAGTAAGTAATAATTCTAATAGGTGTAAGAGTGTTAAAAAAACAAGCCTGAAGGCTTTGTGTCTTAATGCGAGGAGCATTCGTAATAAGGTGGATGAATTAGCTGTGCAGAGATAAATGAATATGATTTGATTGGGATTACGGAAACATGGCTCCAGGGTGGCCAACGCTGGGAACTCAACATCCAGGGGTATTCAATATTCAGGAAAGATAGGCAAAAAGGGAAGGGAGGTGGGGTAGCATTGCTGGTTAAAGAAGGGATTAACACAATTGTAAGGAAGGATATTAGCTCTGATGATGTGGAATCTGTATGGGTAGAACTGAGAAATACCAAGGGGCAGAAAACGTTAATGGGAGTGGTATATAGACATCCAAACAGTAATGCGGAGGTTGGGGATGGCATTAAAAGGGAAATTAGAGAAGCGTGCAATAAGGGCACACCAGTCATCATGGGTGACTTTAATCTACATATAGATTGGGCTAACCAAATTAGTAACAATACTGTGGAGGAGGAATTCCTGGAGTGTTTAAGGGATGGTTTCCTGGACCAATATGTCGAGGAACCAACCAGAGATCAGGCCATCTTAGACTGGGTATTATGTAACGAGAAAGGATGAATTAGCAATCTTGTTGTACGAGGCCCCTTGGGTCGGAACGATCATAATATGATCGAATTCTTCATTAAGATGGAGAATGAAGTAGTCGACTCAGAGACTAGGGTTCTAAATTTAAATAAAGGAAACTACGATGGTCTGAGGCGCGAGTTGGGTAGGATTGATTGGGGAATGTCACTCAAAGGGTTGACGGTGGATAGGCAATGGCAAACATTCAAAGACTGCATGGATGAACTACAGAATATGTTCATCCCAGTTTGGCATAAAAATAAAACAAAAAGGCGATTCAACCGTGGCTAACAAGGGAAATTAGGGACAGCACAAGATCCAAGGAGAGGACATATAAATTGGCCAGAAAAAGCAGTAAACCTGAGGATTGGGAGCAGTTTAGGATTCAACAAAGGAGGACAAAGGGATTAATTAAGAAAGGGAAAATAGAATATGAGAGTAAGCTTTCAGGGAACATAAAAACTGACTGTAAAAGCTTTTATAGATGTGTGAAGAGGAAAAGATTGGTGAAGTCAAGCGTAGGTCCCTTGCAGTCAGAATCAGGGGAATTTATAATGGGGAACAAAGAAATGGCAGACCAATTAAATA
The DNA here is from genome assembly GCF_052327205.1 of Somniosus microcephalus. Taxonomy (NCBI): domain Eukaryota; kingdom Metazoa; phylum Chordata; class Chondrichthyes; order Squaliformes; family Somniosidae; genus Somniosus; species Somniosus microcephalus. Next base: position 89,084,920 of record NC_140988.1, read on the forward strand.
CATAATTTGGTTCTGTCTTCATAAAGGAGGACACAAATAACCTCCCAGAGATGTCGGGGAACATAGGGTCTGATGAAAGGGAGGAACTTAAAGAAATCAGTATTTGTAGGGAAATGGTGTTAGGGAAATTGACGGGATTGAAGGCCGATAAATCCCCAGGGCCTGATAATCTACATCCTAGGGTACTTAAGGAAGTGGCCCTAGAAATAGTTGATGCTTTGCTGATCATCTTCCAGCATTTGATGGAATCTGGAACAGTACCCATGGATTGGAGGGTAGCTAGTGTTACCCCACTATTCAAAAAAGGTGGTAGAGAGAAAATGGGGAATTACAGAACGGTAAGCCTGACATCGGTAGTGGGGAAAATGCTAGAGTCCATTATAAAAGATGTAATAGCAGAGCACTTGGAAAATTGTGCTTGACTAATCTACTGGAATTTTTTGAGGATGTAACTGGTAAAATAGATAAGGGAGAACCAGTGGATGTGGTGTATTTGGACTTTCAGAAGGTTTTGATAAGTTCCCGCATAAGAGATTAGCGTGTAAAGCTAAGGCACATGGGATTGGGGGCAAGGTATTGACTTGGACAGAGAACTGGTTGTCAGACAGAAAGCAAAGAGTTGGAATAAATGGGTCTTTTTCCGAGTGGCAAGCAGTGACTAGTGGGGTACCGCAGGGATCGGTCCTTGGGCCCCAGCTATTCACAATATATATTAATGATCTAGACAAGGGAACTAGATGTAATATCTCCATATTTGCAGACAACACAAAGCTGGGTGGGCGTGTGTGCTGTGAGGAGGATGCCGAGAAACTCCAGGATGATTTGGACAGGTTGGGTGATTGGGCAAAAGCATGGCAGATGCAATATAACGTGGATAAATGCGAGGTTGTCCACTTTGGTGGCAAAAACAGGAAGGCAGATTATTATCTGAATGGCAATAGATTGGGAGAAGGGGAAGTGCAACGAGACCTGGGTGTCCTTATGCACCAGTCGCTGAAGGTAAGCATGCAGGTGCAGCAGGCAGTTAAGAATGCAAATGGCACGTTGGCCTTCGTAGCGAGAGGGTTTGAGTACAGGAACAAGGATGTCTTGCTGCAGTTGTACAGGGCCTTGGTGAGACCACATCTTGAGTATTGTGAGCAGTTTTGGTCGCCTTATCTGAGGAAGGATGTTCTTGCCATGGAAGGATTTCAGCGAAGATTCACCAGGCTGATACCTGGGATGGCAGGAATGACGTATGAGGAGAGATTGGGTCGCTTGGGCTTGTACTCGCTGGAGTTTAGAAGAATGAGAGGGGATCTCATTGAAACTTATAAAATTCTGACAGGACTGGACAGACTAGATGCAGGAAGGATGTTCCCGATGATCGGGGAGTCCCGAACCAGGGATCACTGTCTAAGGATAAGGGGTAGGCCATTTAGGACAGAAATGAGGAGGAATTTCTTCGTGAACCTGTGGAATTCTCTACCACAGAAGGCAGTAGAGGCCAATACATTGGGCCAGAATTAGGATCGGGAGCTTGCCGCGCGTGCAAGCCCCCGATGTGCACTCACCCGGCGCGCCGACATCTGAAGCCCGGGCCTGCTTGGAATTCCTGTCACTGGCCCGGTTCAGATGTCGGCGCGATGTGCTTGCCTGATCCAGCGGTGTAGTTAGTGCGATGTGCCGACTCTCTGCAGCCAATCAGGGGAGGGGAAACCTCATTCATGAGTTTGATAGTAAAGACTGTCAAACTCATGAAAAGTACGGGCGCCCAAAAGACTAGTTTAACTTTAAATAAAATTTTTAAAAACATCCCAATAATTAAATAAACTATAAATAACTTTTAAAAACTATTTTAAACAATTAATAAAATTTTTGAAAAAATTAATTTTTTACGAAATTGGGTCTAAAAATAAACTTACCTTACTGTAAAGTCCTTAAAAACAATGAAGCTGTGGAAAAAATGTAATAATTTTAAATAATAGACCACTTACCTTCAAGAATCCACTCCTTACGCCTCCTTTTTATATGTCTAAAAAGTTCAGGCCCTTGCACACGCGCAAACCTGTCAAAAAGAAGGAAGTTCAACTCTGCGCGCACGCGTTGGACCTCTGAACCCCTTGGAGGAAATGCTGGTTTCCCGCGCATGCGTTGTGCATGCTGAAATCCAGCACTTCCAACGGGCCCACGCGTGAGTACACCGTCCGTACTCACGCGTTGGGACCGGAATTACTGGCCCATTAAATATATTCAAGAAGGAGTTGGATATATTTCTTAAGGCTAAAGGGATCAAGGGGTATGGGGAGAAGGCAGGGACAGGGTACTGAATTTGGATGATCAGCCATGATCGCATTGAATGGTGGAGCAGGCTCGAGGGGCCGAATGGCCTGCTCCTGCTCCTATCTTCTATGTTTCTATGTTTGCCACCTCTGGTTGGACATATTCCTGGAGGTTTGATCACATGACCGCCTGCCTCCAACCACCCCGCCCCCACACTCTTGCCAATGGTCCCCCGACATGTCCATCCTCCTGGTGCACCACCTACCTACGCCAATCGGAAAGTGAATAGACTCTTGGACGAATTTTGACTGTCAGTTAAACAGTATATTTCCTCCCATGTCCAAAATATTATAAATAGTAAACAGCATTTTTTAAAAACACGATTTTCTCCTGGGTTGCTTGCAGCAGTATCCTGGAGATTAGTCTTTAATTCCTGGAGGCTCCAGGGCAAGCCTGGAGGGTTGGCAACCATAGGTTTCATGTCCATGTCATCTGTTGCAGATCTTCATCTTCACTGATGTTATAGACAGACCCCATTTGAAAACAGAAGCTATGGTGGTGATGTACGATGATGTGTCTACCATTACTTATATTTACATTCAGTTTCCTTCTCTTTTAATAGCTGGAAATGGAACCAATGAGAACAATATCTATTAGAGCTGGAAATGTGTGACAGTGCAGAAAGAAAGCAGTCCATCTGAAGAGATTGCCTGTGTGTGCTTTGAAAACTTCAAATATTTTGAATGCTTCCAGCAATGTGTGAAAGTATAATTCCTAAGTTTTTAACAAAAGACTGAAGGATGGCAGACAATTATCTTTTGGCTGAAACTGCTAGATAGTTGATTTTGCACAGCCATTGAAGCAGTTTGTGGCATTTTGTGAATAAAATGCATGCAGAACATTTAATTTAATAAAGATATGGCCTGTCAAGAGAGTATCCAGCTATTACCAAAGAATATGGTGATACAATTTGTGTATGACTAACAAATTTACAGCATGCTGCATGCATAGAAGGTACACATATGTCTTGGCCATGCTAGGTACAATAAGCATTCAATGACTGGATCTAACTGATTAATGTACCTGCAGTGATTTCTGCACCACCATGATTCAGCTGTATTGAATTACGGTGACTATTATAATATTTTGAAGTTGGGTGTTATAAAGGTAAAATGATTTCCGTTACGTTCCAATGGTGAACCACCCATTCGATCATATATTCAAGACTACTGTTATTATGGTACTACAAAGAGGAATGCATCTGATTTAGTTTAAAGTGGCTCTCAGGGCCCGGAAACATATGAATTTAAATTAATCATGGTTGCTTTCCCGACATGCATGAATAAAATTGTACCATCAAAAATCATACCTCACAGACATTATCGGGTGAGTCTAGAAACCCAAATGTGTCAGATGACATAATCAGAAATTATGATTTAAGAAGACTGCTCCTCTGGGGAGAGGATAACTTTCAATGCACTGTACTTTATTATTGTACTGGTAATGATTATTTCATATGAGCTGAACACAAACACAACCAGTTGGTCCGCGGAAATAGATTTATGTTCAAAAGTAGTGTGTGATTTTAAATCCAAGCATACATCCTACATCAGGTTCCACATCTACGCTGATGACACCCATCTCTACATCACCAGCACCTCTCTCGACCCCTCCATTGTCTCTGATTTGTCACACTGCTTGACCGACATCCAGTATTGGATGAGCAGAAATTTCCTTCAACTAAATATTGGGAAGACTGAAGCTACCGACTTTGGTCCCCACCACAAACTCTGTTCCCTAGCCACCAACTCCATCCCTCTCCCTGGTAACTGTCTGAGGCTGAACCAGACTGTTTGCAACCTTGGTGTCGCATTTGACCCTGAGATGAGTTTCCGGCCACACATCTGCTCCATCACCAAGACCGCCTACTTCCACCTCTGTAACATCGCCCAACTCCGCCCCTGCCTCAGCTAATCCGCTGCTGAAACCCTCATCCATGCCTTTGTTACCTCTAGACTCGACTATTCCAATGCTGTCCTGGCTGGCCTTCCATCTTCCACCCTACATAAACTTGAGGTCATCCAAAACTCTGCTACCCTCATCACCCCTACACTCACTGACCTACATTGGCTCACAGTCCAGCAACGCGTCAAATTTGAAATTCTCATTCTTGTCTTCAAGTTCCTCCATGGCCAAACCCCTCCCTATCTCAGTAACCTCCTCCAGCTCTACAACCCTTCGAGATCTCTGTACTTCTGCAATTCTGGCCTCTTGCGCATCCCCGATTTTAATCGCTTCATCTTTGGCGGCTGTACTTTTGGCTGCCAAGGCCCTAAACTCTGGAGTTCCCTCCCTAAATCTCTCCGCCTCTCTACCTTTCTCTCCTCCTTTACGACGCTCCTTAAAACCCACCACTTTGACCAAGCTTTTGGTCATCAGTCCTGGCTTGATGCCCATTGTTGTTTGACAATGCTCCTGCAAAACGCCTCGGGATGTTTTACTACATCAAAGGAGCTATATAAATGCAAGTTGTTGCTGTTAAATCTTTAGTTATGTTTATTTTTTTTTAAATGCATCACTGGGTATGCAACTAAATGCAACATTTTCTGTAAGTTGCAATTCAAGTCACTAGAGCCTTAATAAAATGAACATATATTGAAAAAGGTTTCAGTTACATAGTTTGGAAGTTATAAACTGAAAGGCAGTAGAAATTAAATCAGCCAAATGACAATTTTCTCTTAATTTTCTTACATTACAATAAATATAATCATAACTAAATAATATTTGAGTCATCTCTGGAAAAATAGAGAATTGAAAGGCAACCTGATAGAGATCTTTAAAATTATTATGGGTGTTGATAGGGTAGATGTAGAGAAGATATTTCTACTGTGGGGGTGTCCAAAACTAGAGACCATAAATATAAGATAGTCACTAATAAATCCAATAAGGAATTCAGGAGAAATTTCTTTACTCAGCGAGTGGGAGAATGTGGGATTTGCTACCACATATAGTGGTTGAGGTGAATAGCACAGATGTATTTAAAGGGAAGCTAGATAAGTACATGAGGGTGAGATGAAGTAACGTGGGAGGAGGCTTGTGTGGAGCATAAACACTGGCATGGACTTGCTGGATCGAATGGCCTGTTTCTGTGCTGCAAAATTCTAGGTAATTTAGGACGGTACTGCAGTACTCATGAAGCTGTAGCCCTGCATGAGTCACTGTCTTCATCAGAGAAAGGAAGAAATGTAAAGAAAATTGGAGGGAGAATCAATAAAATGTATAATTCTAAAGAAAAATAATGGTGTACAGGTATTATGAAAAAAACCCAGACTAGTTTACAATGAAGTATGATGAAGTACGATATTGGAGACTTATTACTATTCCTTTCCTGCCTTAGCTAGAGTTTCACCTGAGTGGTTTGGACTGCAATTCCGCTTCTGCTTTACTGACTAATTAACTGACCCTGAAACCCTGACACTTTAATGAATCTGACTGTCATCATATTCAGTTATCACTCCCCAGTTAACAGACAGACTGATGGATAGCTAAATCTAAAAAAATTCAAAATGAACATTTTGGAATACTGACAATTTAGCTGAAAGAAAACCAGCACCAGGGATTGATTATTAACTGTAATGAGCTGAAGTTTCTGTAACCTGCTAACATCCTACTGTGTGTGGTATGGATCCCATGACATTTCTAAGGTTCATGCTGATTTTATGTACAAATTAGGTATATGCTGTATTTGATTATCATGATTAGCAAGATAAAGCTCCAGACTCAACCAACTATTGCTTTACAGTTACAAATGCAGACATATGCTGGAATAATCCATTTAGAAAAATCTATTCCCATCATTTAACTTTTTTTGCAGAGCAATTAATTTTTTTATACATATATATAAAAGTTTAACCTGTGGACTTTCATTTTGCAAATTTAATAATAACTTTTTGAGGGAAAGCTCTTCCAATGGGAAGTAAATGCAACATCTGATGTAATACATAGAAACATAGAAAAATAAGAGCAGGAGTAGGCCATTCGGCCCTTCGAGCCTGTTCCGCCATTCAATATGATCATGGCTGATCCTCTATCGCAATACCATAGTCCCGCTCTCTCCTTGATGCCTTTTCTGTCTAGAAATCTATCTATCTCCTTCTTAAATATATTCAGTGACTTGGCCTCTGTGGCAGAGAATTCCATAGGTTCACCACCCTCTGAGTGAAGAAATTTCTCCTCATCTCAGTCCTAAATGTCCTACCCTGTATCCTGAGACTGTGACCCCTCGTTCTAGACCCCCCAGCCAGGGGAAACATCCTCCCTGCATCCAGTCTGTCTAGCCCTGTCAGAATTTTATACGTTTCAATGAGGTCCCCTCTCATTCTTCTAAGCTCTCGTGAATACAGGCCTAGTCGACCTAATCTCTCCTCATACGTCAGACCTGCAACATGGGAGCAGGAAGGTCTCAGTTCCATTTCTGGTCCATGCTGTATCCACTAATCATAGCTGGGGCAGTGGGCACATTGCTACATGTAGCCATTCTTCATGTACCATCCTTTAGATTGATTTCCAACAGTCTAGTTGAGTACGTACCATCATAGCCAGAACTGCGACTATCCTCACCTGAACTCCACACATTAGGTATTCTATTGAATTGTTATATATAGGTATTAGAAAGTCATGTCCTGCATTGTTTAATGGCATCATATATGTCAATTGTCCACACTTCATCCAAACAGTCAGCATTTTCAGGCCAGCGTCCGCATTTGTGGCTGAAAATCAGCACTGCTTCTTGCGACACACTTCAGTACTACTCTTGGCCTGCTCCCTGACTGCCAGACCCAGCCTTATCTCCTTTTCTGCTACAAGCAATTGAAAGTTATTTTTTTAATGAAAAAAAAAGGAAATAAATGGAAAAATTCTGGTCAGATCAGGAATTTGTGTTCACAGCGTGCAATAGCATTTAATAACTGGGGCAGCAACTTCAGGAGGTAGGTGCTTGGAACAGCACTGAGGAAGAGAAGGAGCCAGGAACAATGGTGTGACCTGAGGTGTTGGGAGGACAGTATCAACATGAACTGAGAGGGTGAAAAATAACTATCAGTATGAACTTGGTGGGAGGCTTCTGAAGAATGCCACACAAGTTGTAAAATAATGGGTATAGCTGTACCTTAATTTATGACAGCCGGTGCCTCACAAAAAACAGAAAGGCAGAGTATTTCCTAAATGATGAAAGATTGGGGAATGCAGGTGCTCAAAGGGACCTGGGTGTCCTTGTACATGAGTCACTGAAAGTGAATGTGCAGGTGCAGCAAGCCATTAGGAAGGCAAATGGTATGCTGGCCTTCATTACAAGAGGATTTGAGTACAGGAGTAAAGAGGTCTTACTCCAATTATATAGGGCCTTGGTGAGCCCACACCTGGAGTACTGTCTACAATTTTGGTCTCCTTACCTAAGGAAGGATATACTTGTCATAGAGGGAGTGCAATGAAGGTTCACGAGATTGATTCCTGGGATGGCAGGACTGTCGTATGAGAAGAGATTGAGTAAACTAGGCCTGTATTCTCTTGAATTCAGAAGAATTAGAGGGGATCTCATTGAAGCATACAAAATTATTACAGGGCTTGATAGGATGGATGCTGGGAGAATGTTTCCCTTGACTGGGGAGTCTAGAACCAGGGGCCACAGCCTCAGGATAAAGGGTAGGCCATTCAGGACTGAGATGAGAAGAAATTCCTTCACACAGAGGGTGGTGAATCTTTGGAATTCTCTACCCCAGAGGGCAGTGGAGGCTCAGTCATTGGAAAAATTCAAAATAGAAGTTGATAGATTTCTGACTAGTAAAGGCATCAAGGGATATGGTGATAGGGCCGGTGAATGGAGTTGAGGCAGAAGATCAGCCATGATCTCATTGAATGGCGGAGCAGGCTCGAGGGGCCGAATGGCCTACTCCTGCTCCTATTTCTTATGTTCTTATGTTCTCACAACATTTTCAATGAAACGACTATCTTGAATTTCCACAAGGGTTTTCCTGATATCCTGGCATAACTTTGACAGAGAATCAGTGGAAACCCTGACTGTTTATACTATCTTGCCAAGGTTTCCGCCAATCCTCCAGCAGGAGATTTGCAGAATTCCCCTGGAAATTCTACCCCTGCAAGTCATAGGCTTATGTTCAGGGCTGTTTTTGAGTTGTCAGCTTTTTTGGAGCAGTTGGTCAGCTTTTGCTAGTTTTCCAGGTTGTGTGCCTGAATTCTTCAGGTTATTGCTGTGTATTGTGCTTTTAAATTGCTATTGAAAGGCAGCCAGGCAGCAAAACACTTTGAGCAGAATCTCCTCTTTATGAGATAATAAATGGGCAGAACTGGCTACGGCCAACTCAAGAGTCACTTTGATGTTACTAAAGTGCAAAGCTGTACAAAATATCTGCTTCCTCGGTGCTGGAAAAACTCAGCAGGCCAGGCAACATCTGTGGAGAGAGAAATAGAATCAACGGTTCATACTGTATTCACTGCTCACAATGTGGTCTCCTCTACCTTGGGGAGACCAAACACAGATTGGGTGACCACTTTGCGGAACACCTCCGTTCAGTCCGTAAGGGTGACCCCGAGCTTCCAGTCGCCTGTCATTTTAATTCACCGCCCCATTCCCACTCAGACCTCACCGTCCTCGGGCTCTTGCATTGTTCCACAGAAACCCAGCGTAAGCACGAGGAACAACACCTCATCTTCCGATAAGGCACTTTACAGCCCTCCGGACTCAATATCGAGTTCAACAATTTCAGATCATAACCTCGGCCCCTATTACATTTTTATATATATTTTTTATCCACACCTTTGTTTTGTGCCCTTCCCCCTTTTTTTCTCTCCCACATGGCAGCTGTCTCTCATTCTGCCAGCGCATTTCACACCTCACCTAGGGCCGTCTTTTGTCTCTTTACTAGCCCTATCACCATCTCGTCTCGTTTTGAATCCCTCTTAATGTCTCTTCACTTCTCTTTTGTTCTTTCATCCCCATTTCCCTGCCCCCAAACTGGCCTTTTAATCTGTTTCATTTCCTGTGTTTTTTCAGTCCTGACGAAGGGTTTCGACCTGAAACTTTGACTCTATTTCTCTCTCCACGGATGTTGCCTGGCCTGCTGAGTTTTTCCAGCATTTTCTGTTGTTGTTATGGTCAAGTCAGGATGGTTTATGACTTGGAGAGAACTTGGAGGCAATGGTGTTCCCATGACATTGCTGCTCTTGTCATTCTCGGTGGTAGAGGTCACAAGGAAGGGAGGTACTCTTGAAGAAACCTTGGTAAGTTGCTGCAGTGCATCTTATAGATAGTATATATTGCAGCCACAGTGTGTGGGTGACACAGAGTCCAATGGCATGGACATTGAATAAGGAAAGTGCTTTGTTGTGGCTGTTGTCGAGCTTCTTGAGTGTTGTTGCAGCAGCATCTATCCATGCAAGTGGTATGTATTACATCATATTCCTGACTTGAGTCTTGTAAATGGTGGAGAGGCTTTGAGGGGTGAGAAGATGAGCCACTCATCACAGAGTACCCAACATCTGCCCTGCTCTCATAGCAATGGTGTTGGTCCAGTTAAGCTTCTGGTCAATGCTGACACTCAAGTTGCTTATAGTGGGAGACTTGGCGATGGTAGGACCACTGAAGGTCAGGGGGAGATGGCTGGACCTTCTCTTGTTCGAGATAGTCATTACCTGGCATTTATGTAGTTGAATGTTACATGCTAAATTCACTTTACAATTGTGCAAAGTGTAATAAAATTAGGCCTAATGTCTTAAAAGGGATGTACCATTGTGGAACATTTACAGAGCTTTGGAATGGCCAGGTGTAGCTTATATTGTTTCCACAGTGATGGTACCCTAATTATGGCTGTAACACTGATGTGATAAACTCATTGCTCGTGGCCCAGTCAGCAGACATAGTGATGATAGCACTCAGGAATCAGGTTGTCACACTGCGATGTTTGCAACTCATGATTTCCTCTTATAATTATGAAAATCAGGATAAGAAGATACCTTCATATACCAAGAATGTACAAAAAATTGTTACTGCATATACAGGTACATTGCACACATTCCCAGTAATGGGAAATACAAAGTGTCCTCTTCTGACATCAAACATCAATTCCATTTTCCTTTTTTCGTGTTCAGACAATAAAATCAAGCTTTGGCGCATAGAATACCATCTTCATTAGACAATCCATTAATGACAGCAACTCTACTAAATTAATGGCCGACTCATGAGTGACAATCACCTACTCTCATGGGTGCGCACAAAGTATTGGATCATCACGAAGCCCACCAGCTGCAGCTCTCTGAACAGCTTTCAGTGAACCACTGAGGGGGCTAAATCTCGACACGACAAGGGAAACACGGAAGAGCAAAAATATCCAGTCATACCAACCCAGAATAATAGTTTTTTTAAAAATTTTGGCAACCTGCACAAGTGTATTAGATTCTGACACATCCTGGTGCATTGGTAACTTCTGCAGATATTTAAACTATATCCTCATTTCAAAACTGCATTCGACAATGGCAAACATTTTGCTTCTGTAAGTACAACACAGAACGTATCACATTGCACCACTAGAGAGAAAAAAACTATCCCTCCCACCACAATTTTATGCTATTTAATGATATACAAATGAGCTAACAGCACAGATGCAGAGCTGTATTTGGTTGTCTGTGTGGACAGAGGATTAGATTCTGCCTCAGAAAGGTAAAGCTCCTGAATGATTATCTTTTTAAAAACTAATCGTCTTTGGAGGAGGGGGAAAGAGTATCCCTTGCTGCTAGAATTATGCTCCAAGAGGATTAAAACAATTTTTTTCTTTGATGGCTACAATATCTTATGTCTGCAGCCCCTGTAGCATTTGTTGCACTGGAGAAAAATAGAAGGAATTAAAATGACAGAATATGGCACCTTTCCCTCCCACTACCATTAGGCTTACAGGAATATAGGTACAGGAGTAGGCCATTCGGCCCCTCAAGCCTGTTCCACCATTGTGGCTGATCTGTACCTCAACTCCATTTACCTGCTTGCTTTCTGCATAGCCTTATTGCAACGTTCTCAGGTAACAAACTACCAGGGGTTAGGGTTTATATATGAGCACTGAGGTAAAGTTTCATCTTTAGCCCGACTGGCACATAAAGCTTTGTGCTGAGTGCTAAATATGAAAATTTACCTGCTGCCACCAATACGATGTCCACAACTTGGATGAGCACAGCTTAAGAACAAGTTTACTATAGGGAAAATCAAAACCACCATTTTATTATTTTGTTAGTCATATTAATAATCATTCATTTTGTAAATTAATTTGCCCCAGTAAATATATGCAACCAGAATGAAACCCTTTCACCTGGAAACTTCTGATGGGTTTCCCCGGCAAGAGAGTGGCCAAACCCGCAAAGAAATAGTGTAACCGATTCTAAACGATTATTTCTTCAGGTTTCGCTGATCTCCTATTGAGGTTGTGGCAGGACATCAGGAAACCCCTGTGGAGATTCAGGACCATACAGTATTTGTCATCAGCAGAATTCACACAATTCTCTGGTGGATTTTGGCAAGTAATTTTTAACAACTCAACTGTTTCTTAAAAAACAATTATACAGGATTATTACTGCCCTTGATGCTGTGCTGAACATATTTCCCGACCCCTTTTATATTATTTTTGCTATATATATACCATTTTTCAACAGAGGTAGAAGAAGGGTAACCTACTCACCCTCCCCATCCTCCTTCACAAGTCTTTCTATGCCTCAACCCAACATACAACCTCCTCCAGCCCTTGCTCCCAGTTAACAGCCTCTACTCTTCTGACTTTGGCCTACTGTTCATCCCCTGTTGCTTCACTCCACCACCCATGGCAGAACCTTCAGCCATCAAGGCCCTGCATTCTGAATTCTTTTTGTCTATCAATCTTAATACCAACCACTTAATTTTTTCAACTGAGTTGTTATGCTCAAAAACACATCTTGCTCAATCATTACCAGAAAATAAAAGTTAAGGTCAGCTTGTAAAATCCATTGCCCAGTGGGATCAATTTATGGACACAAGTGTTTAGGATCTCTGTAAGAAGTCACACAACACCAGGTTATAGTCCAACAGTTTTATTTGAAATCACAAGCTTTCGGAGCGCTGCTTCTTCGTCAGGTGAAGTGGAGAGATGCATAAAGACACAGCTTATATAGTCAGAGGAGGTCTATGCGATTTTTTGCTGTGGCCCGTCGGAACTGTCGATCGACGAGTCGAGCGTCATATCCCGTTCTTACGAGGGCATCTTTCAGCGTCGGGACACAACCAACAGAGTACCCTTCGTCGTCCAGTACTTCCCTGGAGCAGACAAACTACACCATGTTCTTCGCAGCCTTCAACATGTCATTGATGACGACGAACACCTCGCTAAGGCCATCCCCACGCCTCCACTACTCGCCTTCAAACAGCCGCCTAACCTCAAACAGACCATCGTTCGCAGCAAATTACCCAGCTTTCAGGAGAACAGCGACCACGGCACCACACAACCCTGCCACGGCAACCTCTGCAAGACATGCCAGATCATCAACACAGATACCATCATCACACGTGAGGACACCACCCACCAGGTACATGGTACATACTTATGTGACTCGGCCAACGTTGTCTACCTCATACGTTGCAGGAAAGGATGCCCCGGAGCATGGTACATTGGCGAGACCATGCAGACACTGCGACAACGGATGAACGGACACCGTGCAACAATCGCCAGGCAGGAGCGTTCCCTCCCAGTCGGGGAACACTTCAGCAGTCAAGGACATTCAGCCTCCGATCTTCGGGTAAGCATTCTCCAAGGCGGCCTTCGAGACACACGACAACACAAAATCGTAGCGCAGAAACTGATAGCCAAGTTCTGCACTCATGAGGATGGCCTCAACCAGGATCTTGGGTTCATGTCACGCTACATGTAACCCCACCTGACGTAGGGTCATCCAGACTCGAGTCATCATTGGCTGGTTGTCTCTACACAGATGTGGCTAAACCTGCTGTGATTTCCAGCAAAAAAATGTTTTTTGTCTGTTTTTTGTTTTTCATACAGACCCCAGCATCTGCAACATTTGACCCCTTATGACCCCACCTCATTGTTCTTTGATGTAATGTTTTCCTGACTGACCTGTTTGGACACCATTCACACTTTTGATTGCTGTGATTATCTCTCTGCCGAGGTGTGATAAATGGCAGTTAGAAAGATTACCTGTAATCATCTGGCATTATTCTCTGACTATATAAGCTGTGTCTTTATGCATTTCTCCACTTCACCTGACGAAGAAGCAGCACTCCGAAAGCTTGTGATTTCAAATAAAACTGTTGGACTATAACCTGGTGTTGTGTGACTTCTTACATTTGTCCACCCCAGTCCAACACCGGCATCTCCACACCATGTTTAGGATCTCAGTGAACTATTTATTACAGTTCCTCAGGCAAAGTAAATGATTCTCAGAAGCGGTATGATAATGCTACTCTGTGTCATGTAAAGCTCTTTCCCCTTTCAGATTCTACAACAACAACTTCCATTTATATAGCGTGTTTAATATCGTGAAATGTCCCACAGGAGTGTAATCAGACCAAAACTGACACCGAGCCAAACAAGACAATATTAGGAAAGGTGACTAAATGCTTGGTCAAAGAGATAGGTTTTAAGGAGCATCTTAAAGGCAGGGAGAGGTGTTGAGGCAGAGGAGTTTAGGGATGGAATTCCAGAGCTTATGGCCTAAATTGCTGAAGCACGACCGCCAATGCTGGGGCGAAGAGAGTGGAGGATGCACTAGCCCAGAGTTGGAGGAATACAGAGTTTTTGAACAGTTGTAGGGCTATAGAGAGTTACAGAGATAGGGAGGTGTGAGGCCATGGAGGGATTTGAACACTAGGATGAGAATTTTTAAATTGAGGCATTAGTGGACCGGAAGCCACTGTAGGTCAGTGAGCACAGGGGAGATAGGTGAATGGGCCTTGGTGCAGGTTAGGACATGGGCAGCAGAGTTTTAGAGGAGCTGAAGATTATGGAGGGTGGAGGATAGGAGGTCGGCCAGGAGTGCATTGGAATAGTCAAGTCTGGAGGTAACAAAGCATGGATGAGGGTTTCAGCAGCAGATGGGCTGAGGCAGGGATGATGTTACAGAGGTGGAAGTAGGTAGTCTTTGCGGTGGAGATGATATGAAACTACGATTTTAATTCCATGTGTGTTTTGGGCAGGTGAGTTGCAAGGTCAGTTGGAAACTCAACCACTGCTCCAGAAATGATGCTTGGATTATTTTAACTCCTGAGTCTCTTTTAAATCCCACCGGCTGACTTCCCACTTGTTCCGGGCAGGTAGTCAGCAGGAAGCGGCAGAGAATTACATGGCCCGGAGGCCACCTGCCAACCCAATGTAAGTGACGGGACCGGCTTCCGGGGCCATCTCGCGTTCGAGAAGTGGGGGGTGCTCGCGGCAGGGGAGGCCAAAGCTTTGCTTTTTGGGCCCAGAGGAGCACTCCTGCAGCAGTGGCTTCCCCACTGTAGTTGGGTCTCAATGATGTCATTGTGGCCTGACATGCACATGTATAGAAGGACCCCCTTTGGGCAGGTGTTCTTGTAACCTTCTCAGTAAAGCGGGTTACAATTTGAAACAGTGGGTTCCAGGTGGCTGTTTAATAGCCTGGGTGATTTTAACTGCCTACTCACCTAGACTCTGCCGAGTAGGTAGGGTTAAAATTGCCTCCTCTATTTTTTTGCTTCTGAAAAAGGTCTCCACTCTAAATGGTAATCTGCCTTTTCACTTTAAGGATTCTAACAGAGCATATTTCCAGCATTTGCTGTTTTTATTTCAGATTTCAAGCATTTGTAGTTTATTTTTCTTTTTATCACCCCCAAGTGCATCAACAAAACCTTCACAGTATTTGTCAAGAAAAAACGAATATTAGTACATTGAATCATCAAGTAGAATTATGTATTCAGAGTATAGCTGACAAAATTATACCTTAACACTCCTTGACATTTTAGTAAACTAAACATGTGAAAACTCATTAAGATAGGTTGTATTTACTTTGCACAGATTCAAATGGCTCTATCTAGTTCTCCCCTAATCACAAGGCCTATGTAATTACTGAAGCAGCAGCACTCTAATTAAAATTAAACAACCTTAGAGAAAATGACTATTACTCTGAAAAAACAGATATTCCAAGCTGGATTCTCCTCCCATTGGCGGGTTAGTGGTGGAGAAGGAATATTGCGAGCTAACATAAATCTACTGTTGACCCACTGTAATTAGCTCCCGAGCCATCATTTGCTATGTAAAGAAATAAAGACTTGTATTTATATAGCATCTATCATGACCTCAGGTCGTCCCAAAGCATTTTACAGCCAATGAAGTACCTTTTTAAAGTGTAGTCACTGTTGTAATTTAGGAAACACGGCATCCAATTTGCGCTCAACAAGCTCCCAGAAACAGCATTGTGATAATGACCAGATAATCTGTTATAATGATGTTGATTGAGGGATAAATATTGGCCATGAGACCTGGGAGAATTCCACTGCTCCTCTGAAATAGTGCCACAGAACCATTTATATACAGCTGAGAGAGTTTAGCACCTTATCTAGAAAACACCACCTCTGACAGTGCAGCACTCCCTCAGCACTTTTGGAGTGTAGTCACTGTTGTAATGTGGGAATCGCGGCAGCCAACTTGCACACAACAAACTCCCACAAACAGCAATGTGATAATGACCAGATAATCTGTTTGTTTTTGTTATGTTGGTTGAGGGATAAATATTGGCCAGGACACCAGGAATAACTCCCCTGCTCTTCTTCAAAAAATAGTGCCATGGGATCTATTACATCCACCTGAGAGAGCATACAGGGCCTCGGTTTAACATCTCATCCGAAAGACGGCACCTCCGACAGTACAGCACTCCCTCAGCACTGTACTGGAGTGTCAGCCTAGCTTTATGCGCTCTAGTCCCTGGAGTGAGACTTGAACCCACAAACTTCTGACTCCGAGGTGAGTGTGCTACGTACTGAGCCATGGCTGACACTGACAAGTAGGAAGTAGGAAGAAGAATGGCAGCAATTATCTGAAGCAGCATCTGATTCCTTTGGGGATGGGTGGTCAGCAGCTATAAGGGGACCCATATTCTCAAATGCATCCCTGGAGGTGTTGCTGGCTTAAGTAAAGGTGAAAAGAGGCAGACTGCTGGGCACAGAGGGCAGGGTGCACCATAAGAGGGTGCTTGCTGCAGGCTGTCTGGAGGGAGGTGGCGGAGGCAGTCAGTGCAACCTCCATCACGCCATGAACTGCTGAAACCCTGAGCCCACATGTAAATCATAAGCAAGGAGACGGGAGAACCTGTGGGAGAGGATGAAGTCAGAGGCAACGTCGCAACAAAAAGTTGGTAAAAGGATGGGAAATGCTCATCATAAGTAGTGTCAGCTTCATGCGCTTTCTCAAAAGAATGCAATTTCTTCACACTTAGCTGCCAAACAAGCTGTTCGGTGTTTTACATCATACCGGGTGCCTTGCAGGCCACAACAATTACCACCCAGGCACTTCCACTGCCGAATCCACAGCCTCAACTGCTGCCACTTCCTCACCAACTGCATCAGGGCACCTTGCACTACCACAGGCACCCACTCAGGAGGAAGTAGCTGGTGAATCAGAAGGATTTTCATCGGGTGAGGCACTGAGCGCTAGTGAACGTGAAGACCTGGGGGTGGAAGAGAGGGACAATGACATTTCTCCATGGAGGTGGGTTGGAGAAGGGACTGCGATTGGCTGAGGAGCATAGGGACTCAGATCTCAGGGATCTAGTCTTCAGAAGAACTATGATGAGGGAGCATCGATCTCATGTGGAAGCAATGGAGACGGTAACGACACATATGATTGAAATGTTCACCAAATGGGAGGAGTCCACTACCTTCAACTGTGGTACATTGCGGGAAGTTTTACAAGACCTGCGCTACACCCTGGAGACTGCGAGAGCCCAGGAATACCTTCTAGGGACATTGGTGGCTTCTGGAATGGAAGCAACCACTGCTTCAGTAGATGCTTTGCGAGTCAGTCTGAATGCCACACTTGCACAGGGCTTCCAAAACCTTATTGGGATTATTCATTATGTACTGACACTGACGAGTAGCACCTCTGAGTCTGCACTCAGCACCAGTGAACTGCAAGGGGTGGGCATAGATGTCATTGTTTCTGTGGAGAGTGGTTTTGAGCCTGCTGCCTTAAGGCTCCCTCCAATGTCTATTATATTATATATTGATGCGCTATCAATTACTCATAAAAGACTGAGAGTTAAGAGAGTAACTAAAGGCTTTTATTAACAAAAGAATGAAGGTCTGCCTCGAGTGGTCGACCGGTCCAGAAATACAAAGGGCTGGGGAGCAGTCACCTTTATACTAGGACTTGTGGGAGGAGTCAGCCGAGGCATGTCCAGGCATGTGCACAGTGGAATACAAACAGTGGTTTACCACATTCACCGCTTGTTTAAAATTGAGTCCGGCGGGGTGAAGTGTATTAAAAGTTAGTGTATTGGAGTCTCTCCGGAGGTCTTGTCTGCCGCTGTGATCGGCGTGGCGACGGCAGGGGTAGTGGAGCTTCCGGCGTCGAGTCCTGCGTGGGCTGTGGCACAGGCGTGTCGTCCTCGTAGATGTCGAGCGGGTCGCGGGGCCCAGGCCTGCCGTCTGCTGGGGCTGGATATCGGATCGTGGGGGGGGGCCCCCGAGGGTGCAAGGTCTCTTATGGAGACTGTGTCCTCCCGCCCGTCCGGGTATGCAATGTAAGCATACTGGGGGTTGGCGTGGAGGAGGTCAACCCTCTCGACCAGGGGGTCCGTTTTATGGGTCCTCACGTGCCTTCTCAGTAGGACCGGCCCTGGGGACGTCAGCCATGGCGGTAGCGATGTCCCCGATGTGGACTTCCTTGGGAAGACAAACATTTTCTCATGAGGGGTGACGTTAGTGGCAGTGCAGAGCAGTGACCGAATAGAGTGGAGTGCATCGGGGAGCACATCCTGCCAGCGGGAGGTTGGAAGGTCCCTAGACTTTAAGGCTAGCAGGACGGCCTTCCAAACTGTCGCATTTTCTCTTTCCACCTGTCCGTTCCCCCGGGGGTTGTATCTGGTGGTCCTGCTTGTGGCAATACCCCTAGTTAGCAGGTACTGACGGAGTTCGTCGCTCATAAACGATGAGCCCCGGTCGCTATGGATATAGCTGGGGAAACCGAACAGGGTGAAGAGGTCATTCAGACATTTAATGACCATGGCACTGGTCATGTCCGGGCAGGGGATGGCGAACGGGAAACGGGAGTACTCATCAATAATATTGAGGAAGTACACATTGCGGTCGGAGGAGGGGAGAGGCCCTTTAAAATCAACGCTCAGGCGCTCGAAGGGGCGAGTGGCTTTTATCAGGTGGGCCCTGTCTGGTCTATAAAAGTGCGGTTTGCACTCAGCGCAGACTTGGCAGTTCCTGGTCATGGTCCTGACCTCCTCAATAGAGTAAGGCAGGTTGCGGGCCTTGATGACCCCCGGGTGGCAGAGGTCATTGTGGAGGGCCCGCAGTCTATCGATCTGCGCGCTGGCGCAGGTGCCACGCGATAGCGCATCCGGGGGTTCATTGAGCTTCCCGGGCCGGTACAAGATCTCGTAATTGTAGGTGGAAAGTTCGATTCTCCACCTCAAGATCTTGTCATTTTTGATTTTGCCCCTCTGCTTGTTGTTAAACATGAAAGCAACTGAACGTTGGTCAGTGAGCAGGGTAAATCGTTTTCCGGCCAGGTAGTGCCTCCAATGACGCACAGCCTCCACAATCGCCTGGGCCTCCTTCTCAACAGCGGAGTGTCTGGTCTCCGGGCCTTGGAGGGTTCGTGAAAAGAAGGCCACGGGTCTCCCCGCCTGATTGAGGGTAGCGGCCAGGGCAAAGTCGGACGCGTCGCTTTCCACCTGGAAGGGGATGGATTCGTCCACTGCGTGCATGGTGGCTTTGGCAATGTCTTCCTTGATACGGTGGAAGGCTAAGCGGGCCTCTGCCGTCAAGGGAAAAGAGGTGGACTTGATCAGCGGATGGGCCTTGTCCGCATAGTAGGGGACCCACTGGGCATAATAGGAGAAAAACCCTAGGCACCTCTTCAGGGCCTTGAGGCAGTGGGGCAGTGGGAGTTCCATAAGGGGACGCATCCGGTCGGGGTCGGGGCCGATGACTCCGTGTTCCACAACACAGCCAAGGATGGCGAGGCGGTTTGTGCGGAATATGCACTTCTCCTTGTTATATGTCAGGTTCAGGAGTTGGGCGGTGCGGAGGAATTTTTCGAGGTTTGCGTCATGGTCCTGCAAGTCACGGCCGCAGATGGTCACATTGTCCAGCTATGGGAAAGTGGCCTGCAACGCATTTTGATCTACCATCCGGTCCATCTCCCTTTGGAAGACGGAGACCCCGTTGGTGACGCCAAAGGGATCCCTAAGGAAGTGGTAGAGGCGGCCGTTTGCCTCAAAGGCAGTATACTGGCGGTCCTCAGGGCGGATAGGGAGCTGGTGGTACGCTGATTTCAGGTCAATGGTCGAGAAGACGCGGTACTGCGCGATCTGGTTGACCATATCAGCTATGCGGGGGAGTGGGTAGGCGTCCAGCAGGGTGTAGCGATTTATTGTCTGGCTGTAGTCGATGACCAGGCGCTGCTTCTCGCCGGTCTTAACGACCACAACCTGGGCTCGCCAGGGGCTGGTGCTGCCCTCAATAATCCCTTCCTTCAGGAGCCGCTCCACTTCGGTTTTAATGAAAACCCTGTCCCCGGCACTGTATCGCCTGCTCTTTGTGGCGATGGGCTTACAGTCGGGGGTGAGGTTAGCAAACAGTGGGGGGGGGGGTGACTCTGAGTGTGGAGAGGTTGCACCTGGTGCGCGGCGGGCAATTTGGGAGCTGCTGGCTGCGGACTGTGAGTGGGGGTAGGGGTCCACCGTACGCCATCGTAACACTTTTAAGGTGGCACTGAAAATCTAACCGCAGCAGGACGGCAGCGCAGAGGTCGGGCAAGACCAGAAGTTTAAAATGATCGTACACGGTCCCGTCTACTACGAGTGTCACTACGCAGTAGCCACCGATGTCCGCCGACTGGGACTCGGAGGCCATAGAAATCCGCTGGTGCGTAGGCAGGACTGGGAGAGAGCAACACCGCACCGTGTCGGGGTGGATGAAGCTCTCCGTGCTCCCAGAGTCAAAAAGGCAGATTGTATCGTGGCCATTTACCTTAATGTCCATTGCGGAACTGGCCAGCTGGTGCGGTCTCACTTGGTCCAGTGTAACGGATGCCAGCGTAGGGGTCGGTGTGTCGCTGCGGGTATCAGATGAGGCGGTGTTGGGGGCCTGCTGCGTTCCGGCTGTCGTCCAAGATGGCGGCGTCCATGATCCCCATGTGGCTGGAGGCGTCCAAAATGGCTGCTGTACCGGTGGTTCGCACATGGCCGGGGAGGCCCAAGATGGCGGCCCGCATGGCCCACACGCGGCGCTGCTGGGGTTCGGGGTGGCTTTGGCCCTGCAGACGTTAGCGTAGTGTCCTTTCTTCCCGCAGCCCGAGCAGATCGCGTTTTTCACCGGGCAGCGCGCTCTGGGGTGTTTTGCCTGGCCACAGAAGTAGCATTTCTGGCCTTGGGGCACTGCTGTCTGGCCTTGGGACACTGCTGTGGTAGTTGGGCCGTTGCTGGGGTGTGGCTGGGGTGGCACGGCGCTATGAGGCGGTCCTACCGTGTCCCAGGCTGTCATTCCCCGCGGCGTCCACGGTGCAGAGGAGTAGGCATCCATGCCCCGGTAGGCTGCATCCAATGATAGTGCGAGTTCAGAGGCCTTGTTGTGGTCGAGGTCACTCTGCTCCAACAGTCGCTGTCGGGTGTAATTGGATCTGTGGCCCGCTACAAAAGCGTCCCGGATAAGTTCCTCTGTGTACACGGCGGCCTTTACATCCTTACAACCACAGGCCCGGCCAAGCACAGACAGTGCCTGAAGGTATTCCACGGTCGATTCCCCAGGTTGTTGTTTACGACTCCCCAGAAGGTGCCTGGCGTACACTTCGTTCACTGGGCGCGTGTACTGGTCCTTGAGGAGCTTGATAGCGTCCGCGTACGAGGTCGCGTCTTGGATGACCGAGTACACTCGGTGGTTCACTTTGGAGGTCAGGACATCCAGTTTGTCCTCGTCCGATTTGATTGCTGCGGAGGCGGTCAGGAATTTTTCTAAACACTTAAGCCAGTGAGTAAACTTGATGGATGAGTCCGCCTCCCGATGATCTAAGTCCAGGCATGCTGGTGTGAGGATCTTCTCCATTATAAAAATTTTGTTAATAAAATTGATGCGCTATCAATTACTCATAAAAGACTGAGAGTTAAGAGAGTAACTAAAGGCTTTTATTAACAAAAGAAGGAAGGTCTGCCTCGAGTGGTCGACCGGTCCAGAAATACAAAGGGCTGGGGAGCAGTCACCTTTATACTAGGACTTGTGGGAGGAGTCAGCCGAGGCATGTCCAGGCATGTACACAGTGGAATACAAACAGTGGTTTACCACAATAATATAGCAGAGTTTTGGATGAGCTCAAGTATATTAGGTGCAACTCTATGCTTGAACCCCTCCAATCAGGTTTCTGCCCTGCCACAGCACTGAAACAGCCCTTATCAAGGTCACAAATGACATCCTATGTGTCTGTGACCATGGTAAACTATCCCTCTTCATCCTTCTCAACCTGTCTACAGCCTTTGACATGGTTGACCACACCATCCTCCTCCAACGTCTCTCCTCCATTGTCCAGTTGGGTGGGACTGCCCTCATGTGGTTCCATTCCTATCTATCGAGTTGCAAAGGCTACTCTTCCCACTTCCACACCATTATATCTGGAGTCCCTCAAGGATCTATCCTTGACACTTCCTTTTTCTCATCTACATGCTGCCCCTTGGCGACATCATACAAAAACATAACGTCAGATTCCATATGTATGCTGACGATGCCCAGCTCTACTACACCAACATCTCTCTCAACCCTTCCGTTGCCTTTGATGTGTCATGCTGCTTGTCCGACATCCAGTACTGGATGAGCAGAAATTTCCTCCAATTTCCCAATTAAATATTGGGGAAGACCGAAGCCATTGTCTTCAGTCCCCGCCACAAAATATTTGTGAGTATTGGATGAGCAGAAATTTCCTCAATAAATTCCTTTCCCTAGCCATGGACTCCATTCCTCTCCCTGACCATTGTCTGAGGCTGAACTAGGCTGTTTGCAACCTTAGCGTCCTATTTGACCCTGAGGTTAGCTTCCAAACACATATCCGCTCCATCAGCAAGACCACCTACTTCCACCTCCGTAATATCGCCCATTTCCGCCCCTGCTTCAGCTCATCTGCTGCTGAAACCCTCATCCATGTCTTTGTTACCTCTAGACTCAACTATTCCAATGTACTCCTGGCCAGGCTCCCACTGCAGCCTTCATAAACTTGAGCTCATCCAAAACTCTGCTGCCCGTATCCTAACTCGCACCAAGTCCTGGTCACACATCACCCCTGTGCTCACTGACTTACGTTGGTTCCCGGTCCGGCAACATCTCAATTTTAAAATTCTCATCCTTGTTTTCAAATCCCTCTATGGCCTCGCCCCTCCCTATCTCTGTAGCCTCCTCCAGCCCTACAACCCTCCAAGATCTCTGCGCTCCTTCAATTCTGGCCTCTTGCACATCTTCGATTTTCTTTGTTCCACCATTGGTGGCCGTGCCTTCAGCTGCCTAGGCCCTAAGCGCTGGAATTCCCTCCCTAAAACTCTCTGCCTCTCTACATCTTTCTCCTCCTTTAAGATGCTCCTTAAAATCTATCGCTTTGACCAAGTTTTTGGACACCTGTCCTAATATCTCCTTATGTGGCTCGGTGTCAAATTTTGTTCGATAATCACTCCTGTGAAGCACCTTGAGATGTTTTACTACATTAAAGGCGTTATATAAATGCAATTGTTGTTGGTGTTGCATGAGCAAGTTAGCTGGCATAAAGGACAGCATAGTGTTAGGAATTAGTTGTAGATAGGATAAATGAAATTTTTAGTACCTTTTCGAGAATATGTTATTGTGTGAAATAAACATGACTTGTGCAAAGTTTTGAGTTCATTCCTGCACTTGCTTTCTCTTTTTGGGGGTTTGGATGATGCCAAGGGAAATGTCGACTTCTGACTTAGAAAGTGTTAGATCCGTGATTCTGAGAGTATGATGTTTTTCAATAACCACACGGATGCTGTAACTTAACAATCAACAGGTATTTACTGGAGTAGGGTAGTCTCAAGACTGGGGTACAGAGGCATGCTCAAGGCTTATATACAGGTGTGGTCACTGCCAGTACTACAGTATACAGGAGCTGTAAAAGTAGTTCTCTCTTAAAGGTACATACACTACAGAAAGGACATAGGCAGAAGTCTTTGACAGTGATGGAAGATGTGGGGGAGAACAGGCAGGTATGAGTTTATTTGGTGAGTCAACCTTTACTTATTTAAAGTACTGGGCCATCAGTTGCACCCCCATTTTTCTGGCTGATAACTCTTCTGTCCCATATCCTCTCTTTCCTGTGCACCTTCCTTAAGCTGTGTCGAAGCATGGAGTGGCACATGAATTCTGTTACTAGCTCCTTGCACCTATGGGAACCCTACCAGTCTTTAGAATGGGACGGCTATTTCTCTTTGTTTATCTGCTTCCAGTGGAGAAGGATATGAACTATGCAGCCCTCCTGAAGAGAGCATCAGTGACTTTGATGCAATGGTGAGCAGTTGGCTGACTCATGTGACAAAGGTCACCAGATTCTGCTTGGAAGGATAAAGTTGGAAAGTAATTCAAGGAAGCGATGATTTTGACTGGTACGAACAGCGCTGTGCTCCTGGTGGAAGTGGGTTGCAGGTCTTCAGCCAGAAATTGACATATTTTATCAATAACCTCCAGGGGAAAGTATAATCTTTCTGACTGACTGTCAAAGAAGTCTCAGCAAGACTTTCTAGGTCTATACACCCTGGCGAGTGGGTATGAGTGCATCAGAAAGAGATGCCTTCCGTGATGCCTAACTCCAAGGGCTTCCATTCTAGCCTCTTCCATATGCTCATCCTTCTCTTCTTCATAACATAAGAATAACAAGATTCCCATTTAGAAATCCATTTCTCCAATGCAAAGCAGTACTTTGAAAAGCTGAGTGAAAAAAACAGCAGAAACCCTGTTACAACCTCCAATGTGCTAAAGAGGTAAATATGCAGGCAAAGCAAGACCAACCTTCAGTAGCAGCACACAAAATGGCCTCTGTAATGTGACATTTGCCTTAGGGATACTTTCCTGCAGCTGCTATATAGTGGTGGTAAATATTTTGGGTGGACATTGGGGGAAATAGGTCAAAGAAACTAGCCACATCACTTTGACCCCCATATGCATCAGATAGATAGGGCTGTTGGTGGGCTTCTTCAGTTCCATCATCCATTGAGCTTTCATAAGAACATAAGAAGTAGGATCAGGAGTAGGCCATACGGCCCCTCGGGCCTGCTCCGCCATTCAATAGGATCATGGCTGATCCGAATCTAGACTCACGTCCACTTCCCTGCCCTCTCCCCATAACCCCTAATTCCCTTATCTGCTAGAAACTGTCTATCTCCATTTTAAATTTATTTAATGTTGCAGCTTCCGCAGCTCTCTGGGGTAGCAAATTCCATAGATTTACTACCCTCTGAGTGAAGAAGTTTCTCCTCATCTCAGTTTTGAAAGGGCAGCCCCTTATTCTTAGATTATGCCCCCTAGTTCTAGTCTCACCCATCAGTGGAAACATCCTCACTGCATCCACCCGATCAAGCCCCCTCACAATCTTATATGTTTCGATAAGATCGCCTCTCATTCTTCTGAACTCCAATGAGTAGAGTCCCAACCTACTCAACCTTTCCTCATACGTCAACCCCCTCATCTCCGGAATCAACCGACTGAACCTTCTCTGAACCGCCTCGAGAGCAAGTATATATTTTCTTAAATATGGAAACCAAAACTGCACGCAGTATTCCAGGTGTGGCCTCACCAATACCCTGTATAACTGCAGCAAGACTTCCCTGTTTTTATACTCCATCCCCCTTGCAATAAAAGCCAAGATTCCATTGGCCTTCCTGATCACTTGCTGCATCTGCATACTAACTTTTTGTGTTTCATGCACCAGGACCCCCAGATCCCTTTGTACTGTAGCACTTTGCAGTTTCTCTCCATTTAGATAATAACTTGCTCTTCGATTTTTTCTGCCAAAGTGCATAACCTCACACTTTCCAACATTATATTGCATCTGCCTAATCTCTGCCCACTCACTTAGCCTGTCTATGTCCTTTTGCAGGTTTTTTATGTCCTCCTCACTCACTGCTTTCCCTCCCATCTTTGTATTGTCGGCAAACTTGGATATGTTGCACTCGGTCCCTTCCTCCAAATCGTTAATATAGATTGTAAAGAGTTGGGGTCCCAGCACTGACCCCTGCGGAACACCACTAGTTACTGATTGCCAGCCCGAGAATGAACCATTTATCCCAACTCTTTGTTTTCTGTTAGATAGCCAATCTTCCACCCATGCCAGTATATTACCCCCAATCCTGTGATTTCTTATCTTGATCAGTAATCTTTTGTGTGGAACCTTGTCAAATGCCTTTTGGAAGTCCAAATACACTACATCCACTGGTTCCCCTTTATCCACCCTGTATGTTACATCCTCAAAGAATTCGAGCAAATTTGTCAAATATGACTTCCCCTTCATAAAACCATGCTGACTCTGTCCTATTAAATTATGCTTATCCAAATGCTCTGTTACTGTTTCCTTAATAATGGACTCCAACATTTTGCCAACCACAGGTGTTAGGCTAACTGGTCTATAGTTTCCAGCTTTTTATCTACTTTCCTTCTTAAATAAGGGTGTTACATTAGCAGTTTTCCAATCTGCCGGGACCTTTCCTGAGTCCAGGGAGTTCTGGAAAAAAATAAAGTAACTTCAGCAGATAACCTCCAAAGGCCATTTCTGTTATTTGTCCGGGATTTCCACTAAAGTAATGGGAGGAGATCAGGACATATACTACAGAAATTCAGGGCCCTTCCTTCAAGATTAATCTTACTTTAAAATTTGCAAACTATGGAATGAATAGTCTAATTCATGGAATTGATAAGTAATATTGGGGTAGATTTTCAACTTGCTGGCCAATTGTAAAACTGGATGCCCATTATACTGTTTTTCAGTTCCATTGAATTTAGTGAAAAGTGGCCGCTTTCTGCAATGGGCAGCTGATCTGCAATGCCAGTTTTACTCCCAGGGGACAAGTTGAAAATCTAGCCCATTGTGTGCATATGTTTAGCCAGTGATTTTCAAGGCTTTAGTTGATCATTCACAGACTCCTACAATCCTATTTTCTGACAGTGAAAATGAATGGCTGTAAAAATGAATTAACAGCTCCTCTACAAACTACCTACAAATACTCATGATGGGGACTCTACAATGAACCCTGAGATGATTACAGCACTCACCCACGCAGTGTGCTTTGTTCAGAGCACAAACACATTTCAAAATAAAAATGAACTGAAACGTTCATTATAAATTTTAGTATTCAATTCCCGATCACAACAGAAAGACCACCTGTCGAGAGGTGCCGCTGTATCCCACACTTTTTTCTCTCTCCTTTCTCCTGGCCTCAGTCTCTTTTTCATGAAGGCCGTGAAACTTCAGGTGCCCCCCCACTAAACCCCATTTTCATTCAGGAGTTGGGTAGGAGGCAGGACTACAACTTTCAGGGCTGTAGTCCTGCCTCCATTGAGATGTGGCCAATCCACACGATTTTAACTTGACTGACCTTGTTGAGCCTGCCCAGTGGGCTCATCAGGCCAATTAAAGGCCACCCGGCAACAGGTGACGTCACAGACTGAAATTTCATCTGTCAAGAGGTTTTGACAGATGAAATATCAGCATTTCACAACTGTTTGAAGCTGTCAAACACTGACAGCCTTACTTCTAACCTGAGTCCTTCTCCAGAGACTCAGTTAGAAATCTCTCCTGCACAGAAAGCTGCAGGCTGTCACTTTTGACAGTTCGCAGCCATTCTGCTTTCTGTGCTGGTGAGATGAGGGACTCCCGAGACCTAAAGGAAGCAAGGCTGAAAAGGTAAGAAAAGGTAATTTAAACTTCTTTAAACACTTTAGACACACCAAACACACTTACCTTTGCACTCATGCACACATCACTCACCTGAACCCCGACATCTCGACCCCTCCAAGTCCTTCAACCCGACGACCCGCATCGCAAACTTGCCGTGGTTTGGAGCCATCGGGAATCCCACACTTCAGCATTAAAAATAGGGATTAGGCTAAACACTGTTTGTTAACTACCTGTTAACAGGCAGTTAATTAGCACTAATCCCTTCCCGCCTCGGGTAGGCGGGTCCCAGTGCGGGGCGGGTACCAGCCTTCTTTGAAACTGGCATGGAGGTGGGTTGGGTGCGGGATGGGATCAGGACCCCTGATTTCAGGATTTTAACCACCCACATGCCTCCAATCCCAACTCCACGGCCCAATGAAAATCATGCCCCTAGTGTTTGGAATGTTTTTGAACCCTTACACTTAGCAACTGAATACCCAAAGCATGTCAAACAGCTGTTAGTAGCAGCATTCAATATAAATTGTTACAGCAATTAACCTCCTGGCTGGCCTCCCACATTCTATCCTACATAAACTTGAAGTCATCCAAAACTCGGCTGCCCGTGTCCTAACTTGCACCAAGTCCTGTTCACCCATCACCCCTATGCTCGCTGACCTACATTGGCTCCCGGTTAAGCAACGCCTTAATTTCAAAATTCTCATCCTTGTTTTCAAATCCCTCCATGGCCTCGCCCCTTCCTATCTCTGTAATCTCCTTCAGGCCCACAACCCCCCGAGATATCTGCGCTCCTCTAATTCTGCCCTCCTGAGCATCCCTGATTATAATCGCTCAACTATTGGTGGCCGTGCCTTCTGTTGCCTAGGCCCTAAGCTTTGGAATTCCCTGCCTAAACCTCTCCACCTCTCCACCTCTCTTTCCTCCTTTAAGACGCTCCTTAAAAACTACCTCTTTGACCAAGTTTTTGGTCACCTGCCCTAATTTCTCCTTATGTGGCCCGGTGTCAACATTTTTTTGTATTTTAATACTCCTGTGAAGCACCTTGGGACGTTTTACTACGTTAAAGGTGCTATATAAATACAAGTTGTTGTTGTTGAAAATCAATAAGCGAACACACTCTCAAACAATACAACAATAAATGTTTCAGAGTCCTCTGATCGAATTCTCTCCCATGTTCGCATTATCAATTATCTATTACATGTCATTTGGCAATTAGTTTTCATCTTCTGACAAGAGCCCAATGGAAATAACTTCACTGAGATGACATTTTTCCCATTCCTTTATCCTATGAAAGGAATATCACATTGAAATATGTTTGATAAATAAATGTTTAATACATTTTTTAGATTCAAATGTTCATTTTGCAGAGAAAAATTGTGTGATGCTTCTTTAATTACTTTCTGTCAAGTTGCATCACCACATAGCTGTTATGATGAAAAAAGCCACCTAGATAATAAAATGTTGTGACATCAGCACAACTAGAGATCGAGAATAAATATTGTCCTGTTACATTCCAAGAAAAAAGAAAGAACTTACACTTTTATACAGTAGTGCTTTTCATGACCTCAGGATATGATATCTCAAACCACTTCTCAGCCAATGAATTACTATTGTAGTCACTGTTGTAATGTAGGAAAACATGGCAGTCAATTTGCACATAACAGTGACATAAATGACCAGATAATCTGTTTTAGTGATATTGGTTGAGGGATGAATGTTGACCAGGTCACTAAGAGAACACACCTGCTCTCGTTCCAATAGTGTCATATCCACCTTTTCTGTCTACCTGAGAGGGAAGATGGGGCCTTGGTTTAACATCTTATGCAAAAGAGGGCTCCAGCAGTGTAGGACTCACTCAGCCTTGATTATGTGCTCAAGTCTCTGGAGTGGTGCTTGAACCCACAACCTTCTGACTCAGATGCAAGAGTACTACCACTGAGCACTCTTGATTGCAATATTGACGCATGCACTGATGGACTAGGAGAATCAGAAATTACATTGTCTTCAAGCATATTTTTGCACTGTCACCCCCTGACATTCACTGGTGCATATGGGAGTAGAGGGAAATGTCATACAAGCTGCCAGTATTAAAAGGGCCATTTGTCTGATTCAATCATGTATGAAACAAACATTAAAATCACACCAAGGTTATTTGGAAAATGTGATACATTGGAGATTGGATCTGGACATCATGGGGTCTATTTTGACTTTTGAGTGACCGACTGGCGGAGCGGCTGATCGGTCACCCAATCCAGCGGGGAAGAGGCCCCCACGACTTTGAGCTCCCGGCCTCATTTAAATTTGGCTGAGGAGCTGCAGGACGTCAAATAGGCATCCTGATACAGCTCGCTGGAGTTAGGCCTCAACAACCGTTCAGGGCAGCTGCCAGCAATGTAAGTTGCAGGGCTGGGCAGATGGGGTGGTTGCAATCACAGAGGGTGAGGGTCCCACTTAAATAATTCGACACTTAGGTTTGTTGGCCCTCTACGGGTCTATCACTAGTGGAACTACTCAGAGGGTGCTCGGCTCAGGCTCCAACTGGTTCTGCCCTAAAATGGTAATTGGGGTTACGTGTCAGAATCCAAATTTCCATATTAAAAGGGGCCCATCGCTTGAAACAGGCAGGCGCTTTGGACACCTGGTGGTAAGCCTCTTTCAAAATGGAGCCGGCCACATTGCCGTGTTAACCGGACTGTAAGTCTGCTCCATTTTGAGGCAGTTACCACCTCGTTACTACCAGGCAAAGTCAGGGAAAATTTACCCCTATGAATTTGAACATCCACTGGCCTTTGATTCCAGCAAAACTGCTGTGATCCACCTGCTAGTGACCTCCAGCACTGAACCTGCCAACGTATGCAGATCAGGGGAAGTCACCTAATTTAAATAGTTTGGGCAGGTACTTGCCCCAGTAGAGGTGCATCTGGGGTACCTGCCTGCCTGAAGAGGTCAGAATTTCAGGTGTGGGTGCCCAATTTGGGGTGGATGCTAATCACATGCTCCCCCGCGCCCCCCCCCTACCCCCCACCTCACATCTACCTCCGCCACCCTGGAAACGTGTCTGCAGCAACTCATTGCCTCTTTTTATAAGGGGGCTGAAAAATAACTTTAAAATTGTCGATATGCTTTGGGGTCCAGGCTACCACCCAGGCCTGGTGCCCTAGGTGGAACTCACTTTTGCCTGATGAGAGGCCAGATCACCTGATGTCACTCGGTCTTCTGTCTCACCAAGGACAAGGATGTTTCCAGCCTGGGAGGCGCCTCCCCTGACCGCATCCCCTCTGAGGTGCAGATAATGTTTGGGGTGATGGAGGTTCTGCCCAAACAAGGTCCTGCAAAATATGCTGGAGAAGGTCAGGACCCACTGTATCCAGATCCCAGCTTAATTTCCAACCCTTCCATCACACTCCCACCAGACTTATGGCAGGAGTGCATTGAAAGAGCTGCCGATTTTCAGCCTCTATCCTTTTAGCAATGGCTGCAATTGGAAGTGGCATAGCACTGCTACTGTTGTATATCCAGTCTCAGACACTTCCTTTTACTCCTAACCTTTGAGTTTTGCTCTCCAACCATCTCTACCCATATGGCTGTATTCCTCCTAATTCCATGTGCCATTATCTGCAACATAAGTCTGTCATGTAGTGCCTGATCAATTAAAAAAAACATCTATATAGACCACATCCACCACATTTCTTTTATCTATCGTCTTGGTTATTTCTTCAAATAATTTCATAAACTTTGTCGAACTAGACCTGTTAATTGGAAATCCATGCAGACTTGTCCTGATTAGCTCATTATTCCCATGTGCTTCGTAATTTCATCCCATATAGATTCTAGTAGCTTTCTGACAAATGAATTAAGACTAACTGATCTATGATTTCTTGGCTGATCTTTTTGAAAAGAGGAATCACATTTGTCATTTTCCAGTCCTAATACACAATAGGGAAGAAACAGCAGAGGCTCTGACTATAACTTTCCAGAAAGTTAGGACTGACCTTTGCCGGTGCTCAGAGGACAGGCTCGGAGGTGGGTCTGCTGTCAAAATGGCAGTAATTGAGAGCGGGGCGGAAGTCCACTCTGAACCCGCCTCCTTGTTAATTTCCCAAGTGCTGGCTCTGCCTGCGGTTTGCAGACCCAGTACCAAGCAGCGAGTCAAACAATTGAGATACTTATGAAGCTGATTAAAGGTATTTAAGCAGCATTTTAACAGGTCCTAACGATTTTTCCAATTTTTTCCGAGGTTCCCGGCGCTTGGGGATCACGTCAAGTAAGTGTGTCGGGTTCTCAATGACTCTCCATTGCTGTGAATAGATGATAGCTGCAAAAGTGGTATAAAAACTACCATTTCACAGCTGTTCAATTTCCAATCTTAGAAGCTGGAGCCTTCAGCATTTGGAATACACTTTTCAGCTTCATGGAGGTTTGAAGTGTTTGGATCAACCTCTCTCACCATTGACGGATCGATTCTGTCATCTCAACTTCACCTGCCATCTATTCCATCAGCATTGGTGCCCTTGAAAAAAATCTAACGTTGGTCCTCAGAATCCCACGATGATCAGCCCCAACACCAACATCACCAGGCACACCAGCATCACCAGGCACACCAGCAGCACCAACAACAGCACCAACCTTCTCTGCAATCACCTGATGCTGCACAGGACACAGGGCATCAGCACCCGAGCATATTGCTGCCCGGGAGGCCAGGGATGGCCTCACCATGGCCAGATTTACTTCACTTGACACTGTACACTCTGGTTGCCACATGATTCGCTAGGTTGGCATCACCCCACACCAACACCATAAAAGCATCCCTATGAAGTCCAAGCAATTCCTTTCACACTTATCTCCATTGCGGGGGTACCGCTATGTCTCACCATTCACTGCAACTCACTAAGCCACTTCCAAAGGTGCACACAGATCTGTACAAGAAGACAAAGTGTGGAAAATAAAGATTTCAGTGTTTGACACCACATTAACAGAAACTTTACATGAACATTGGCTAAAACACCCAACTGCCTACCCTTGTGTGTTGTTACTTAGTATGATTGGACAAGGATGAGGGTGATTGTGAGGGGTGGCTAGTGAAATGGGGAAGTGATAATGTAGATAGAGAGGGATGGGTGGAGGTGCAAGGTAAGTTGGTGTGAGTAAGGATGTGCAGGAGTAGGGTAGGGAAGGCAGAGTGATGGGGATGTGATGAGTGGCACAGCAGGATGAGGTTGAGTGTGGCTTTGCAGTAATGTTTCATGATCCACTGAGATCATTGAAAGGTTTGCGCCACTGCAGCCTGGTCCTCTTGACCACATCCCTGCTTGTGTCCTCCTGTGCAATGTGTAACCAGGCTGCGTTGGTCTCCTGGGGAGGTCTCTTCCGCCCATTGGAAGGGAAGAGAACCTCCCTGCGTGCTGTGACTCCCTCCATATGCTTATGGAGGGAGTCATGGGAGAGCCTGAGTACAGCCGTGTACCTTTGTGCAGTGCTTGTCAGTGTTAGTAGCACCTCAATGTTATAGAACACTGACAGCCCAAATGTCAAAATGATTGTGGACATGGCCCCCTTAAAGAAATGGCTGGTGACGCGTCATCCAATGACGTCATCAAACCCGCTTCCTATTAATTGGCCGGGAACCTCACAGGCCGGGCTTAACTAGCCCCATCAACAGAAAATCTTGTTGGAGGCCGGGATCGAGACAAATGCAGGGTCCCTACATGCCATGGATGTCGCCCGCCACGGACCTGCCGAGGTTGGAAAAATACAGCCCTTATAGCGGAGCCTCCGCTGTTTCTTCCCTATGATTCCTCAGATTCTTGGATATAAACCATTAGGTGTTTTGTCTACCTTAGGTGCGTGCAACTTCTTTGGTTCCATCTTTCTTTGAATAATAACCTTCACGAACTGTTCTACACCCACCTCTGGTGGTTCTACAATTTCAATATCTACTGAGGTAAAGTACCTTTTTTTATCTCTGCTCTGCCCTTTTTCTCCGCTACAGGCTTGCCTCCTTCATCCCTTAGCAGCCCTACCCCTACCTTCACTATTCTTTTACTACTAAAGTGTCTGTTGGAAACCTTTTTTATCATGCTTTGGTCCACCTCCCCCTTAAGAACATAAGAACATAAGAAATAAGAGCAGGAGTAGGCCATACAGCCCCTCGAGCCTGCTCTGCCATTCAATAACATCATGGCTGATCTTTGACCTCCACTCCACTTTCCCATCCGATCTCCATATCCCTTGATTCCCCGAGAGTCCAAAAATCTATCTATCTCAACCTTAAATATACTCAAAGACTCAGCATTCACAGCCCTCTGGGGTAGAAAATTCCAAAGATTCACAACCCTCTGAGTGAAGAAATTTCTCCTCACCTCAGTCTTAAATGGCCTACCCCTTATCCTGAGACTATGCCCCCTAGTTCTAGACACTCCAGCCAGGGGAAACAACCGCTCAGCATCTACCCTGTCAATCCCCTTCAGAATCTTGTATGTTTCACTGAGATCACCTCTCATTCTTCTAAACTCCAGAGAGTATAGGCCCATTCTACACAACCTCTCATCATAGGACAGGCCTCTCATCCCAGGAATCAATCTAGTGAACCTTCATTGCACCGCCTCCAAGGCAAGTATATCCTTCCTTAGATAAGGAGACCAAAACTATGCACAGTACTCCAGGTGTGGTCTCACCAAGGCCCTGTACAATTGTTGCAAAACTTCCTTACTCTTATACTCTAACCCCCTTGCAATAAAGGCCAACATGCCATTTGCCTTCCTTATTGCTTGTTATACCTGCATGCTAGCTTTCTGTGTTCCTTGCATGAGAACACACAAATCTCTCTGAACACCAACATTTGAAAGTTTCTCACCATTTAAAAAATATTCTGTTTTTCTATTCTTCCTACTAAAGTGAATAACCTCACCCTTCCCTACATTATACTCCATCTGCCAGCTTACTGCCCACTCACTGAGTGTATCTATATCCCTTTGCAGACTCTTTGTGTTCTCCTCACAGCTTACTGTCCCACCTAGCTTTGTATCATCAGCAAACTTGGATACATTACACTTGGTCCCTTCATCTAGGTCATTAATATAGATTGTAAATAGCTGAGGCCCAAACACTGATCTTTGTTGCACCCCACTAGTTACAGCCTGCCAACCTGAAAATGATCCGTTTATCCCTATTCTCTGTTTTCTGTCCGTTAACCAATCCTCTATCCATATTACCCCCAACTCCATGAGCCCTAATCTTGTGGAATAACCTTTTCTGAGGTACCTTATCGAATGCCTTTTGGCAATCCAAATATACAACATCCACTGGCTCTCCTTTATCTACCCTGCTTGTTACATCCTCAAAAAACTCTGAGAAATTTGTCAAACATGATTTTCCTTTCATAAAACCATGCTGACTCTGCCTAATCATGTTATGATTTTCTAAGTGAGTAGATACCACTTCCTTAACAATGGATTCCAGCACTGATGTCAGGCCGACTGGCCTGTTCCTTGTTTTTTCTCTCCCTCCTTTCTTGAATAGCGGGGTTAGCTTGCGACCTTCCAATCCGCTAGAACCATTCTAGAATCTAGGGAATTTCAAAAGATCAAAACCAATGCATCCACTATCTCTTCAGCCACCTCTTTTAGAACCCTAGGATGTAGGCCGTCAGGTCCAGGAAATTTGTCGGCTTTTAGTCTCATTAGTTTCTCTAGTACTTTTTCTCTACTTATATTAATTATGTTAAGTTCCTCACCCTCATTAGACACTTGGCTCCCCACCATTTTTGGTATGCTTTATGTGTCTTCTACTGTGAAAACAGATACAAAATATTTGTTTAATGTTTCTGCCATTTCCTTATTCCCTATAATAATTTATCCTGTCTCAGCCTCTAAGGAACCAACGTTTACTTTTGCTACTCTTTTCCTTTTTACATACTTGTAGAAACTCTTACAATCTGCTTTTATATTTCTTGCTAGTATTCTCTCATATTCTACTTTTTCCCTTTTTATCAATTTTTTGGTCAACCTTTGCTGTTTTCTGAAACTCTCCCAATCCTCAGGCTTACGACTATTATTTGCAACATTATAAGCTTCTTCTTTCAACCTAATACTATCCTTAACTTCTTTATGTAGTGTCCGTGTGTAGATAAAGACACTGAAGACAGGCGTTGGTTCATAGGTATTTACTAAGCAAGTCTGGGGGGGGGGGTTTCTAAAGGATATACACAATACACAGGCTTATATAGCCCAAGTGGCAATTACCGGCATTACGCACACCTGGGGCTCTTAAAGGCACATACACCATAATTGCTCTTAAAGGCACATACACCACAATTCCTCCCCTTCTAGCTAACTAGTACATCATATTTTAAGTAATTATTAATTACATGTTATATGCAAAATAATATACATTGCTGTATTAATTAATTATAAGTTAGTCTCTCAGGAGGCTTCCTGACTCGGTCCGGATAACACCTCGGGGGTGTAGTAGTTTCTGGTGGTGTAGTAGGTTCTTCTGGCAAGGCTGATTCGGCTTGAAGGCCAGTGTCGGGTTCATCGGGCTCCAGTATCACCGGATCGGAGGTAGATATGGGTATCTCTACTTCATCGTTAGATGTATAGAGTGGTGGTGTAGGTTGTCCCTTTTCGGATGACTTGATGATTTGGTCAGCATGGCGCCTTATTATGCTGTCTCCGATGTCCACGGTATACATCAGTGGTCCTAATCGTGTGCAGATAGTTCCAGGCTGCCATTTCTCGGTACGGTAGTCCCGGGCCAAAACCGGTTGGCCTATCTGGAAGGCCCTAGTTGGCCTTTCATTCATGCCCTGAAACTGCCGGTTCTCCACGTCCCTTCGGATGTTGGGCTTGACCAAATCCAGCCGGCATCTTAGGTTTCTATTGTAGAACATCATGGCGGGAGTTTGGTTAGTAACCATATGCGTTGCATTCCTATATGCAAATAAGAAGTTATCCACCTTGTGCTGAAGTTTTATGTCTTCATTACCCATGGCCTTGATGGCCTTCTTGAAGGTTTGGACAAACCTTTCAGCCAATCCATTGGTGGTGGGATGGTATGGGGCGGACGTGTAGTGCTTTACCCCATTGTTCTTTAAGAACTTTCTGAATTCTTCGGACACAAATTGCGGTCCATTATCAGAACATATCTGCTCCGGCAGCCCATTCCTGGCAAATATGGTCCTTAATACTGTGATGGTTTTTTCCGTGGTGGTGGAGGACATCGTTATTACCTCCGGCCACTTGGAGTGTGCATCAACTGCGATTAAAAACATTGAGTCCATAAATGGACCAGCAAAGTCGATGTGCACCCTTTGCCAGGGAGATGAGGGCCACTCCCATGGATGTAGAGGGGCCTGTGGTGGAGCATTTTGGACCTTCTGGCATCCTAGGCAGCTCTTGGTCATGTCTTCGATGTCTCCATCGATACCTGGCCACCATACAAACGCCCTAGCTAGGTTCTTCATTTTCACTCCACCCAGATGCCCCTCGTGAAGCTCCTTTAGCACTTTATCCTGGAGTTTGGGTGGAATCACCACTCTGGATCCACACATCAAGGTTCCTCGGCACACTGACAACTGTTCTCTTCTTTGCGAGAATGCTGGCAACAGTGGTTCGCCATGTGCTGGCCATCCCTTCACTGTTAAATCGTAGACCCGTGAGAGAGTAGGGTCATTTCTTGTCTCCCTTTCAATGGCAGAATTTGTCACCGGTAGACATTCCACTATGGTAGAGTGGAATATCTCTACTGGGTCTACTGTAGGTGCCTCTTCTATCGTTGGCAACGGTAGGCGTGATAAACCATCAGCATTCCCATGCTGTTTTGACCCTTTGTATTCAATGTTGTATTGGTGTGCCCCTAGAAAAAGGGAGCACCTGCTCCAAATTAGCAAGGTGCTCATTGTCGTTTTCTCCTGTTACAAGGATGTCATCTAGGTAGCATTGAGTCCCCAGAATCCCTTGGAGGACTTGCTCCATAGCTCTTTGCCAGATAGCTGGAGCGGATGCTACTCCGAAAACCAGTCGATTGTACTGGTACAGACCTTTGTGTGTATTTATCGTCAGATATTTTTTAGAGGCCTCTTCAACCTCCATCTGTAAATATGCCTGTGCCAAGTCAATTTTGGTGAAACGTTTCCCTCCGGATAGTGAGGCGAAAATATCTTCTATCCTCGGAAGAGGATACTGTACCATGTGAAGGACCGGGTTTACAGTCACCTTGAAGTCTCCACAGATGCGAATTTTTCTCTGTTCTTCAGATTTATCATTATTCAATGCTTTCTTCATGACTAGAATGATGGGTGTTGCCCACTCGCTCCTATCTATTTTGGATAATACGCCTGCCTTTTCCAAATTCTCCAGCTCTGCCTCGACTGCTGGACGAATTGCGTATGGCACCGGTCTTGCCTTAAAAAACTTGGGAATTGCTGCATCTTCCACTTTTATTGAGGCGGTGATGCCTTTCAAGGTTCCTAGTTTCTCTTGAAATACTTCTTTGGCGTTGGCCAAGATGTCTTTTAATCGTTCAGGTATGATGCCATCACTGTTTTTTTCCTTACTGGTCACCGTCAGTGCCTGAATGGAGTGCCAGTCTAAAGGTATCTTCCTTATCCATTCACGTCCCAACAACGGTGGACCACCATCTTGTAGAATGTATAAATACAACTTTTGTATTTCTTTGCCGTTGTATACCACAGGCACCCTTATTTTTCCTTTGGGGTAGACTTTCTGCCCCGTATATGTTTTTAAGATAATGGATGTGTCTTTTAGAGGTATATGCGAAAATAGCCTCTCGTAATCTCGTCGATTTATTACGGTTAGAGCTGATCCTGTATCTAGCTCCATTTTAACTGGGGTCCCTGCTATTGTGAGGGTAACCCAAATGGTTTGGTAATCCTCTTTGGCAAGTACATTATGTAATTTGAGACAGCTTAGTCTCTTGTTTCCGGAGTCGCTATCGCTATTCTGGTCTTCGGAGCTATTGTCCGTCATCATTTGTACCTTCCTGTACTTTTCTTTATTGATTTTTTGTTTTCTGTCAGTGGATTTATTTTGTCCAGATTGGCATACCCGTGCAATGTGTCCAATCTTACCACATTCCCTGCATGCTTTGCCCTTGAACCAGCAGTCCCTCTGGTTATGGGTGGATCTGCCGCAGCGATAACATCTTCCGAACTCCTGTGTCATTTTATGGGTGCCGAAGTCCTGTGTCTCTTGTTGTATCTCTGCAGCTCCTTTTGCTGCTGCTTCGTATGATACAGACATAATGAAAGCTTCGTCCAATGTTAAATCTTTTTCAGAAAGCAGTCTTTTTTGTGTTCCTTCACTTAAGAGACCGCAAACAAATTTGTCTCGAAGATAATCCGATAGTCCTGCTCCGAATTGGCAGTACTTTGATAGCATTCTTAATTCGGTTAGATAATCAGCGTTACTTTCAGTCTTGTGTTGATTTCTCTTGAAGAACTTGAATCGTTCCGCTATCAGCAGTGGTGTTGGGTTTAAATGCTCCTGCAGGGTATCAACAATTTCTTTAAAAGTCTTGTCCTTTGGCTTGGCTGGAGTGATTAAATTTCGCAACAGCCCGTATGTCTTCGCGCCCATTAAGTTCAGAAGTATTGAAGCTTTTTTTTCAATCTGTTATTCCATTTGCAGTGCAATAAACCTCTACTCTTTCCACGTATGTGGTCCAATCTTCTATTTCGCCATCAAAAGCCTCAATATTACCAGATTTAGGCATTTCAGAAAAGATATGGCGCTTCCCGCGCTTTTTTTTTTCTCTCTGTAGCAACGATATGGCGCTTCCCACGCTTTCCCGCCGCTGCTACCGATAACAAAGCTGTTTTACTGTGGTTTCCGTTTATTCACTGTTGGAGACTCGTTCCCGACGGAGGTCTAAACGCTGACCTGCTTGCCGCGCCGGCCGTCTCTCGAGTGCACCCTCCCAGTCCGTTATTGCTTGCCTCCGATTTCGCTGCCTGTCTCAGCTGTAGAGCCCGCCGCTGGAGCTCCAGCCTGACGCCCAGGAAGGATTAGCGCAGTACCTGTCACCAGCTTGGCCAGCTGGTGAAACCACAGTTTCTCTTACTTCCTTGAGTCTTCTGGACGCTGGAGGAATCGATGTCCTTGAGGTGCTGCCGAATTGCAGGTAAGTCCGTTTCCACTTCATCGCCACTGTAGTGTCCGTGTGTAGATAAAGACACTGAAGACAGGCGTTGGTTCATAGGTATTTACTAAGCAAGTCTGGGGGAGGGGGGGGTTTCTAAAGGATATACACAATACACAGGCTTATATAGCCCAAGTGGCAATTACCGGCATTACGCACACCTGGGGCTCTTAAAGGCACATACACCATAATTGCTCTTAAAGGCACATACACCACACTTTAGTTAGCCACGGTTGGATCACTTTTCCCTCTTAATCCATGGAACCCCAAACTTTTGTGCAATCCCTCTTTTCCTTACTGGAATATACATAGTTTTTACACTTTCCTTCTCTTGTTTAAATATTGTGGTCACTGCTTCCCAATTGATCCTTTATATTGCCATCATCAACCTGTTTCACGTCATTCCCCAGAACCAGACCGCGAGCCTTTCCTTCCTTGTTGGAGTAGCAGCATGTTGACTGAGAAAACAATTTTGAACCAATGGAAAAAAAGCCTTCCTTTTCTCAACACAAATCTTTTCCCTACCTCATATCGTAATTCGATTTTGTAATTATAACTTTGTTGAAACTTCCCTTTCTTATTTGTTAACAGATTTCATCTTTGATTGAAGTGACTTGAAAGCACAATTGCGCGGGGTATAAACCGTTAATTTTCAATTGGTCAGGTTAGGTTAAAATGACCTCTTACTTCTCTAGCCACATATTTATCTTCTAATTTGGTCATTCATGTGCTGGCTGGTGCATAGCACTGGTAATGAGATTCATACCTTTGACATTCTGCTTCTTAACCTACTTTCTAATTCCCGGTAATGTCTTTGCAGAAGTCAAGTCATATTCTTCTCTATGTCATTGGTTCCAACATGAACCATGACCTCCAGCTGATCCCCCTTCTTTTCGAAGAGTCTGCTTCATTTTGTCCCTTACTCTGGTACCTGGGAGACATCACACTATCCGAGACTAAAGCTTATGGTTACAGAAGCGACTGCTTACTCCTCTCATTAGCAAATCCCTCACTACCACTGTGTTTCTGAACTTAGCTCTCCCCCTCGAGTAACAACTTGCTCCATACTACAGGTATTATGAAGGCAAAATACTGCGGATGCTGGAAATCTGAAATATAAACAGAAAATGCTGGAAATACTACTGGAGAGAGCAACAGAGCTTTATCTTAACCCCCAAAAATGGGTAGGATGGAGTCGGGTGAGATGTTAAAACTTTAAAAATCTCGAACCCGACCACTTCCGGGTTTAATGGAGGCAGGACAAGGGGCGGGCAGCCAACCCACTCCCAGTAGGTGGGTTGGCCATTTAAATATTTTAATCATAGAAATTAGAATCATAGGAATTTACAGCACAGAAGGAGGCCATTCGGGTCTGTGCCGGCAAATGAGGCTGGCAGCCTTAGATTTAGCCTGTTTTAAAGGTTTAACCCCGGCCGGCAGGGTTTCCCAGGCCTCGGGAAATGCAGCAGCTGAAGGGAGGCGAGAGCAGAAACCTCATCCCCCGTCTACGCGTCCTGCCCCTGTTAAGATCAGGGTCAAAGTTTCAGGTCAGGTGGGTTCTGATGAAAGGTCACTGTCCTGAAATGTTAACTGTGTTTCTCTCTCCACAGATGCTGGAAAACAGAGAGGAGAGAGAGAGAGATACAGGGAAACAGAGGAGAGAGAGAGAGAGAGATACAGGGAAACAGAGTGAGGAGAGAGAGATACGGGGAAACAGAGAGAGGAGAGAGAGAGAGAGAGATACAGGGAAACAGAGGAGAGAGAGAGAGAGAGATACAGGGAAAC
Source organism: Somniosus microcephalus (assembly GCF_052327205.1). Lineage (NCBI taxonomy): Eukaryota > Metazoa > Chordata > Chondrichthyes > Squaliformes > Somniosidae > Somniosus > Somniosus microcephalus. The sequence goes on from NC_140988.1 coordinate 89,126,289, forward strand.
AGAGTGAGGAGAGAGAGATACGGGGAAACAGAGAGAGGAGAGAGAGAGAGAGAGATACAGGGAAACAGAGTGAGGAGAGAGAGATACAGGGAAACAGAGAGAGGAGAGAGAGAGAGAGAGATACAGGGAAACAGAGTGAGGAGAGAGAGAGAGATACAGGGAAACAGAGTGAGGAGAGAGAGATACAGGGAAACAGAGAGAGGAGAGAGAGAGAGAGAGATACAGGAAAACAGAGTGAGGAGAGAGAGATACGGGGAAACAGAGAGAGGAGAGAGAGAGAGAGAGATACAGGGAAACAGAGTGAGGAGAGAGAGATACAGGGAAACAGAGAGAGGAGAGAGAGATAAAGGGAAACAGAGGAGAGAGATACAGGAAAATTGAGAGAGAGAGATACAGGGAAACAGAGAGGAGAGAGTGAGGAGGATGCAAAGAGGCTGCAAAGGGACATAGACAGGTTAAGTGAATGGGCAAGCACATGGCAGATGGAATATAATGTGCAGAAATGAGAATTTATCCACTGGCAGAAAAAATAGAAAAAACACATTTTTTTAAAAGGTGAGAGATGAGGAAATGTTTGTATTCAGAGGGACCATGTTGTCCTTGTACATGAATTACAGAAAGTTAACATGCAGGTACAGCAAGCAATTAGGAAAGCAAATGGTATGTTAGCCTTTATTACAAAGGGATTGGAGTGTAAGGGTAAAGTGGGGAAACATTTGGTTGCTTTGCGCCTCCCATTAGCACCCCTAGTGCCCGGGTGCGGCACCACTAACGCCTCCCGCGAAATTCAGTGGGAGGTTAGCGGCGGCGGTAGCCAGTAGCGCCCCACGGCGCTGCACCTCCGGCGATGACGTCATCGCCGTGCACAGCACCCCTGCTGCAAACTTGGCTCGTGCCCCCTGACCTACCGCCGGACGATATGTCCGACAGGATCAGGCGTTTTTGCGGACAGGATGGCGCAAATTAAAGGGCAGGTGCCGGGCGGCCATTGTTTTGGGCCGCCTGCCAGCACCTGCCCACTCTCGCCTCTTCCTGCGGGGTGCTGGCCGTGATCCATCAGCCCGGCACTCCTCTTGAGTGCCGGGCTCTTTTGCCAGCACCCTGTTCCCCGGTGGTCCAGCAGGGCCCCAGTGCGTGCTGCGCTAGGCCCCTCCCCTTTAACCAGAGGAGGGAGGCCTGCAATACCACGGCTGCACATAGTGCCGCGATATTCAATGGGAGCACCCCAAGAGAGAGGTGGAGCACTTTCAGTAGCGCCCCGCCTCCTGCTGGGGGCGCTACCGTTCAATTTCGAGGGCGGGGGCGCTAAATTTTTCAGGGCGCTAAAATTATTGCCCTGGCGAAGTTAGCGTCCCAAAGGGGGCGCGACCCAATTTTTCTCCCAAAAAATCTTGCTGCAATTATATAGGGCCTTGGTGAGACCACACCCGGAGTACTTTGTACAGTTTTGTTCTCCTTACCTAAGGAAGAATATACTTGCAATGAAGGTTCACTAGACTGATTCCTTGGATGAGGGGATTGTCCTATGAGGAGAGATTGAGTAGACTAGGCCTATATTTCTTAGAGTTTAGAAGAATGAGGGGTGATCACATTGAAACATATAAAATTCTTAAGGGGCTTGACAGGGTAGATGCTGGGACGATGTTTCCCCTGGTTGGGGAGTCTAGAACTAGGGGCTACAGTCTCCGAATAAGGGGTCGGCCATTTAGGACTGAGATAAGGAGACATTTCTTCACTCGAAAGGTTGTGAATCTTTGGAATTCTCTACCCCAGAGGGTTGTGGAGGCTCAGTCGTTGAGTATATTCAAGACAGAAATCGATAGATTCTTGGATACTAAGGGAACCAAGGGATATGGGGATAGGGTGGGAAAGTGGAGATGAGGTGGAAGATCAGTCATGATCTTATTGAATGGCGGAGCAGGCTCGAAGGACTGAATGGCCTGCTCCTGCTCCTATTTCTTATGTTCTTTTGTTTAATCTGAAAACAGGTAAAAAAGAGATAGACAGAAAAGGATAAGGATAAACACATGAATACTGCAGCGACTAATGAGAGATTGATGGAGAAACATGATGCTACATTCCAACTGGCAGACACATAAGTCTGGGTGTATGTCTGGCTTTTTCTTGCTGGATGGTGTGGGCCATGTATTTAAATGCCTAATATACTGCTATCAGGAATCAGGCCTTTATACCTGGACAAAAGCCAGTGCTGCCTTGTGCTTAAAACAGCTGCTAAATGCAATCAGCTGGGTCTCCAGATTATATGAGTATGCACGTAGGATACAAAGACCTTCACTGCAGCTGATGCTCATTCAGACATGTCAAATCTCACGAGTCACAGGAATGTGAGGTCCATCTTACGACCTCATTGAATATTCAAAACTCACGGAGAAGCTTTGCTGGGACAGAGTGGCCAAGACTGCAAGATTTGGAGCTTGAAGGGCGTTTCCGTGCAGAATGCCCGACGGCGCTTGCGTGAATTGGGCTTCCAGAGTATATAAGTGTGCACGCACAGGGGCAGCCACCAGCTGCTTCTGCTCATGCACTGTCAGCTGTCACCACCCTGTCCCAGGTAATCAAAATCAGTATTGGAAGCCTCTCCAGATAAACAGCATTATCTCGCCAGAAAATAGATGATTTTTCCTCCAAAAATGCTTAAGATTTAGCAGCTGGGGGCTTTCCCCTGCCCCCCTACACCCCCCAACTTCTGACCTGTTTTGTAAGGTTTACCTCATTGATTTCAACACTTGAAGGTTGACATCTCTGGCTTATTACTGTGCAGATTGCATTATATTGTTGGGAAGTGTTTCGATATAACATTCGACATTGGTGACTGATATTAGGACTAACCAGTATTCCCAGTGGGGGTAAGTACGATTTCAGTCTTGAATACTGATTCTCTGCAATTGTATTTGACAAATGCAGAACATTTGAGAAATGAAAGGAAACATTTTCAAATAAACACTAGGTGGACTAATTTTGTAAATTTATCAGCAGTTCCCAAGAAGCTGTTGATATCTTTTCTGGGTTTGGTTACCAATACCTCAGAATGTAATGCCCTTACCCTTCACCAATTGAATCTGGACATTACGATAGGTGTCAAAAGATGGTAGAATCAGGTCTTCCTATTAAGTTTGATTGAGGTACTGGTTCCCACCAACTGCTATTGGAGCCAGGATTGAGTCTGACTCTACTGAAGTGATACATAAGGGGACATTATCCTGGGTTGGCACCCATTTGCTTTGGAGCAACTGGGTGCAGCGAATATCAGAAAGTCGGGCGTGTTGGCATCTGTAAAGGAACCCGCCTGATTTGTATCCCATTAATTTAAATGTAAGGAACACGGGGTAGGCTCCTTCAGAGCCATGCGTTCCGACCAGCCCAATTTCCTGATATTCATTGAGCCCAAGCAATGCAGTGCACGTGGCCGCAGACCCTGGAAAATCTCCCCTTTCACTCTGAATCTGTCACATTGCCTTTCTTTTGCATTTGTCTCACAGCCACCTGACAATAATGCTGCACTGATACATCACATAGCACCAGCTTCCGAATCAATGGGAGCTGTCACATCCTTGGGTGCACAATACTCTATCGCCGTGCAAAGCTGAAGTGGGCATTAGCACACAATGCTCTTTATGGCGAGCAGAAAACCTTCTTTTGCTTTGCCCTACTGCATGAGGTGTTCTCAAAACATTTGCTGGCATTTTGCTGTAAAATTTATTTTAGAAAAATGACACTGTAGATCCTCTCGCCCAGAGGGGTAGGGGGAAGGGCTGGCCTGATCTCCTTCCATTTGTTACAACACATGAAGCTCTTTCCGCCCTGACACCCTGATGAAATTCTGGCACACACTAGCATGAAGGCTCAGCACACTTCATGCAAATATGATTATGGAGATTTATTCTGTACCGTGAAATGGCACTGCATAATACTGAATAACATATTGCTCAGGGGGCACTATGTGTGGAAACACAATGCCTCTCTGAGGGCAGTAAAGTCTGAATAATCCTAAATAATTTCTTCAGTGCACTGATAAGAGGCTACGCTTAGCAACAAAGTTGTCCTGAACTGAGTCTGAGAGAATTGTCAACTTAAAAGACTTGGGCCTAGAAATTCAGTTTGCACAGTTTTGGCGCGCTAAAGTCGGGCGCTCGGTAAATTTAGCGCCCGCCGGAAACTGCAGGCCAACTCGCCGAAATTCAGTGAAGTTGGACCAGATTCTGGCCGAGCGCTGAAACTGGCGCTGCAATGCTGTGTTCAGGCGCTAATCCGGCGATGCGGCTTGATATCGCCGATTCCGGGCGCAGCGCAGGTGCGGTCATGTGTTGAGTGTCAGCAGACACCCTGACGCCGGCCAGCTCTTAAAGGGGGAAGGGTCAGCTTTGACTGCTGCCACGCCCTGCATGCTGTAGCGCTGCAACTAGGCCTCAGCACTGGTGGTGTGCCAAAACAGCGCCTGGAGGAATGGAGAGGGCCCGTGACAGAGCACAGCGCTTCTCTGAGCATGCGCTGAGTGTGCTCATCCATGGGGTACACAAGAAAAGAAGGATTGTGTGCCCGGCTAGTGGCAGGAAGGCTCCCAGGAGCCAGTTCAGGAACGCCTGGAGCAGAATTGCCCGCAGGGTCTCATCCAACTGCGATGTTCCCAGGAGTGCGGACCAGTGCCGCAAGAAATTCAATGACCTCAGTCGGATGGTGAAGGTGAGTACCCTTTCCACTGTCCCCCTCATCCTTGCATGTGCACCTCCCATTAGGGCCAAAGGGACATCAAAGGCCTAATGCCCAGCCCTCCTCCTGCTGCAATGGCACTTGCATGTTAATCAAAGCTCTTTCTGCACTTATCACACTGTCCAAGCTATTCAGCCATGGGAGGGCTCCCACACAGCAACAGGGCAGCACACTGTCCAAGCTATTCAACCATGGGAGGCCTCACACACAGCAGCAGGGCACCACACTGTACTTAGAGGCCCTCCTTTCTCTTGCAGGCCAAGCTGGCGAGGAACGCCAGGAGCCAGGTAGCGACTGGTGGAGGGCGTCCCGACTACCAGGAGCTGACTGATCTGGAGGAGAGGGTGGCACGACTCCTGCGTGCCTGGGTGACAGGCCCTGTCGCGATCGGCGATGCGGACCCTGTACTGGAACCCACTGGTAAGGACATGACCGGGTGCACCTCTCTCCTTGCCCTCGCGCATCAGATGTACATCCTTCCCCACTGACCGCAAAATGCGCATAATGCACCACTGCGGCCTCCCTGGCTGTCGGCCTGTCCTCACTCTAAAGCTACACTTGTGTCTTCCTGCTTTCAGCTGCTGAGGAGGAGGTGCTCCCTGAAGCACAGAGAGCCAGGCCCTCGGAGGAGGAGGACGTGGAGGACCAGGAGGAAGGCGGCACCTCCGGGGATCCCTCCTCCGCGCCAGCAGATGGCAATGGAGGGGAGACGTCTGGCGTGCAGGAGAGCCGGGGGGAGGCGGTGGAGGGGAGGCCAGAACCTGGTACCAGTGGCGTGGATGCATGCGGCAAGGGCCCGGCAGCAGGGCAGCCTTCTGGCCAGAGGGGGGAGGCGGTGGAGGGGAGGCCAGAACCTGGTACCAGTGGCGTCGACGCACGCGGGAAGGGTCCGGCACCACGCCGCCCTTCTGCCCAGAGGGGGCAGGTGGTGGAGGGGAGGGGAGAACCTGGTCCCAGTAGGGTGGCCGAACGTGGCAAGGGTCCGGCGCCACGCCAGCCTTCTGCCCAGAGGGCGAGTCCGCCCTCCAGTCCGGAGTCGGACGTCGCCCAGGAGGTGCGCCTCCTGCACGACATGTCGGCGGCGTCGGAGCGGCGCCACGCGGAGTTTATGCAGGTGGTGGAGCAGATGCCTCGCGCCATGGAGAGCCTGGCACATAGTGTGGTGGCTTTCGCCGAATCACAGGCCAGGGGCCTGAAACAATTCGCGGCAGCGCACGCCAGGGGGGTGGACCTACTTGTGGCAGCGCACGACAGGGGGGTGGACCTACTTGTGGCAGCGCACGACAGGGGGGTGCAGCAACTCGCCGCAGCGCAGCACGCCAGTCGCCACATGAGAGGTGCTGGGCAGACACTGGCACAGCAGCTGCGGGCACATGCCAGGGCAGTTGGGGCACTAACTTCTGCCACCCTCGCACTGGCGCGGAGGCGTCGCCAGGCGAGCCGCCACCCTGCTGCAGCACAGCGGTCTGGCGGCCAACACATTGGTGCGCTTGCTCCCCTGCCAGGCCGGCCGAGTGGCAGTGTCTCTGGCGAGCAGCGCGCGCCTGCCATCAGCCAGCTTGTCCCCATTGGTGCAGGCGACACTGCCACTCCCCCAGCCAGGGTGCGACGAGCTGCTGCAGGAACTGAAGATGGCCACCCACAGCTGCAGCAGCCACCAGCCGGCCCCTCCCGGGCCGGCCCTCGTGTAAGGCGACCCCCAAGGGCATCTGGCGAGACGCATTGTCGCCCTGATGAGCCATCCCCCAGCCTAGCCCCAGCCTCAGGGCCCAGCTTGAGGTGCAGCTGCAGGTCGGGCCGGGGCAAGAGAACGCTCTCTAAGGACTCGCCCTCTCGGCACGCCGAGTAGAGTGTGGCGAGCGCGGGTTTTGGTCATGCGGGGGCTTCTGTTCTGGGGGGCATTATCTTGTTTGTTTTTATGGGGGTGTTTGTGTTGGGGGGGGGTGTTTTTTTGTAAGGCCGGTGAGGAAGGCCATTTGCATGTGGAAGTTTTGTTAGTCCTCCCCAGGTTTTGGGAGTGACAGAAGTTTTCGACTGTTCTTTGGAGGTCTTCTCTGTTTTGCTGTTCCATGTGGGAAGGGCCCTGAGTTTGTGAAATAAAGATTTTTATTTTTTCACCATGTGCAGGTGTCATGTTTCAACTGGTTGTTGGGTTAAGCGGCTGAGGGCTTGCGGAGCGGCTGCCTTCAGCTGCGTTCATTGGCCCAGGCCATTCCCTGACAGGGGGCCTAGAAGTGTCGAACAATAAGCCACCGGCGGACGGCCCTTGGACCTTGTCGCTCCCTCCTAGGCTGCTCCTCCTCCTCCTCCTCCTCATGGTCCTCCAGCTCATCCTCTTGAGGTGGTGGGGCAATGTCAGGTGGTAGTGCCTGAGTCCTGCGGATCGCCAGGTTGTGGAGCATGCAGCACACGATGACGAACTGGGAGACTCTATCCGGCGAATACTGAAGAGCTCCTCCGGAACGATCCAGGCAGCGGAACCGTTGCTTGAGGACGCCTATCGTTTGCTCTATTAGGTTCCTTGTGGCTTGATGGCTTTCGTTGTATGCCACCTCCGCTGGGGTCGTGGGCGCGCGGAGCGGGGTCATGAGCCATGTACACAAAGGGTAGCCCTTGTCCCCGATAAGCCATCCCCTTGGTGGAGGCTGTGCCTCGAACATGTCAGCCACAGTAGTCTGGCGCAGGATAAATGCATCGTGGCTGCTTCCTGGGAAGCGGGCATTGACAGCTAGGATGCGCTGCCTGTGGTCACACACCAGCTGCACATTTAGGGAATGGTAGCCCTTGCGGTTGCGGTAATGCTCGGCATTGTGGATAGGTGCCCGCATAGCCACATGCGTGCAGTCAATGGCGCCCTGCACCATGGGGAAGCCCGCGATCCTGCCAAATCCGACTGCACGCTGCTCCTGCTTGTGTTGGGTCATGGGGAAGGAGATGAATTGGTGTCTCCTCGCGTAAAGTGCATCGGTGACCTGCCGGATGCAGCGATGCGCGGCGAACTGGGAGATGTTCGCTATGTCCGCAGCAGCGGCTTGGAACGAGCCGCTTGCATAAAAGCTGAGAGCCACCGTGACCTTCACTTCCACCGAGAGAGATGTCCTGCACATGAGCTGTGGCCGCAAATCTGCGTGAAGCAGCTGGCAGATCTCTGCAACCACCTCCCTCCTGAAGCGCAGCCTCTTCACACAATGCGCCGCAGTCATGGTGAGATAGGACACCTGCTGCCGGTATTGCCTGACTGGGTAAGGCCTACGTTGGCGACGCCTGATGGCCCCTCTGCGTCTAGGCATGGCTGGCCCTCTGTCACAGCGTCTGCGAGCCCTTCGCACAAAATGCTGCAACTGAGGGTTGGCACCCCATACAGCCCCCATTATAAAGTTCCAAACAGCCAAATCACAAGGATGCAAATGTCAAAGCACCGGCTAGAAGCCAAAAATACCTCTCCTATGTTGTCCGAAATCAGAAATCTCTGTGCCTTACTCTCTGTCCAGAAATCCAAAGCAGTAAAGTCATTGCAGCGAAATGGCTGGCCTTTATGGGTGAGTGGATGTGCCCTTTAATTAGCGCTCCCCGAATCCCACAGGGCCTCTGTTGAGTTCCACTTCACAGTTCTTAACAGCGCCACGCCCACATTGGGCGGGCGCCACTGAATTTCCGGTTTGGGGCGCACAAACGGCGTTGCACACCCAAATGACGTCATAAGATGCGCGCGCAGCTGAGCGGGCGCTAACACTTTGCGCCGGCGCTAAATCCCAACTGAATTTCGGCGTAGGCGCAGATCCGGCGGCACCCGGGCGCTAAGTGGCTAGCGCCAGAAATATACCCTTTTCTGGCGCTAACGGCTGGCGCAAACAACTGAATTTCTAGGCCTTGATATACAAAGAATACTATTATTGCCATTTTGCAATTTTAATGCCCTTCGAATATCAAATCTTCACTTACAAACTAAGGCCTAGAAATTCAGTATAGCCACGTTTGGGGCGCTACAGCCGGGCGGTTGCTAAATTTAGCGCCCGGCGCAACTTAGCGCCACCTTCGCTGATATTCAGTTGCATCGCCCCAAGAGGTTGCTGCTGTGCTAAAGCAGGCGATGCACGACTATCATAAGGTGCTAAGCCGGCGTGCCGAGGCACTAACACTGAGGGCGGGCGCAGCGCAGGTGCGGCGAGTTGCTGACTGAAGGCAGACACGCTGGCGCCGGTCAGCTCTTAAAGGGGGAGGGTCGATTTGTTTGGCTGGCACGCCCTGCACACTGCAGCCCTGAAGCAAGGCCTGACCATTGCTGGTTCATCAGTTCTACGCCCAGGACCATGCAGAAGCCCGCTATTCTTCCAAATCCCATTGCACGCTCTTGGTGCTTGTCCAGGGTCATGCGGAAGGAGATGTACTGACGTCTCCTTCTGAAAAGGGCATTGGTCACCTGGCGGATGAAGCAATGTACCGCGAACTGGGAGATGTTGGCAATGTCCCCAGTAGCGGATTGGAAGGAGCCGGTGGCATAGAAGTTGAGAGCCACCGTCACCTTCACTGCCACCGACAGAGACGTCCTGCTCCTCAGCTGTGGCTGCAGATCTCTGCGAAGCAGGTGGCAGATCTCAGTGACCACCTCCCTTCAGAATCGCAGCCTCCGAACACACTGCTCCTCAGACATGTTCAGATATGAGAACTTCTGGCGGTACACCCTGGGTGGGTAAGGTCTCCTGTGCTGACGCCTGTTGGCCCTTCTCCGTCTGGCCATGACTGGCACTCTCTCATGGCGTCTCTGAGCCCTTTGAATGCAATGGAGAAGCCCAACGTTTCCACCCATTGCAGCCCCCATTATATGTGGCGACTCAAGGCTATGGCACTGAAAGTTAAATCCAAGTGCAAAGCTCTGGCCTGAAGCCAGAAGTACCTGTGCGAGCGCTGAGTCAAAGCAGAAAGCTCTCTCCCTTTGTCTCTCTCCAAATATCCGTCTCTCACACAGAAGGATTGGCACAAAATGGCTGCCACTTATAATGCAGGAGGAGTCCCCTTTAAATAGTGCCCCCCCGCGCCCTGCAGCGACTGGGAACCGTTCCCCTCTACCAGTCGCTGGGGGTGCCAGGCGCACAGAAGGCCGGCGCCACTGAAGTTCTGGTTCGGGGCGCACCAAGGGCGTTGCACCATGAAATGACATCAGGATCTGCACGCGCAGCTGAGCGGGCACTGCGGTTTAGCGCCGCTGCTAAATTTTGAGTGAAGTTCGCGAGAGGTGCAGATCGTGCCGTGCCCGGGTGCTAGCCGCTTAGCGCCCCACTTCTCCTCCTCCTAAGGCGCTACCGGCTGGCGCTAACAACTGAATTTCTAGGCCTAAGAGTGTTTCACGTTTGTTAAGGTGTTTCAAAAGGTCTTTCAAATGAAGCAGCCAAATTATATTTAAATATAAAATGATTTTGAATCTTTCTCTCATATTTACATAGTTTCTCGTTCTCATATATACACAGTTTCTAACTCTTACCCAGTTTTCTTTTGTATTTATTCAGTCCTCTTTTCTCTTTTAATATACTCAGGTTCTATCACTTTTTATTGACTCAGTTTCTTTCTTTCACACACTCAACACCTACAACCTGTTTGGACAACCACAGTTGGCTCCAATTACTGATATATGAACATTTAAGAATAGGTTAGATAGGTGGTTGAAGGAAAAAGGAATAAAGGAATATGAGAACTGTTGGGCACATAGACCACTGCTTGTGTGGCAGATAAGCACCAACATAATGACTAGTTGGGCCAAACAAGCTGGTTGTAATTTCTCTGTAATTCGATGATTTTCTGTTGACTGAGTATAATTGTTAAGCGAGATAAAACAGACTCTTTTTCTATCTCCACACAATGTAGATTCCTAATAACTGAATAATTAGCCGGAAATTTCCGAAGAGCTGTTCTCGTTCCGCCACTGTAACTTTATGGGAAACCCCATTTCCATCGCACTTCCGATGAAAGTGGGAGGAGCTCTGAGGAAATTTCCGGCCACTGAATCTGTTATCTCCTTTTTAAGTGAATGCTTACTTTTCCACATTTCACATGTTTTACCATGTTCACAGCCACACAGTGACTTTTTGAACTAGAAAATTGGAAATATTTCACTGGAACTCCTGATAATTCAGTCACATTTTGTTTTCACTTAAAGGGTGCTGTCTGAACATCCTACACATGCACACACTGGTTTCACTTTTTCACTTTTTTATAAAGAAAACAAGAAGAAAAAACAAAGAAAGTGCATTGATATTGCATCCTCAGGATATCCCAAAGAAATGTAGAAACAAATAATTACTTTTTGAACTGCAGTCACTGTTGTTTTGTAGGCAAATGCAGTAGCTAACTTGCACACACAAGGTCCCACAGACATCAAATAAAATGAAGAGCCTGTTTGAGTCTCAGATGTTGTCGGTTGAGGGATAAATGTTGGCCAAGAAACCAGAGAACATACTGCTCTTAGCACAGAAGGAGGCCATTCGGCCCATTGAACCCGTGCCAGCTCTCTGCAAGAGCACTTCAGCTAGTCGCACTCCGCTGCCCTTTCCCCATGGCCCTGAATTTTATTTGGTCGGGGGGAGAACGTGGTCGGGGGGGAGATCGTGGTCGGGCGGGGGGGGAGATCGTGGTCTGGGGGGAGATCATGGTCAGGGAGATCATGGTCGGGGGAGAGATCATGGTCGGGGAGATCATGGTCAGGGGAGAGATCATGGTCGGAGGGAGAACGTGGTCGGGGGGGGAGATCGTGGTCGGGGGGAGATAATGGTCGGGGGGAGATCGTGGTCGGAGGGAGAACGTGGTCGGGGGGGAGATCGTGGTCGGGGGGGAGATCGTGGTCGGGGGGAGATCGTGGTCGGGGGGAGATAATGGTCGGGGGGAGATCGTGGTCGGAGGGAGAACGTGGTCGGGGGGGAGATCGTGGTCGGGGGGGGAGATCGTGGTCGGGGGGGAGATCGTGGTCGGGGGGGGAGATCGTGGTCGGGGGGGAGATCGTGGTCGGTGGGGAGATCATGGTTGGGGGGAGATCATGGTCGGGGGAGAGATCATGGTCGGGGAGATCATGGTCAGGGGAGAGATCATGGTCGGGGGGGAGATCGTGGTCGGGGGGGAGATCGTGGTCGGGGGGAGATAATGGTCGGGGGGAGATGGTTGTCAGGGGGAGAGATCGTGGTCGGGGGGGAGATCATGGTCGGGGGAGAGATCGTGGTCGGAGGGAGAACGTGGTCGGGGGGAGATCATGGTCGGGGGGAGATAATGGTCGGGGGGAGATGGTTGTCAGGGGGAGAGATCGTGGTCGGGGGGGAGATCATGGTCGGGGGAGAGATCGTGGTCAGAGGGAGAACGTGGTCGGGGGGGGGAGATCGTGGTCGGGAGGGGAGATCATGGTCAGGGGGAGATCATGGTTGGGGGGAGATCATGGTCAGGGAGATCATGGTCGGGGGAGAGATCATGGTCGGGGAGATCATGGTCAGGGGAGAGATCGTGGTCGGAGGGAGAACGTGGTCGGGGGGAGATCATGGTCGGGGGGAGATAATGGTCGGGGGGAGATGGTTGTCAGGGGGAGAGATCGTGGTCGGGGGGGAGATGGTGGTCAGGGGGAGAGATCGTGGTCGGGGGGGCAGATCGTGGTCGGGGGGGAAGATCGTGGACGAGGAGAGATCGTGGTCGGGGGAGATCGTGGTCGGGGGGGAGATCATGGTCGGGGGAGAGATCGTGGTCAGAGGGAGAGATCATGGTCGGGGAGATCATGGTCAGGGGAGAGATCGTGGTCGGAGGGAGAACGTGGTCGGGGGGAGATCATGGTCGGGGGGAGATAATGGTCGGGGGGAGATGGTTGTCAGGGGGAGAGATCGTGGTCGGGGGGGAGATGGTGGTCAGGGGGAGAGATCGTGGTCAGGGGGGCAGATCGTGGTCGGGGGGGAAGATCGTGGACGAGGAGAGATCGTGGTCGGGGGAGATCGTGGTCGGGGGGAGATCGTGGTCGGGGGGAGAGATCGTGGTCGGGGGGAGAGATCGTGGTCGGGGGGAGAGATCGTGGTGGGGGGGAGATGGTGGTCAGGGGGAGAGATCGTGGTCGGGGGGAGATCGTGGTCGAGGAGAGATCGTGGTCGGGGGGAGATCGTGTTCAGGGGGGAGATCATGGTGGGGGGGGAGATCGTGGTCGAGGAGATCGTGGTCGGGGGATAGATCGTGGTCGGAGGGAGATCGTGGTCGGGGGGGGAGATCGTGGTTGGGGGGGAGATCGTGGTCGTGGAGGAGATCATGGTCGGGGGGAGATCATGGTCGGGGTGAGATTGTGGTCGGGGGGAGAGGTCGTGGTCGGGGGGAGAGATCATGGTTGGGGGAGATCGTGGTCGGGGGCAGATCGTGGTCACGGGAGAGATCGTGGTCGGGGGGAAATCGCGGATGAGGGGAGATCGTGGTCGGTGGGAGATCGTGGTCAGGGGGAGATCGTGATCGGGGGCAGATCATGGTCGAGGGGAGATCGTGGTCAGGGGGAGAACATGGTCAGGGGGGGAGATCATGGTCGGGGAGAGATCGTGGTCGGAGAGAGATTGTAGTCGGGGAGAGATCGTGGTCGGGGAGAGGTCATGGTCGGGGGAGAGATCGTGCTCGGGGGAGATCGTGGTCGGGGTTAGATTGTGGTCGGGGGGAGATCATGTTCGGGGGGAGATTATGTTCGGGGGGAGATCGTGGTCGGGGGAGATCATGGTCGGGGGGAGATCATGGTCGGGGAGTGAAAGTGGTCGGGGGGAGATCGTGGTTGGGGGGAGATTGTGGTCGGGTGACAGATCGTGGTCGGGGGGAGAGGTCGTGGTCGGTGGGGGAGATCATGGTCGGGGGGGATCGTGGTCGGGGGGAGATCATGGTCGGGGGGAGATCATGGTCAGGGGGGGAGATCGTGGTCGGGGGCAGATCGTGGTCGGGGGGTGATCGTGTTCGGAGGGAGGTCCTGGTCAGGGAGATCGTGGTCGGCGGGGAGATGGTGGTCGTGGGTGAGATCATGGTCAGGGAGAGATTGTGGTCGGGGGAGATTGTGGTAAGGGGGGAGATCGTGGTCAGGGGGGGATATCGTGGTCGGGGTGGTGATCGTGGTCGTGTTGAGATCGTGGTCGGGGGGAGATTGTGGTCGGGCGGAGATCATGGTCGGGGAGAGATTGTGGTCGGGGGGAGAGATCGTGGTCAGGGGGAGAGATCGTGGTCGAGGGGAGATCAAGGTCGGGGTGAGATCGTGTTCAGGGGGAGATCGTGGTCGTTGGGAAATTGTGGTCGGGTGGGGAGATTGTGGTCGGGGTTAGAGCGTGGTGGGGGGCTGATAATGGTCGGAGGGAGGTCGTGGTCGGGGGGTGATCGTGGTCGGTGAGATCGTGGTCGGTGAGATCGTGGTCGGGGGAGATCGTGCTCGGAGGGAGATCGTGGTCGGGGGGCGAGGGTGGTCGGGGGAGAGATCGTGGTCGGGGGGAGATCGTACTCGGGGGGAGATCGTGGTTGGGGGGAGATCATGGTCGGCGGGGTGATCGTGTTCTGAGGGAGATCGTGGTCGGGGGAGAGATCGTGGTCGGGGGGAGATCGTGGTCGGGGGTGAGATCGTGGTCGGAGGGAGATCGTGGTCGGGGGAGAGATCGTGGTCGGGGGGAGATCGTGGTCGGGGGAGATTGTGGTCGGGGGTGAGATCATGGTCGGGGAGAGATTGTGGTCGGGGGGAGAGATCGTGGTTGGGGTGAGAACGTGCTCGGGGGGAGGTCGTGGTCGGGGGGAGATCGTGGTCGGGGGGGGCGATGGTGGTTGGAGGAGAGATCGTGGTCGGGGGAGATCGTGGTCAGGGGGAGATCGTGATCGGGGGAGAGATCGTGGTCGGGGGGAGATCGTGGTTGGGAGTAGATCGTGGTTGGGGCAAGATCGTGGTCGGGGGGAGATCGTGGTCGGCGGGAGATCGTGGTCAGGGAGAGATCGTGGTCGGAGGGAGATCGTGGTCGGGGGGAGATCGTGGTTGGGAGTAGATCGTGGTTGGGGCAAGATCGTGGTCGGGGGGAGATCGTGGTCGGTGGGAAATTGTGGTCGGGGTTAGAGCGTGGTGGGGGGCTGATCGTGGTCGGGGGGAGAACGTGGTCGGGGTGAGATCGTGGTCAGGGGGAGAACGTGGTCGGGGGGGGATCGTGGTTGGGGGGGTGATCGTGTTCGGAGGGAGATCGTGGTTGGGGGGGAGATCGTGGTCATGGGAGATCATGGTCGGGGGAGAGATCATGTTTGAGTGGAGATCATGGTCGGGGTGAGATTGTGGTCGGGGGGGGAGATCGTGTTCGGGGGGAGATCGTGTTCGGGGGGAGATCGTGTTCGGGGGGAGATCGTGTTCGGGGGGAGATCGTGGTCGGGGGGAGATCGTGGTCGGGGGGAGATCGTGGTCGGGGTGTGAAAGTGGTCGGGGGGAGATCGTGGTTGGGGGGAGACTGTGGTCGGGTGACAGATCGTGGTCGGGGGGAGAGGTCGTGGTCGAGGGGGGAGATCATGGTCGGGGGGAGATCGTGGTCAGGGGAGAGATCGTGGTCGGGGGAAAATCATGGTTGAGGGGAGATCGTGGTTGGTGGGAGATCGTGGTCAGGGGGAGATCGTGGTCGGGGGGAGAGATCGTGGTTGGGGTGAGATCGTGCTCGGGGTGAGGTTGGGGTCGGGGGGAGATCGTGATCGGGGGAGAGATTGTGGTCGGGGGGAAATCGTGGTCGGGGAGAGATCGTGGTCGGGGGAGATTGTGGTTGGGGCGAGATCGTGGTCGGGGGGAGATCGTGGTCGAAGGAAATTGTGGTCGGGTGGGGAGATTGTGGTCGGGGTTAGAGTGTGGTGGGGGGCTGATCGTGGTCGCGGGGAGAACGTGGTCGGGGTGAGATCGTGGTCGGTGGGAGATCGTGGTCAGGGGGAGATCGTGGTCGGGGGGAGAGATCGTGGTTGGGGTGAGATCGTGCTCGGGGTGAGGTTGGGGTCGGGGGGAGATCGTGATCGGGGGAGAGATTGTGGTCGGGGTGAGATCGTGGTCGGGGAGAGATCGTGGTCGGGGGGAGAACGTGGTCGGGGGAGAGATTGTGGTCGGGGTGAGATCGTGGTCGGGGAGAGATCGTGGTCGGGGGAGATTGTGGTTGGGGCGAGATCGTGGTCGGGGGGAGATCGTGGTCGAAGGAAATTGTGGTCGGGTGGGGAGATTGTGGGCGGGGTTAGAGCGTGGTCGGGGGCTGATCGTGGTCGGGGGGAGAACGTGGTCGGGGTGAGATCGTGGTCGGGGGGAGAACGTGGTCGGGGGGAGATCGTGGTCGGGGGGAGATCGTGGTCGGAGGGCGGTCCTGGTCGGGGAGAGATCGTGCTCGGTGAGATCGTGGTCGGTGAGATCGCGGTCGGGGGAGATCATGGTCGGAGGGAGATCGTGGACGTGGGGGGGAGATCGTGGTCAGAGGGAGATCGTGGTCGGGGGGAGATCGTGGTCGGGAGATGATCGTGTTCGAAGGGAGATCGTGGTCATGGGGAGATCGTGGTTGGGGGGAGATCGTGGTCTGGGGGGTGAGATCGTGGTCGGGAGAGATCGTGGTTGGGGGATGATCGTGTTCGGAGGGAGATTGTGGTAGTGGGGAGATCGTGGTCTGGGGGGGGAGATCGTGGTCGGGGGAGATCGTGGTCGGGGGGAGATCGTGGTCGGGGAGTGAAAGTGGTCGGGGAGAGGTCGTGGTTGGGGGGAGACTGTGTTCGGGTGACAGATCGTGGTCGGGGGGGAAAGGTCGTGGTCGAGGGGGGAGATCGTGGTCGGGGGGAGATCATGGTCAGGGGAGATCGTGGTCGGGGGAGAGATCGTGGTCAGGGGGAGATCGTGGTCGGGGGGAGAACGTGGTCGGGGGGGAATCGTGGTCGGGCAGGTGGTCGTGTTCGAAGGGAGATGGTGGTCGGGGGGGAGATCATGGTCAGGGGAGATCGTGGTCGGGGGAGAGATCATGTTCGAGGGGAGATCGTGGTCGGGATGAGATTGTGGTCGGGGGGAGATCGTGGTCGGGGGGAGATCGTGGTCGGGGAGTGAAAGTGGTCGGGGAGAGGTCGTGGTTGGGGGGAGACTGTGTTCGGGTGACAGATCGTGGTCGGGGGGGAAAGGTCGTGGTCGAGGGGGGAGATCGTGGTCGGGGGGAGATCATGGTCGGGGGGAGATCGTGGTCAGGGGAGAGATCGTGGTCAGGGGGAGATCGTGGTCGGGGGGAGATCATGGTCAAGGGGAGATCGTGTTCGGGGGGAGATCGTGGTCGGGGGGAGATCATGGTTGAGGGGAGATTGTGTTCGGGGGGAAAATCATGGTCGGGGAGAGATCGTGGTCGGGGAGAGATTGTACTCGGGGAGAGATTGTACTCAGGGAGAGATCGTGGTCGGGGGTGAGATCGTGGTCGGGGGGAGATCGTGGTCAGTGGTAGAGATTGTTGGCGGGGTGAGATCGTGCACGGGGTGAGATCGTGGTCGGGGGGAGATCGTGGTCGGGGGGAGATCGTGGTCGGGGAGTGAAAGTGGTCGGGGGGAGATCGTGCTCAGGGGAGATCGTGGTCGGGGTGAGATCGTGGTCGGGGGGAGATCGTGTTCGGGGGGAGATCGTGTTCGGGGGGAGATCGTGGTCGGGGGGAGAGGTCGTGGTCGGGGGGAGATCGTGGTCGGGGTGAGATCGTGGTCGGGGGGAGATCGTGTTCGGGGGGAGATCGTGTTCGGGGGGAGATCGTGGTCGGGGGGAGAGGTCATGGTCGGGGGGAGATCGTGGTCGGGCGAGATCGTGGTCGGGGGGAGATCGTGGTCGGGGGGAGATCGTGGTCGGGGGGAGATTGTGGTCAGGGAGGGAGATCGTGGTTGGGGGGAGATCGTGGTCGGGGGGTGATCGTGGTCGGAGGGAGGTCCTGGTCAGGGAGAGATCGTGGTCGGCGAGATCGTGTTCGGGGGGAGATCATGGTTGAAGGGAGATCGTGGTCGGGGGGGTGATCGTGTTCGGTGGGAGATCGTGGTCGTGGGGAGATTGTGGTCGGGGAGAGATCGTGGTCGGGGAGAGATTGTGGTCGGGGGAGAGATCGTGGTTGGGGCGAGATCGTGGTCGGGGAGAGATTGTGGTCGGGGGGGAGCGTGGTCGGAGGGAGATCGTGGTGGGGGGTAGACCGTGGTCTCGCGAGATCGTGTTCGGGGGAGATCGTGGTCTGTGGGAAATTGTGGTCGGGTGGGGAGATTGTAGTCGGGGTTAGAGCGTGGTGGGGGGCTGATCATGGTCGGAGGGAGGTCGTGGTCCGGGGGAGACCGTGGTCGGGGGGATATCGTGATCGGGGTGAGATCGTGGTCAGGGGGGAGAGATCGTGGTCGGGGGGAGATCGTGGTCAGGGAGAGATCGTGGTTGTGGGGGAGAGATCATGGTCAGGGGGGAGAGATCGTGGTTGGAGGGAGATTGTGGTCGGGGGGAGATCGTGGTCAGGGGGAGAGATATCATGGTCGGGGGGAGATCGTGGTCGGGGGGAGAGAGATCGTGGTCAGGGGGAGAGATCGTGGTCGGGGCGAGATCGTGGTCGGGGAGAGATTGTGGTCGGAGGGAGATCGTGGTCAGGGGGGAGAGATCGTGGTTGGAGGGAGATTGTGGTCGGGGGGAGATCGTGGTCAGGGGGAGAGATATCATGGTCGGGGGGAGATCGTGGTCAGGGGGAGAGAGATCGTGGTCAGGGGGAGAGATCGTGGTCGGGGCGAGATCGTGGTCGGGGGGAGATCGTGGTCGGGGAGAGATTGTGGTCGGAGGGAGATCGTGGTCAGGGGGGAGAGATCGTGGTCGGGGGGAGATCGTGGTCGGGGTTAGAGCGTGGTGGGGGGCTGATCGTGGTCGGGAGGAGAACGTGGTCGGGGTGAGATCGTGGTCGGGGGGGGATCGTGGTCGGGGGGGTGATCGTGTTCGGAGGGAGATCGTGGTTGGGGGGGAGATCGTGGTCATGGGAGATCGTGGTCGGGGGAGAGATCATGTTCGAGTGGAGATCGTGGTCGGGGTGAGATTGTGGTCGGGGGGAGATCTTGTTCGGGGGGTGATCGTGGTCGGGGGAGATCGTGGTTGGGGGGAGATCGTGGTCGGGGGGATATCGTGATCGGGGTGAGATCGTGGTCAGGGGGGGAGATCGTGGTCGGGGGGAGATCGTGGTCAGGGAGAGATCGTGGTTGTGGGGGAGAGATCATGGTCAGGGGGGAGAGATCGTGGTTGGAGGGAGATTGTGGTCGGGGGGAGATCGTGGTCAGGGGGAGAGATATCATGGTCGGGGGGAGATCGTGGTCAGGGGGAGAGATCGTGGTCGGGGGGAGATCGTGGTCAGGGAGAGATCATGGTCGGGGGGGAGATTGTGGTCGGGGGAGAGCGTGGTCGGGGGGAGAGCGTGGTCGGGGGGAGAGCGTGGTCGGGGGGAGATCGTGGTGGGGAGTAGATCGTGGTTGGGAGTAGATCGTGGTTGGGAGTAGATCGTGGTTGGGGCAAGATCGTGGTCGGGGGGAGATCGTGGTCGGTGGGAAATTGTGGTCGGGGTTAGAGCGTGGTGGGGGGCTGATCGTGGTCGGGAGGAGAACGTGGTCGGGGTGAGATCGTGGTCGGGGGGAGAACGTGGTCGGGGGGGGATCGTGGTCGGGGGGGTGATCGTGTTCGGAGGGAGATCGTGGTTGGGGGGGAGATCGTGGTCGGGGGAGAGATCATGTTCGAGTGGAGATCGTGGTCGGGGTGAGATTGTGGTCGGGGGGAGATCTTGTTCGGGGGGTGATCGTGGTCGGGGGAGATCGTGGTTGGGGGGAGATCGTGGTCGGGGAGTGAAAGTGGTCAGGGGGAGATCGTGGTTGGGGGGAGAATGTGGCCGGGTGACAGATCGTGGTCGGGGGGAGAGGTCGTGGTCGAGGGGGGAGATCATGGTCGGGGGGAGAGATCATGGTCGGGGGAGATCGTGGTCGGGGGGAGATCGTGGTTGGGGGGGACATCGTGGTCGGGGGGGAGATCGTGGTCAGGGGAGAGATCGTGGTCGGGGGGAAATCGCGGTTGAGGGGAGATCGTGGTCGGTGGGAGATCGTGGTCAGGGAGAGATCGTGGTCGGGGGGAAATCAGGGTCGGGGGGAAATCAGGGTCGAGGGGAGATCGTGTTTGGGGGGAGATCGTGGTCGGGGGGAGATCATGGTTGAGGGGAGATTGTGTTCGGGGGAAAATCGTGGTCGGGGGGAGATCGTGGTCGGGGGGAGATCGTGGTCAGGGGGGGAGATCATGGTCAGGGAGAGGTCGTGGTCGGGGGGAGAGATCGTGGTTGGGGTGAGATCGTGCTCGGGGTGCGGTTGGGGTCGGGGCGAGATCGTGGTCGGGGGGAGAACGTGGTCGGGGTGAGATCGTGGTCGGGGAGAGATCGTGGTCGGGGGGAGAACGTGGTCGGGGAGGATCGTGGTCGGGCGGGAGATCGTGGTCGGTGGGAGATCGTGGTCGGGGGGAGATCGTGGTCGGGGGGCGATCATGGTTGAGGGGAGATTGTGTTCGGGAGGAAAATCATGGTCGGTGGGCGATCGTGGTCGGGGGGAGATCGTGGTCAGGGGGGGAGATCATGTTCGGGGAGAGATTGTAGTCAGGGAGAGATCGTGGTCGGGGAGAGATCGTGGTCGGGGGAGAGATCGTGGTCGGGGTGAGATTGTAGTCGGGGAGAGATCGTGGTCGGGGGTGAGATCGTGGTCGGGGGGAGATCGTGGTCGGTGGTAGAGATTGTTGTCGGGGGGAGATCGTGCACGGGGGGAGATTGTGGTCGGGGTGAGATTGTGGTCGGGGGAGATCGTGTTCAGGGGGAGATCGTGGTCGGGGGCAGATCGTGGTCGGGGGGAGATCGTGGTCGGGGGGAGATCGTGGTCGGGGGGAGATCGTGGTCGGGGGGAGATCGTGGTCGGGGAGTGAAAGTGGTCGGGGGGAGATCGTGCTCAGGGGAGATCGTGGTCGGGGTGAGATTGTGGTCGGGGGGAGATCGTGTTCGGGGGGAGATCGTGTTCGGGGGGAGATCGTGGTCGGGGGGAGATCGTGGTCGGGGGGAGATCGTGGTCGGGGAGTGAAAGTGGTCGGGCGGAGATCGTGGTCGGGGGGAGAGGTCGTGGTCGGGGGGGAGATCGTGGTCGGGGGGAGATCGTGGTCGGGGGGAGATTGTGGTCGGGGGGGGAGATCGTGGTCAAGGGAGAGATCGTGGTCGGGGGGAAATCGCGGTTGAGGGGAGATCATGGTCGGTGGGAGATCGTGGTCAGGGGGAGATCGTGGTCGGGGGGAAATCATGGTCGAGGGGAGATCGTGTTCGGGGGGAGATCGTGGTCAGGGAGAGATCGTGGTCGGGGGGAAATCAGGGTCGGGGGGAAATCAGGGTCGAGGGGAGATCGTGTTTGGGGGGAGATCGTGGTCGGGGGGAGATCATGGTTGAGGGGAGATTGTGTTCGGGGGAAAATCGTGGTCGGGGGGAGATCGTGGTCGGGGGGAGATCGTGGTCAGGGGGGGAGATCATGGTCAGGGAGAGATCGTGGTCGGGGGGAGAGATCGTGGTTGGGGTGAGATCGTGCTCGGGGTGC
This sequence comes from Somniosus microcephalus, assembly GCF_052327205.1. NCBI lineage: Eukaryota > Metazoa > Chordata > Chondrichthyes > Squaliformes > Somniosidae > Somniosus > Somniosus microcephalus. The sequence goes on from NC_140988.1 coordinate 89,147,595, forward strand.
GGTTGGGGTCGGGGCGAGATCGTGGTCGGGGGGAGAACGTGGTCGGGGTGAGATCGTGGTCGGGGAGAGATCGTGGTCGGGGGGAGAACGTGGTCGGGGAGGATCGTGGTCGGGCGGGAGATCGTGGTCGGTGGGAGATCGTGGTCGGGGGGAGATCGTGGTCGGGGGGCGATCATGGTTGAGGGGAGATTGTGTTCGGGAGGAAAATCATGGTCGGTGGGCGATCGTGGTCGGGGGGAGATCGTGGTCAGGGGGGGAGATCATGTTCGGGGAGAGATTGTAGTCAGGGAGAGATCGTGGTCGGGGAGAGATCGTGGTCGGGGGAGAGATCGTGGTCGGGGTGAGATTGTAGTCGGGGAGAGATCGTGGTCGGGGGTGAGATCGTGGTCGGGGGGAGATCGTGGTCGGTGGTAGAGATTGTTGTCGGGGGGAGATCGTGCACGGGGGGAGATTGTGGTCGGGGTGAGATTGTGGTCGGGGGAGATCGTGTTCAGGGGGAGATCGTGGTCGGGGGCAGATCGTGGTCGGGGGGAGATCGTGGTCGGGGAGTGAAAGTGGTCGGGGGGAGATCGTGCTCAGGGGAGATCGTGGTCGGGGTGAGATTGTGGTCGGGGGGAGATCGTGTTCGGGGGGAGATCGTGTTCGGGGGGAGATCGTGGTCGGGGGGAGATCGTGGTCGGGGGGAGATCGTGGTCGGGGAGTGAAAGTGGTCGGGCGGAGATCGTGGTCGGGGGGAGAGGTCGTGGTCGGGGGGGAGATCGTGGTCGGGGGGAGATCGTGGTCGGGGGGAGATTGTGGTCGGGGGGGGAGATCGTGGTCAGGGGAGAGATCGTGGTCGGGGGGAAATCGCGGTTGAGGGGAGATCATGGTCGGTGGGAGATCGTGGTCAGGGGGAGATCGTGGTCGGGGGGAAATCATGGTCGAGGGGAGATCGTGTTCAGGGGGAGATCGTGGTCGGGGAGAGATCATGGTTGAGGGGAGATTGTGGTCGGGGGAAAATCATGGTCGGGGGGAGATCGTGGTCGGGGGGAGAGATCGTGGTTGGGGTGAGATCGTGCTCGGGGTGAGGTTGGCGTCGGGGGAGAGATCGTGGTCGGGGGAGAGATTGTGGTCGGGGAGAGATCGTGGTCGGGGGGGAAAGGTCGTGGTCGAGGGGGGAGATCGTGGTCGGGGGGAGATCATGGTCGGGGGGAGATCGTGGTCAGGGGAGAGATCGTGGTCAGGGGGAGATCGTGGTCGGGGGGAGATCATGGTCAAGGGGAGATCGTGTTCGGGGGGAGATCGTGGTCGGGGGGAGATCATGGTTGAGGGGAGATTGTGTTCGGGGGGAAAATTATGGTCGGGGAGAGATCGTGGTCGGGGAGAGATTGTACTCGGGGAGAGATTGTACTCAGGGAGAGATCGTGGTCGGGGGTGAGATCGTGGTCGGGGGGAGATCGTGGTCAGTGGTAGAGATTGTTGGCGGGGTGAGATCGTGCACGGGGTGAGATCGTGGTCGGGGGGAGATCGTGGTCGGGGGGAGATCGTGGTCGGGGAGTGAAAGTGGTCGGGGGGAGATCGTGCTCAGGGGAGATCGTGGTCGGGGTGAGATCGTGGTCGGGGGGAGATCGTGTTCGGGGGGAGATCGTGTTCGGGGGGAGATCGTGGTCGGGGGGAGAGGTCGTGGTCGGGGGGAGATCGTGGTCGGGGGGAGATCGTGGTCGGGCGAGATCGTGGTCGGGGGGAGATCGTGGTCGGGGGGAGATCGTGGTCGGGGGGAGATTGTGGTCAGGGAGGGAGATCGTGGTTGGGGGGAGATCGTGGTCGGGGGGTGATCGTGGTCGGAGGGAGGTCCTGGTCAGGGAGAGATCGTGGTCGGCGAGATCGTGTTCGGGGGGAGATCATGGTTGAAGGGAGATCGTGGTCGGGGGGGTGATCGTGTTCGGTGGGAGATCGTGGTCGTGGGGAGATTGTGGTCGGGGAGAGATCGTGGTCGGGGAGAGATTGTGGTCGGGGGAGAGATCGTGGTTGGGGCGAGATCGTGGTCGGGGAGAGATTGTGGTCGGGAGCGTGGTCGGAGGGAGATCGTGGTGGGGGGTAGACCGTGGTCTCGCGAGATCGTGTTCGGGGGAGATCGTGGTCTGTGGGAAATTGTGGTCGGGTGGGGAGATTGTAGTCGGGGTTAGAGCGTGGTGGGGGGCTGATGATGGTCGGAGGGAGGTCGTGGTCCGGGGGAGACCGTGGTCGGGGGGATATCGTGATCGGGGTGAGATCGTGGTCAGGGGGGAGAGATCGTGGTCGGGGGGAGATCGTGGTCAGGGAGAGATCGTGGTTGTGGGGGAGAGATCATGGTCAGGGGGGAGAGATCGTGGTTGGAGGGAGATTGTGGTCGGGGGGAGATCGTGGTCAGGGGGAGAGATATCATGGTCGGGGGGAGATCGTGGTCGGGGGGAGAGAGATCGTGGTCAGGGGGAGAGATCGTGGTCGGGGCGAGATCGTGGTCGGGGAGAGATTGTGGTCGGAGGGAGATCGTGGTCAGGGGGGAGAGATCGTGGTTGGAGGGAGATTGTGGTCGGGGGGAGATCGTGGTCAGGGGGAGAGATATCATGGTCGGGGGGAGATCGTGGTCAGGGGGAGAGAGATCGTGGTCAGGGGGAGAGATCGTGGTCGGGGCGAGATCGTGGTCGGGGGGAGATCGTGGTCGGGGAGAGATTGTGGTCGGAGGGAGATCGTGGTCAGGGGGGAGAGATCGTGGTCGGGGGGAGATCGTGGTCGGGGAGTAGATCGTGGTTGGGAGTAGATCGTGGTTGGGAGTAGATCGTGGTTGGGGCAAGATCGTGGTCGGGGGGAGATCGTGGTCGGTGGGAAATTGTGGTCGGGGTTAGAGCGTGGTGGGGGGCTGATCGTGGTCGGGAGGAGAACGTGGTCGGGGTGAGATCGTGGTCGGGGGAGAGATCATGTTCGAGTGGAGATCGTGGTCGGGGTGAGATTGTGGTCGGGGGGAGATCTTGTTCGGGGGGTGATCGTGGTCGGGGGAGATCGTGGTTGGGGGGAGATCGTGGTCGGGGGGATATCGTGATCGGGGTGAGATCGTGGTCAGGGGGGGAGATCGTGGTCGGGGGGAGATCGTGGTCAGGGAGAGATCGTGGTTGTGGGGGAGAGATCATGGTCAGGGGGGAGAGATCGTGGTTGGAGGGAGATTGTGGTCGGGGGGAGATCGTGGTCAGGGGGAGAGATATCATGGTCGGGGGGAGATCGTGGTCAGGGGGAGAGAGATCGTGGTCAGGGGGAGAGATCGTGGTCAGGGGGAGAGATCGTGGTCGGGGAGAGATTGTGGTCGGAGGGAGATCGTGGTCAGGGGGGAGAGATCGTGGTCAGGGGGAGATCGTGGTCAGGGAGAGATCATGGTCGGGGGGGAGATTGTGGTCGGGGGAGAGCGTGGTCGGGGGGAGAGCGTGGTCGGGGGGAGAGCGTGGTCGGGGGGAGATCGTGGTGGGGAGTAGATCGTGGTTGGGAGTAGATCGTGGTTGGGAGTAGATCGTGGTTGGGGCAAGATCGTGGTCGGGGGGAGATCGTGGTCGGTGGGAAATTGTGGTCGGGGTTAGAGCGTGGTGGGGGGCTGATCGTGGTCGGGAGGAGAACGTGGTCGGGGTGAGATCGTGGTCGGGGGGAGAACGTGGTCGGGGGGGGATCGTGGTCGGGGGGGTGATCGTGTTCGGAGGGAGATCGTGGTTGGGGGGAGATCGTGGTCGGGGGAGAGATCATGTTCGAGTGGAGATCGTGGTCGGGGTGAGATTGTGGTCGGGGGGAGATCTTGTTCGGGGGGTGATCGTGGTCGGGGGAGATCGTGGTTGGGGGGAGATCGTGGTCGGGGAGTGAAAGTGGTCAGGGGGAGATCGTGGTTGGGGGGAGAATGTGGCCGGGTGACAGATCGTGGTCGGGGGGAGAGGTCGTGGTCGAGGGGGGAGATCATGGTCGGGGGGAGAGATCATGGTCGGGGGAGATCGTGGTCGGGGGGAGATCGTGGTCGGGGGGGACATCGTGGTCGGGGGGGAGATCGTGGTCAGGGGAGAGATCGTGGTCGGGGGGAAATCGCGGTTGAGGGGAGATCGTGGTCGGTGGGAGATCGTGGTCAGGGAGAGATCGTGGTCGGGGGGAAATCAGGGTCGGGGGGAAATCAGGGTCGAGGGGAGATCGTGTTTGGGGGGAGATCGTGGTCGGGGGGAGATCATGGTTGAGGGGAGATTGTGTTCGGGGGAAAATCGTGGTCGGGGGGAGATCGTGGTCGGGGGGAGATCGTGGTCAGGGGGGGAGATCATGGTCAGGGAGAGATCGTGGTCGGGGGGAGAGATCGTGGTTGGGGTGAGATCGTGCTCGGGGTGCGGTTGGGGTCGGGGCGAGATCGTGGTCGGGGGGAGAACGTGGTCGGGGTGAGATCGTGGTCGGGGAGAGATCGTGGTCGGGGGGAGAACGTGGTCGGGGAGGATCGTGGTCGGGCGGGAGATCGTGGTCGGTGGGAGATCGTGGTCGGGGGGAGATCGTGGTCGGGGGGCGATCATGGTTGAGGGGAGATTGTGTTCGGGAGGAAAATCATGGTCGGTGGGCGATCGTGGTCGGGGGGAGATCGTGGTCAGGGGGGGAGATCATGTTCGGGGAGAGATTGTAGTCAGGGAGAGATCGTGGTCGGGGAGAGATCGTGGTCGGGGGAGAGATCGTGGTCGGGGTGAGATTGTAGTCGGGGAGAGATCGTGGTCGGGGGTGAGATCGTGGTCGGGGGGAGATCGTGGTCGGTGGTAGAGATTGTTGTCGGGGGGAGATCGTGCACGGGGGGAGATTGTGGTCGGGGTGAGATTGTGGTCGGGGGAGATCGTGTTCAGGGGGAGATCGTGGTCGGGGGCAGATCGTGGTCGGGGGGAGATCGTGGTCGGGGGGAGATCGTGGTCGGGGGGAGATCGTGGTCGGGGGGAGATCGTGGTCGGGGGGAGATCGTGGTCGGGGAGTGAAAGTGGTCGGGGGGAGATCGTGGTCGGGGGGAGATCGTGGTCGGGGAGTGAAAGTGGTCGGGGGGAGATCGTGGTCGGGGGGAGATCGTGGTCGGGGTGAGATTGTGGTCGGGGGGAGATCGTGTTCGGGGGGAGATCGTGTTCGGGGGGAGATCGTGGTCGGGGGGAGATCGTGGTCGGGGGGAGATCGTGGTCGGGGAGAGAAAGTGGTCGGGCGGAGATCGTGGTCGGGGGGAGAGGTCGTGGTCGGGGGGGAGATCGTGGTCGGGGGGAGATCGTGGTCGGGGGGAGATTGTGGTCGGGGGGGGAGATCGTGGTCAGGGGAGAGATCGTGGTCGGGGGGAAATCGAGGTTGAGGGGAGATCATGGTCGGTGGGAGATCGTGGTCAGGGGGAGATCGTGGTCGGGGGGAAATCATGGTCGAGGGGAGATCGTGTTCGGGGGGAGATCGTGGTCGGGGAGAGATCATGGTTGAGGGGAGATTGTGGTCGGGGGAAAATCATGGTCGGGGGGAGATCGTGGTCGGGGGGAGAGATCGTGGTTGGGGTGAGATCGTGCTCGGGGTGAGGTTGGCGTCGGGGGAGAGATCGTGGTCGGGGGAGAGATTGTGGTCGGGGAGAGATCGTGGTCGGCGGGAGATCATGGTCGGGGGGAGATCGCGGTCAGGGAGAGATCGTGGTCGGAGGGAGATCGTGGTCAGGGGGGAGAGATCGTGGTCGGGGGGAGATCGTGGTCGGGGAGAGATCGTGGTTGGGGGGAGATCGTGGTCGGGGAGAGATCGTGGTCGGGGGAGATCGTGGTCGGGGGGAGAGCGTGGTCGGGGGGAGATCGTGGTGGGGAGTAGATCGTGGTTGGGGCGAGACCATGGTCGGGGGGAGATCGTGGTCGGTGGGAAATTGTGGTTGGGTGGGGAGATTGTGGTCGGGGTTAGAGCGTGGTCGGGGTGAGATCGTGGTAGGGGGGAGATCGTGGTCGGGGAGAGGTCGTGGTCGGGGGGAGATTGTGGTCGGGGGGAGATTGTGGTCGGGGGAGATTGTGGTCGGGGGGAGATTGTGGTCGGGGGGAGATTGTGGTCGGGGGGAGATCGTGGTCGGGGGAGATCGTGGTCGGGGGGAGATCGTGGTGGGGAGTAGATCGTGGTTGGGGCGAGATCGTGGTCGGGGGGAGAACGTGGTCGGGGTGAGATCGTGGTCGGGGGGAGAACGTGGTCGGGGGGGATCGTTTTCGGGCGGGTGATCGTGTTCGGAGGGAGATGGTGGTCGGGGGGGGAGATCATGCTCAGGGGAGATCGTGGTCGGGGGAGAGATCATGTTCGAGGGGAGATCGTGGTCGGGGTGAGATTCTGGTCGGGGGGAGAGATCGTGGTCGGGGGAGATCGTGGTCGGGGGGAGATCGTGGTCGTGGGGAGATCGTGGTCAGGGGAGAGATCGTGGTCGGGGGGAAATCGCGGTTATGGGGAGATCGTGGTCGGTGGGAGATCGTGGTCAGGGGGAGATCGTGGTCGGGGGGAGATCATGGTCGAGGGGAGATCGTGGTCGGGGGGAGATCGTGGTCGGGGGGCGATCATGGTTGAGGGGAGATTGTGTTCGGGGGGAAAATCATGGTCGGTGGGCGATCGTGGTCGGGGGGAGATCGTGGTCAGGGGGGGAGATCGTGTTCGGGGAGAGATCGTGGTCGGGGAGAGATCGTGGTCGGGGAGAGATCGTGGTCGGGGGAGAGATCGTGGTCGGGGTGAGATTGTAGTCGGGGAGAGATCGTGGTCGGGGGTGAGATCGTGGTCGGGGGGAGATCGTGGTCGGTGGTAGAGATTGTTGTCTGGGGGAGATCATGGTCAGGGGGAGATCGTGGTCAGGGGGAGATTGTGTTCGGGGGGAGATCGTGGTCGGGGGGAGATCGTGGTCGGGGGGAGATCGGGGGGAGATCGTGGTCGGGGGGAGATCGTGGTCGGGGAGTGAAAGTGGTCGGGGGGAGATCGTGCTCAGGGGAGATCGTGGTCGGGGTGAGATTGTGGTCGGGGTGAGATCGTGTTCGGGGTGAGATCGTGTTCGGGGTGAGATCGTGTTCGGGGGGAGATCGTGGTCGGGGGGAGATTGTGGTCGGGGGGAGATCGTGTTCGGGGGGAGATCGTGTTCGGGGGGAGATCGTGGTCGGGGGGAGATCGTGGTCGGGGAGTGAAAGTGGTCGGGCGGAGATCGTGGTCGGGGGGAGAGGTCGTGGTCGGTGGGAGATAGTGGTCGGGGGGAGAGGTCGTGGTCGGGGGGGAGATCGTGGTCGGGGGAGATCGTGGTCGGGGGGAGATCGTGGTCGGGGGGAGATCGTGGTCGGGGGGAGATCGTGGTCGGGGGGTGATCGTGATCGGAGGGAGGTCCTGGTCAGGGAGAGATCGTGGTCGGTGAGATCGTGGTCGGGGGGGAGATCATGGTTGAAGGGAGATCGTGGTCGGGGGGGTGATCATGTTCGGTGGGAGATCATGGTCGTGGGGAGATTGTGGTTGGGGAGAGATTGTGGTCGGGGGAGAGATCGTGGTTGGGGAGAGATCGTGGTCGGGGAGAGATTGTGGTCGGGGGGGAGCGTGGTCGGAGGGAGATCGTGGTGGGGGGTAGATCGTGGTCTCGCGAGATCGTGTTCGGGGGAGATCGTGGTCTGTGGAAATTGTGTTCGGGTGGGGAGATTGTAGTCGGGGTTAGAGCATGGTGGGGGGCTGATCATGGTCGGAGGGAGGTCGTGGTCGGGGGAGATCGTGGTCGGGCGGAGAGCGTGGTCGGGGGGAGATCGTGGTGGGGAGTAGATCATGGTTGGGGCGAGATCGTGGTCGGGGGGAGAACGTGGTCGGGGTGAGATCGTGGTCGGGGGAGAACGTGGTCGGGGGGGATCGTGGTCGGGCGGGTGATCGTGTTCGGAGGGAGATGGTGGTCGGGGGGGGAGATCATGCTCAGGGGAGATCGTGGTCTGGGGAGAGATCATGTTCGAGGGGAGATCGTGGTCGGGGGAGAGATCATGTTCGAGGGGAGATCGTGGTCGGGGTGAGATTGTGGTCGGGGGGAGAGATCGTGGTCGGGGGAGATCGTGGTTGGGGGGAGATCGTGGTCAGGGGAGATATCGTGGTCGGGGGGAAATCGCGGTTATGGGGAGATCGTGGTCGGTGGGAGATCGTGGTCGGGGGGAGATCGTGGTCGGGGGGAGATCGTGGTCGGGGGGAGATCGTGGTCGGTGGGCGATCGTGGTCGGGGGGAGATCGTGGTCAGGGGGGGAGATCATGTTCGGGGAGAGATCGTGGTCGGGGAGAGATTGTAGTCGGGGAGAGATCGTGGTCGGGGAGAGATTGTGTTCGGGGGGAGATCATGGTCGGGGGAGAGATCGTGGTCGGAGGGAGAACGTGGTCGGGGGGAGATCATGGTCGGGGGGAGATAATGGTCGGGGGGAGATGGTTGTCAGGGGGAGAGATCGTGGTCGGGGGGGAGATCATGGTCGGGGGAGAGATCGTGGTCAGAGGGAGAACGTGGTCGGGGGGGGGAGATCGTGGTCGGGAGGGGAGATCATGGTCAGGGGGAGATCATGGTTGGGGGGAGATCATGGTCAGGGAGATCATGGTCGGGGGAGAGATCATGGTCGGGGAGATCATGGTCAGGGGAGAGATCGTGGTCGGAGGGAGAACGTGGTCGGGGGGAGATCATGGTCGGGGGGAGATAATGGTCGGGGGGAGATGGTTGTCAGGGGGAGAGATCGTGGTCGGGGGGGAGATGGTGGTCAGGGGGAGAGATCGTGGTCGGGGGGGCAGATCGTGGTCGGGGGGGAAGATCGTGGACGAGGAGAGATCGTGGTCGGGGGAGATCGTGGTCGGGGGGGAGATCATGGTCGGGGGAGAGATCGTGGTCAGAGGGAGAGATCATGGTCGGGGAGATCATGGTCAGGGGAGAGATCGTGGTCGGAGGGAGAACGTGGTCGGGGGGAGATCATGGTCGGGGGGAGATAATGGTCGGGGGGAGATGGTTGTCAGGGGGAGAGATCGTGGTCGGGGGGGAGATGGTGGTCAGGGGGAGAGATCGTGGTCAGGGGGGCAGATCGTGGTCGGGGGGGAAGATCGTGGACGAGGAGAGATCGTGGTCGGGGGAGATCGTGGTCGGGGGGAGATCGTGGTCGGGGGGAGAGATCGTGGTCGGGGGGAGAGATCGTGGTTGGGGGGAGAGATCGTGGTGGGGGGGAGATGGTGGTCAGGGGGAGAGATCGTGGTCGGGGGGAGATCGTGGTCGAGGAGAGATCGTGGTCGGGGGGAGATCATGTTCAGGGGGGAGATCATGGTGGGGGGGGAGATCGTGGTCGGGGGGAGATCATGGTCGAGGAGATCGTGGTCGGGGATAGATCGTGGTCGGAGGGAGATCGTGGTCGGGGGGGGAGATCGTGGTTGGGGGGGAGATCGTGGTCGTGGAGGAGATCATGGTCGGGGGGAGATCATGGTCGGGGTGAGATTGTGGTCGGGGGGAGAGGTCGTGGTCGGGGGGAGAGATCATGGTTGGGGGAGATCGTGGTCGGGGGCAGATCGTGGTCACGGGAGAGATCGTGGTCGGGGGGAAATCGCGGATGAGGGGAGATCGTGGTCGGTGGGAGATCGTGGTCAGGGGGAGATCGTGATCGGGGCAGATCATGGTCGAGGGGAGATCGTGGTCGGGGGGAGAACATGGTCAGGGGGGGAGATCATGGTCGGGGAGAGATCGTGGTCGGAGAGAGATTGTGGTCGGGGGGAGATCGTGGTCGGGGGTTGAGCATGTTCGGAGGGAAATCGTGGTCGGGGGGAGATCATGGTCGGGGGGAGATCGTGGTCTGGGGGTGATCGTGTTCGGAGGGAGAGCGTGGTCAGAGGGGGAGATCGTGGTCGGGGGTAGATGGCTGGGGGGAGATCGTGGTCGGGGGATGATCGTGTTCGGAGGGAGATCGTGGTCTGGGGGGGAGATCGTGGTCTGGGGGGGAGATCGTGGTCGGGGGGAGATCGTGGTCGGGGGGAGATCGTGGTCGGGAGAGATCGTGGTCGGGGGGAGATCGTGGTCGGGGGGATGATTGTGTTTGGAAGGAGATCATGGTCAGGGGAGATCGTGGTCATGGGGAGAACGTGGTCAGGGGGGAGATTGTGGTTGGGGGGAGAGAGATCGTGGTCGGGGGGGAGATGGTGGTCGGGGAGAGATGGTGGTCGGGGAGAAATCGTGGTCGGAGGGAGATCGTGGTCGGGGAGAGATCGTGGTCGGGGAGAGATTGTGGTCGGGGGGGAGCGTGGTCAGAGGGAGATCGTGGTGGGAGGTAGATCGTGGTCTCGCGAGGTCGTGGTCGGGGGGGGAGCGTGGTCAGTGGGAAATAGTGGTCGGGTGGGGAGATTGTATTCGGGGTTAGAGCAAGGTGGGGGGCTGATCATGGTCGGAGGGAGGTCGTGGTCGGGGGGAGATTGTGGTCGGGGGAGATCGTGGTCGGGGGGTGATCATGGTCGGGGAGAGATCGTGGTCGGGGGGTGATCGTGGTCAGGGGGGTGATCGTGTTCGGAGGGAGATCGTGGTCGGTGGGAGACCGTGGTTGGGGGGAGATCGTGGTCGGGGGTGATCGTGTACGGAGGGAGATCGTGGTCAGGGGGAGAGATCGCGGTCGGGGGGAGAGATCGTGGTCGGGGGAGATCGTGGATGGGGTAGAGCGTGGTCGGGGGGAGATCGTGGTGGGGGAGACTGTGGTCGGGGCGAGATCGTGTTCGGGGGGAGATCATGGTCGGGGGGAGATCGTGTTCGGGGGTTAGATCATGGTCGGGGGAGAGATCATGGTTGTGGGGGAGAGATCATGGTCAGTGGGGAGAGATCGTGGTTGGAGGGAGATTGTGGTCGGGGGGAGATCGTGGTCAGGGGGAGAGATATCGTGGTCGGGGGGAGATCATGGTCGGGGGGAGAGAGATCGTGGTCAGGGGGAGAGATCGTGGTCGGGGGGAGAGCGTGGTCGTGGGGAGATCGTAGTCAGCGGGGAGATTGTGGTTGAGGGGAGAGAGAGCGTGGTCGGGGGGAGATCGTTGTCGGGGAGATATCGGGGAGAGATCGCGGTCGGAGGGAGATCGTGGTCGGGGAGAGATCCTGGTTGGGGGGAGATTGTGGTCGGGGGGAGCGTGGTCGGAGGGAGATCGTGGTGGGGGTTAGATCGTGGTCGGGCAAGATCGTGGTCGGAGGGGAGATCGTGGTCGGTGGGAAATTGTGGTCGGGTGGGGAGATTGTAGTCGGGGTTAGAGCGTGGTGGGGGGCTGATCATGGTCGGAGGGAGGTCATGGTCGGGGGGAGATCAAGGTCGGGGGGAGATCATGGTCGGGGGGAGATCGTGGTCAGGGGGAGATCGTGGTTGGGGGGAGATCGTGGTCGGGGGGAGATCGTGGTCGGGGGGAGATCGTGGTCAGGGGGGGAGATCGTGGTCAGGGTGAGATCATGTTTGGGGGGAGTTCGTGGTCGGGGTGAGATCATGGTTGGGGAGAGTTTGTGGTCGGGTGGTGATCATGGTCGGGGGTGTGATAATGTTCGGAGGGAGATCATGGTTGGGGGGAGACCGTGGTCGGGGGGATATCGTGGTCTGGGGGATAGATCATGGTCGGGGTAGAGATCGTGGTCGGCGGGGAGAGATCATGGTCAGGGGGGAGGGATCGTGGTTGGAGTGAGATTGTGGTCGGGGGGGAGATCGTGGTCAGGGGGAGAGATATCGTGGTCAGTGGGGAGAGATCGTGGTCAGGGGGAGATCGTGGTTGTGGGGAGATCGTGGTCAGCGGGGAGACTGTGGTTGTGGGGAGATCGTAGTCAGCGGGGAGATTGTGGTTGCGGGGAGAGAGATTTTGGTCGGGGGTGATCGTGGTCGGGTGGAGATCGAGGTTGGGGGGAGGTCATGGTCAGGGGGAGATTTTGGTCGAGGAGAGATCGTGGTCGGGGGGAGATCATGGTCGGGGGTGAGATCATGGTCGGGGAGAGATCGTGGTCGGGGAGAGATCGTGGTCGGGCAGAGATCGTGGTCGGGGGGAGATCGTGGTCGGGGGGAGAACGTGGTCGGGGGGGAGATTGTGGTCGGGGGAGATTGTGGTCGGGGGGGGCGATCGTGGTAGGGGGGAGATCGTGGTCGGTGAGAACGTGGTCGGGGGAGATCATGGTCGGAGGGAGATCGTGGAAGTGGGGGGGAGATCGTGGTCAGAGGGAGATCGTGGTCTGGGGGTGATCGTGTTCGGAGGGAGAGCGTGGTCAGAGGGGGAGATCGTGGTCGGGGGTAGATGGCTGGGGGGAGATCGTGGTCGGGGGATGATCGTGTTCAGAGGGAGATCGTGGTCTGGGGGGGAGATCGTGGTCGGGAGAGATCGTGGTCGGGGGGAGATCGTGGTCGGGGGGGGGATCGTGGTCGGGAGAGACCGTGGTCGGGGGGAGATCGTGGTCGGGGGTGAGATCATGGTCGGGGAGAGATTGTGGTCGGGGGGAGATCGTGGTCGGGGGGAGATCATGGTCGGGGGGAGAACGTGGTCGGGGGAGATCATGGTCGGAGGGAGATCGTGGAAGTGGGGGGGAGATCGTGGTCAGAGGGAGATCGTGGTCAGGGGCGGATCGTGGTCGGGGGGAGATCGTGGTCGGGGGTTGAGCATGTTCGGAGGGAAATCGTGGTCGGGGGGAGATCATGGTCGGGGGGAGATCGTGGTCTGGGGGTGATCGTGTTCGGAGGGAGAGCGTGGTCAGAGGGGGAGATCGTGGTCGGGGGTAGATGGCTGGGGGGAGATCGTGGTCGGGGGATGATCGTGTTCGGAGGGAGATCGTGGTCTGGGGGGGAGATCGTGGTCTGGGGGGGAGATCGTGGTCGGGGGGAGATCGTGGTCGGGGGGAGATCGTGGTCGGGGGGAGATCGTGGTCGGGGGGAGATCGTGGTCGGGAGAGATCGTGGTCGGGGGGAGATCGTGGTCGGGGGGATGATTGTGTTTGGAGGGAGATCATGGTCAGGGGAGATCGTGGTCATGGGGAGAACGTGGTCAGGGGGGAGATTGTGGTTGGGGGGAGAGAGATCGTGGTCAGGGGGGAGATGGTGGTCGGGGAGAGATGGTGGTCGGGGAGAAATCGTGGTCGGAGGGAGATCGTGGTCGGGGAGAGATCGTGGTCGGGGAGAGATTGTGGTCGGGGGGGAGCGTGGTCAGAGGGAGATCGTGGTGGGAGGTAGATCGTGGTCTCGCGAGGTCGTGGTCGGGGGGGGAGCGTGGTCAGTGGGAAATAGTGGTCGGGTGGGGAGATTGTAGTCGGGGTTAGAGCAAGGTGGGGGGCTGATCATGGTCGGAGGGAGGTCGTGGTCGGGGGGAGATTGTGGTCGGGGGAGATCGTGGTCGGGGGGAGAGCATGGTCGGGGAGAGATCGTGGTCGGGGGGTGATCGTGGTCAGGGGGGTGATCGTGTTCGGAGGGAGATCGTGGTCGGTGGGAGACCGTGGTCGGGGGGAGATCGTGGTCGGGGGTGATCGTGTACGGAGGGAGATCGTGGTCAGGGGGAGAGATCGCGGTCGGGGGGAGAGATCGTGGTCGGGGGAGATCGTGGATGGGGTAGAGCGTGGTCGGGGGGAGATCATGGTGGGGGAGACTGTGGTCGGGGCGAGATCGTGTTCGGGGGTTAGATCATGGTCGGGGGAGAGATCATGGTTGTGGGGGAGAGATCATGGTCAGTGGGGAGAGATCGTGGTTGGAGGGAGATTGTGGTCGGGGGGAGATCGTGGTCAGGGGGAGAGATATCGTGGTCGGGGGGAGATCATGGTCGGGGGGAGAGAGATCGTGGTCAGGGGGAGAGATCGTGGTCGGGGGGAGAGCGTGGTCGTGGGGAGATCGTAGTCAGCGGGGAGATTGTGGTTGAGGGGAGAGAGAGCGTGGTCGGGGGGAGATCGTTGTCGGGGAGATATCGTGGTCGGGGAGAGATCGCGGTCGGAGGGAGATCGTGGTTGGGGAGAGATCCTGGTTGGGGGGAGATTGTGGTCGGGGGGAGCGTGGTCGGAGGGAGATCGTGGTGGGGGTTAGATCGTGGTCGGGCAAGATCGTGGTCGGAGGGGAGATCGTGGTCGGTGGGAAATTGTGGTCGGGTGGGGAGATTGTAGTCGGGGTTAGAGCGTGGTGGGGGGCTGATCATGGTCGGAGGGAGGTTATGGTCGGGGGGAGATCAAGGTCGGGGGGAGATCATGGTCGGGGGGAGATCGTGGTCAGGGGGAGATCGTGGTTGGGGGGAGATCGTGGTCGGGGGGAGATCGTGGTCGGGGGGAGATCGTGGTCGGGGGGGAGATCGTGGTCAGGGTGAGATCATGTTTGGGGGGAGTTCGTGGTCGGGGTGAGATCATGGTTGGGGAGAGTTTGTGGTCGGGTGGTGATCATGGTCGGGGGTGTGATAATGTTCGGAGGGAGATCGTGGTTGGGGGGAGACCGTGGTCGGGGGGATATCGTGGTCTGGGGGATAGATCATGGTTGGGGGAGAGATCGTGGTCGGCGGGGAGAGATCATGGTCAGGGGGGAGGGATCGTGGTTGGAGTGAGATTGTGGTCGGGGGGGAGATCGTGGTCAGGGGGAGAGATATCGTGGTCGGGGGGAGATCGTGGTCGGGGGGAGAGAGATCGTGGTCAGTGGGGAGAGATCGTGGTCAGGGGGAGATCGTGGTTGTGGGGAGATCGTGGTCAGCGGGGAGACTGTGGTTGTGGGGAGATCGTGGTCAGCGGGGAGATTGTGGTTGCGGGGAGAGAGATTTTGGTCGGGGGTGATCGTGGTCGGGTGGAGATCGAGGTTGGGGGGAGGTCATGGTCGGGGGGAGATTTTGGTCGAGGAGAGATCGTGGTCGGGGGGAGATCCTGGTCGGGGGTGAGATCATGGTCGGGGAGAGATCGTGGTCGGGGAGAGATCGTGGTCGGGCAGAGATCGTGGTCGGGGGGAGATCGTGGTCGGGGGGAGAACGTGGTCGGGGGGGAGATTGTGGTCGGGGGAGATTGTGGTCGGGGGGGGCGATCGTGGTAGGGGGGAGATCGTGGTCGGTGAGAACGTGGTCGGGGGAGATCATGGTCGGAGGGAGATCGTGGAAGTGGGGGGGAGATCGTGGTCAGAGGGAGATCGTGGTCAGGGGGGGATCGTGGTCGGGGTTTGAGCATGTTCGGAGGGAAATCGTGGTCGGGGGGAGATCATGGTCGGGGGGAGATCATGGTCTGGGGGTGATCGTGTTCGGAGGGAGAGCGTGGTCAGAGGGGGAGATCGTGGTCGGGGGTAGATGGCTGGGGGGAGATCGTGGTCGGGGGATGATCGTGTTCGGAGGGAGATCGTGGTCTGGGGGGGAGATCGTGGTCGGGAGAGATCGTGGTCGGGGGGAGATCGTGGTCGGGGGGGGGATCGTGGTCGGGAGAGACCGTGGTCGGGGGGAGATCGTGGTCGGGGGGATGATTGTGTTTGGAGGGAGATCATGGTCGGGGGAGATCGTGGTCGTGGGGAGAACGTGGTCAGGGGGGAGATTGTGGTTGGGGGGAGAGAGATCGTGATCGGGGGGGAGATCGTGGTCGGGGAGAGATTGTGGTCGGGGGGGGAGCGTGGTCAGAGGGAGATCGTGGTGGGGGGTAGATCGTGGTCTCGCGAGGTCGTGGTCGGGGGGAGATCGTGTTCAGTGGGAAATAGTGGTCGGGTGGGGAGATTGTAGTCGGGGTTAGAGCATGGTGGGGGGCTGATCATGGTCGGAGGGAGGTCGTGGTCGGGGGGAGATCGTGGTCAGGGGAGAGATCGTGGTCGGGGGGAGATCGTGGTCATGGGGAGATCGTGGTCAGGGGGGAGATTGTGGTTGGGGGGAGAGAGATCGTGGTCGGGGGGACATTGTGGTCGGGAGTGAGATCGTGGTCGGAAGGAGGTCGGGGGCCGGGGGTGATCGTGGTCGGAGGGAGGTCTTGGTCGGGGAGAGATCGTGGTCAGTGAGATCATGGTCGGTGAGCTCGTGGTCGGGGGAGATCGTGGTTGGAGTGAGATTGTGGACAGGGGGGGAGATCGTAGTCAGAGGGAGATCGTGGTCGGGGGAGATCGTGGTTGGAGTGAGATTGTGGACAGGGGGGGAGATCGTAGTCAGAGGGAGATCGTGGTCAGGGGGAGATTGTGGTCGGGGGGAGACCGTGGCCGGGGGGAGATCGTGGCCGGGGGGAGATCGTGGTCGGGGAGAGATCGTGGTCGGGGAGAGATCGTGGTCGGGGGGAGCGTGATCGGAGGGAGATCGTGGTGAGGGGTAGATCGTGGTCTCGCGAGATCGTGGTCGGGGGAGATCGTGGTCGGTGGGAAATTGTGGTCGGGTGGGGAGATTGTAGTCGGGGTTAGAGCGTGGTGGGGTCTGATCATGGTCGGTCGGAGGGAGGTCGTGGTCGGTGGGAGATCATGGTCGGGAGGAGATCATGGACGGGGAGAGATCATGGTCAGTGGGGAGAGATCGTGGTCAGGGGGAGATCGTGGTTGTGGGGAGATCGTGGTCAGGGGGGAGATTGTGGTTGCGGGGAGAGAGATTTTGGTCGGGGGAGATCGTGGTCGGGTGGAGATCAAGGTTGGGGGGAGATCATGGTCGGGTGGAGATTTTGGTCAGGGAGAGATCGTAGTCGGGGGAGATCGTGGCCGGTGATGGAGATCGTGGTTGGGGGAGATCGTGGTCGGGAGAGATCATGGTCGGGGGTAGATCGTGTTCGGGGGAGATCGTGGTCGGGGGAAGAGCGTGGTCGGGGGGAGAGCGTGGTCGGAGGGAGAGCGTGGTCGGGGGGGAGCGTGGTCGGAGGGAGAGCGTGGTCGGGGGGGAGAGTGTGGTCGGGGGAAATTGTGGTCGGGGTAGATCGTGGTCGGGGGGAGAGATCGTGGTCGGGGGAGAGCTTGGTCCGTGGGGGAGATTGTGGTCTGGGGGAGATCGTGGTCGGGGGGAGAGATCGTGGTCGGAGGGAGAGCGTGGTCGGGGGGGAGCGTGGTCGGAGGGAGAGCGTGGTCGGGGGGGAGAGTGTGGTCGGGGGAAATTGTGGTCGGGGTAGATCGTGGTCGGGGGGAGAGATCGTGGTCGGGGGAGAGCTTGGTCCGTGGGGGAGATTGTGGTCTGGGGGAGATCGTGGTCGGGGGGAGAGATCGTGGTCGGGGCGGGGGAGCCTGGTCCACGGGGAGATTGCGGTCGGAGAGAAATCGTGGTCGGGGGGAGAGATCGTGGTCGGGGGGAGATCGTGGCCGGGGGAGATCGTGGTCGGGGGAGAGCTCGTGGTTGGTGGGAGAGATGGTGGTCGGGGGGAGATTGTGGTCGGGGGGGAGAGCGTGGTCGGGGGCAGATCGTGGTCAGTGGGACCTTGTGGTCGGGGGAGAGCTCGTGGTCGGTGGGAGAGATCGTGGTCAGGGGGAGATCGTGGCCGGGGGACATCGTGGTCGGGGGAGAGCTCGTGGTCGGTGGGAGAGATCGTGGTCGGGGGGAGATCGTGGTCGGGGGGAGATCGTGGTCGGGGGGAGATCGTGGTCAGGGGGAGATCGTGGCCGGGGGAGATCCTGGTCGGGGGAGAGCTCGTGGTCGGTGGGAGAGATGGTGGTCGCGGGGAGATTGTGTTCGGAGGGAGATCGTGGTCGTGGGGAGATCGTGGTCGGGGGGAGATCATAGTCGACGGGGGAGATCGTGGTCAGAGGAAGATTGTGATGGGGGGAGATCATGGTCGGGGGTGAGATCATGGTCGGGGAGAGATTGTGGTCGGGCGGAGATCGTGGTCGGGGGGAGATCGTGGTAGGGGGGAGATCGTGGTCGGGGGAGATTGTGGTCGGGTGGAGATCGTGGTAGGGGGGAGATCGTGGTAGGCGGGAGATCGTGGTCGGTGAGATCATGGTCGGGGGAGATCATGGTCGGAGGGAGATTGTGGACGTGGGGGGGGAGATCGTGGTCAGAGGGAGATTGTGGTCGGGGTGAGATCGTGGTCTGGGGGGTGAACGTGTTCGGAGGGAGAGCGTGGTCAGAGGGAGAGATCGTGGTCGGGGGTAGATGGCTGGGGGGAGATCATGGTCGGGGGATGATCGTGTTCGGAGGGAGATCGTGGTCAGGGGGAGATCGTGGGCTGGGGTGGAGATCGTGGTCGGGAGAGATCGTGGTCGGGGGTAGATCGTGTTCGGGGGGAGATCGTGGTCGGGGTGAGATCGTGGTCGGGGGGAGATCGTGGTCGGGGGAGATCGTGGTCGGGGGGAGATCGTGGTCGGGGGGAGATCGTGGTCAGGGGGAGATCGTGGGCTGGGGTGGAGATCGTGGTCGGGAGAGATCGTGGTCGGGGGTAGATCGTGTTCGGGGGGAGATCGTGGTCGGGGTGAGATCGTGGTCGGGGGGAGATCGTGGTCGGGGGAGATCGTGGTCGGGGGAGATCGTGGTCGGGGGGAGATCGTGGTCGTGGGGAGATCGTGGTCGGGGGAGATCGTGGTCGGGGAGAGATCGTGGTCGGGGAGAGATCGTGGTCGGGGAGAGATCATCGTCGGAGGGAGATCGTGATCGGGGAGAGATCGTGGTCGGGGAGAGATTGTGGTCGGGGGGGAGCGTGGTCGGAGGGTGTTCGTGGTGGGGGGTAGATCGTGGTCGGTGGGAAATTGTGGTCGGGTGGGGAGATTGTAGTTTGGGTTAGAGCGTGGTGGGGGGCTGATCATGGTCGGAGGGAGGTCGTGGTCGGGGGGATATCGTGATCGGGGGGAGACCGTGGTCGGGGGTAGATCGTGGTTGGGGGGAGTTCGTGGTCAGGGTGATCGTGTTCGGAGGGAGAGATCTTGTTTGGGGGGAGATCGTGGTGGGGGAGATTGTGGTGGGGGGAGAGAGAGCGTGGTCGGGGGGAGATCGTGTTCGGGTGGAGATCGAGGTTGGGGGGAGATCATGGTCGGGGGGAGATTGTGGTCAGGGAGAGATCGTGGTCAGGGGGGAGATCGTAGTCGGGGGAGATCGTGGTCGGTGGTGGAGATCGTGTTCGGGGGAGATCGTGGTCGGGGGGAGAGCGTGGTCTGGGGGAGAGCGTGGTCGGGGGAGAGATCGTGGTCGGGGGAGATTGTGGTCGGGGGAGATCGTGGTCGGGGGGAGAGATCGTGGTCGGGGGAGATCGTGGTCGGTGGGGGAGATCGTGGTCGGGAGAGATCATGGTCGGGGGTAGATCGTGTTCGGGGGAGATCGTGGTCGGGGGAAGAGCGTGGTCGGGGGGAGAGCATGGTCGCGGGGGAGAGTGTGGTCGGGGGAGATTGTGGTCGGGGGAGATCGTGGTCGGGGGGAGAGATCGTGGTCGGGGGAGAGCTTGGTCTGGGGGGGGAGATTGTGGTCTGGGGGAGATCGTGGTTGGGGGGAGAGATCGTGGTCGGGGCAGGGGAGCGTGGTCCGCGGGGAGATTGTGGTCGGAGGGAAATCGTGGTCGGGGGGAGAGATCGTGGTCGGGGGGAGATCGTGGCCGGGGGAGAGCTCGTGGTCGGTGGGAGAGATGGTGGTCGGGGGGAGATTGTGGTCGGGGGGAGAGCGTGGTCGGGGGCAGATCGTGGTCGGTGGGACATTGTGGTCGGGGGAGAGCTCGTGGTCGGTGGGAGAGATCGTGGTCACGGGGAGATCGTGGCCGGGGGACATCGTGGTCGGGGGAGAGCTCGTGGTCGGTGGGAGAGATGTTGGTCGGGGGGAGATTGTGTTCGGAGGGAGATCGTGGTCGTGGGGAGAGCGTGGTCGGGGGGAGATCGTAGTCAGCGGGGGAGATCGTGGTCAGAGGGAGATCGTGGTTGGAAGGAGATCATGGTCGGGGGTGAGATCGTGGTCGGGGGGAGATTGTGGTCGGGTGGAGGTCGTGGTCGGGGGGAGATCGTGGTCGGGGGGGAGATCGTGGTCGGGGGAGATTGTGGTCGCGGGGAGATCGTGGTCGGGGGGAGATCGTGGTCGGTGAGATCGTGGTCAGGGGAGATCATGGTCGGAGGGCGATTGTGGACGTAGGGGGGAGATCGTGGTCAGAGGGAGATTGTGGTCGGGGGGAGAGCGTGGTCGGGGGTTGAGCATGTTCGGAGGGAAATCGTAGATGGGGGGAGATCGTGGTCTGGGGGGTGATCGTGTTCGGAGGGAGAGCGTGGTCAGAGGGAGAGATCGTGGTCGGGGGTAGATGGCTGGGGGGAGATCGTGGTCGGGGGATGATCGTGTTTGGAGGGAGATCGTGGTCGGGGGGAGATCGTGGTCTGGGGGGGAGATCGTGGTCGGGGGTAGATCGTGTTCGGGGGAGATAGTGGTCGGGGTGAGATCTTGGTCGGGGGGAGATCGTGGTCGGGGGGGTGATTGTGTTTGGAGGGAGATTGTGGTCGGGGGAGATCATGCTCAGGGGGGAGATTGTGGTTGGGGGGGAGAGAGATCGTGGTCGGAGGGAGATCGTGGTCGGGGAGAGATCGTGGTCGGGGAGAGATTGTGGTCGGAGGGAGGTCGTGGTCGGGGGGAGATCGTGGTCGGGGTAGATCGTGGTCGGGGAGAGATCGTGGTTGGGGAGAGATCGTGGTCGGGGGGTGATCGTGGTCAGGGGGGTGATCGTGTTCGGAGGGAGATCGTGGTCGGGAGGAGACCGTGGTCGGGGGGATATCGTGATCGGCGGAGACCGTGGTCAGGGGGATATCGTGGTCGGGGGTGATCGTGTGCGGAGGGAGATCGTGGTCAGGGGGAGAGATCGTGGTCGCGGGGAGAGATCGTGGTCGGGGGGAGATCGTGGTTGGGGGAGAGCGTGGTCGGGGGGAGATCGTGGTGGGGTTGACCGTGGTCGGGGCGAGATCGTGTTCGGGGGAGATCATGGTCGGGGGTAGATCGTGTTCGAGGGTTAGATCATGGTCGGGGGAGAGATCGTGGTCGTGGGGGAGAGATCATGGGGAGAGATCGTGGTTGGAGGGAGATTGTGGTCGGTGGGAGATCATGGTCAGGGGGAGAGGTATCGTGGTCGGGGGGAGATCATGGTTGGGGGGAGAGAGATTGTGGTCAGGGGGAGAGATCGTGGTTGGGGGGAGATCGTGGTCGTGGGGAGATCGTGGTCAGGGGGGAGATTGTGGTTGGGGGAGAGAGATCGTGGTCGGAGGAAGATCGTGGTCGTTGGGAGATCGTGGTCGGGGGGAGATCGTGGTCGGGCGGGGAGATCGTTGTTGGGAGAGATCGTGGTCCGGGGGAGATCATGGTCGGGCGGAGATCGTGGTCGGAGGGAGATCATGTTAGGGGGAGAGCGTGGTCGGGGGGAGAGCGTGGTCGGGGGGTGATATTATGGTCGGGGGAGATTGTGGTCGGGGGAGATTGTGGCCGGGGGAGATCGTGGTCGGGGGAGATCGTGGTCGGGGGAGATCGTGGTCGGGGGAGATCGTGGTCGGGGGAGATCGTGGTCGGGGGAGATTGTGGTCGGGGGAGATTGTGGTCGGGGGAGATTGTGGTCGGGGGAGATTGTGGTCAGGGGAGATCGTGGTCGGGGGGAGATCGTGGTCGGGGGGAGATCGTGGTCGGAGGGCAGTCCTGGTCGGGGAGAGATCGTGGACGTGGGGGGGAGATCGTGATCAGAGGGAGATCGTGGTCGGGGGGAGATCGTGGTCGGGGGGAGATCGTGGTCTGGGGGTGATCGTGTTCGGGGGGAGAGCGTGGTCTGGGGGAGAGCGTGTTCGGGGGAGAGATCGTGGTCGGGGGAGATTGTGGTCGGGGGAGATCGTGGTCGGGGGGAGAGATCGTGGTCGGGGGAGATCGTGGTCGGTGGGGGAGATCGTGGTCGGGAGAGATCATGGTCGGGGGTAGATCGTGTTCGGGGGAGATCGTGGTCGGGGGAAGAGCGTGGTCGGGGGGAGAGCATGGTCGCGGGGGAGAGTGTGGTCGGGGGAGATTGTGGTCGGGGGAGATCGTGGTCGGGGGGAGAGATCGTGGTCGGGGGAGAGCTTGGTCTGGGGGGGGAGATTGTGGTCTGGGGGAGATCGTGGTTGGGGGGAGAGATCGTGGTCGGGGCAGGGGAGCGTGGTCCGCGGGGAGATTGTGGTCGGAGGGAAATCGTGGTCGGGGGGAGAGATCGTGGTCGGGGGGAGATCGTGGCCGGGGGAGAGCTCGTGGTCGGTGGGAGAGATGGTGGTCGGGGGGAGATTGTGGTCGGGGGGAGAGCGTGGTCGGGGGCAGATCGTGGTCGGTGGGACATTGTGGTCGGGGGAGAGCTCGTGGTCGGTGGGAGAGATCGTGGTCACGGGGAGATCGTGGCCGGGGGACATCGTGGTCGGGGGAGAGCTCGTGGTCGGTGGGAGAGATGTTGGTCGGGGGGAGATTGTGTTCGGAGGGAGATCGTGGTCGTGGGGAGATCGTGGTCGGGGGGAGATCGTAGTCAGCGGGGGAGATCGTGGTCAGAGGGAGGTCGTGGTCGGGGGGAGAGATCGTGGTCGGGGGGGAGATCGTGGTCGGGGGAGATTGTGGTCGCGGGGAGATTGTGGTCGGGGGGAGATCGTGGTCGCTGAGATCGTGGTCGGGGGAGATCATGGTCGGAGGGCGATTGTGGACGTAGGGGGGAGATCGTGGTCAGAGGGAGATTGTGGTCGGGGGGAGAGCCTGGTCGGGGGGAGATCGTGGTCGGGGGGAGATCGTGGTCGCTGAGATCGTGGTCGGGGGAGATCATGGTCGGAGGGGCGATTGTGGACGTAGGGGGGAGATCGTGGTCAGAGGGAGATTGTGGTCGGGGGGAGAGCGTGGTCGGGGGGAGATCGTGGTCGGGGGTTGAGCATGTTCGGAGGGAAATCGTAGATGGGGGAGATCGTGGTCTGGGGGTGATCGTGTTCGGAGGGAGAGCGTGGTCAGAGGGAGAGATCGTGGTCGGGGGTAGATGGCTGGGGGGAGATCGTGGTCGGGGGATGATCGTGTTTGGAGGGAGATCGTGGTCGGGGGGAGATCGTGGTCTGGGGGGGAGATCGTGGTCGGGGGTAGATCGTGTTCGGGGGAGATAGTGGTCGGAGTGAGATCTTGGTCGGGGGGAGATCGTGGTCGGCGGGGTGATTGTGTTTGGAGGGAGATTGTGGTCGGGGGAGATCGTGGTCAGGGGGGAGATTGTGGTTGGGGGGGAGAGAGATCGTGGTCGGAGGGAGATCGTGGTCGGGGAGAGATCATGGTCGGGGAGAGATTGTGGTCGGAGGGAGGTCGTGGTCGGGGGGAGATCGTGGTCGGGGTAGATCGTGGTCGGGGAGAGATCGTGGTTGGGGAGAGATCGTGGTCGGGGGGGTGATCGTGGTCAGGGGGATGATCGTGTTTGGAGGGAGATCGTGGTCGGGGGGAGATCGTGGTCTGGGGGGGAGATCGTGGTCGGGGGTAGATCGTGTTCGGGGGAGATAGTGGTCGGAGTGAGATCTTGGTCGGGGGGAGATCGTGGTCGGCGGGGTGATTGTGTTTGGAGGGAGATTGTGGTCGGGGGAGATCGTGGTCAGGGGGGAGATTGTGGTTGGGGGGGAGAGAGATCGTGGTCGGAGGGAGATCGTGGTCGGGGAGAGATCGTGGTCGGGGAGAGATTGTGGTCGGAGGGAGGTCGTGGTCGGGGGGAGATCGTGGTCGGGGTAGATCGTGGTCGGGGAGAGATCGTGGTTGGGGAGAGATCGTGGTCGGGGGGTGATCGTGGTCAGGGGGGGTGATCGTGTTCGGAGGGAGATCGTGGTCGGGAGGAGACCGTGGTCATGGGGATATCGTGATCGGGGGAGACCGTGGTCAGGGGGATATCGTGGTCGGGGGTGATCGTGTGCGGAGGGAGATCGTGGTCAGGGGGAGAGATCGTGGTCGCGGGGAGAGATCGTGGTCGGGGGGAGATCGTGGTTGGGGGAGAGCGTGGTCGGGGGGAGATCGTGGTGGGGTTGACCGTGGTCGGGGCGAGATCGTGTTCGGGGGGAGATCATGGTCGGGGGTAGATCGTGTTCGAGGGTTAGATCATGGTCGGGGGAGAGATCGTGGTCGTGGGGGAGAGATCATGGGGAGAGATCGTGGTTGGAGGGAGATTGTGGTCGGGGGGAGATCATGGTCAGGGGGAGAGGTATCGTGGTCGGGGGGAGAGAGATTGTGGTCAGGGGGGAGATTGTGGTTGGGGGAGAGAGATCGTGGTCGGAGGAAGATCGTGGTCGTTGGGAGATCGTGGTCGGGGGGAGATCGTGGTCGAGCGGGGAGATCGTTGTTGGGAGAGATCGTGGTCCGGGGGAGATCATGGTCGGGCGGAGATCGTGGTCGGAGGGAGATCATGTTAGGGGGAGAGCGTGGTCGGGGGGAGAGCGTGGTCGGGGGGTGATATTATGGTCGGGGGAGATTGTGGTCGGGGAGATTGTGGCCGGGGGAGATTGTGGTCGGGGGAGATTGTGGTCGGGGGAGATCGTGGTCGGGGGAGATCGTGGTCGGGGGAGATCGTGGTCGGGGGAGATCGTGGTCGGGGGAGATTGTGGTCGGGGGAGATTGTGGTCGGGGGAGATCGTGGTCGGGGGAGATCGTGGTCGGGGGAGATCGTGGTCGGGGGAGATCGTGGTCGGGGGGAGATCGTGGTCGGAGGGGCAGTCCTGGTCGGGGAGAGATCGTGGACGTGGGGGGGAGATCGTGATCAGAGGGAGATCGTGGTCGGGGGGAGATCGTGGTCGGGGGGAAGATCGTGGTCGGGGGGAGATCGTGGTCTGGGGGTGATCATGTTCGGAGGGAGATCGTGGTCAGAGGGAGAGATTGTGGTCAGGGGTAGATGGCTGCGGGGAGATCGTGGTCGGGGGTAGATCGTGGTCGGGGGATGATCGTGTTCGGAGGGAGATCGTGGTCGTGGAGAGATCGTGGTCGGGGGGAGATCGTGTTCGGGGGGAGATCGTGGTCGGGGGGAGATCGCAGTCTGGGGGGTGATTGTGTTTGGAGGGAGATCGTGGTCGGGGGAGATCGTGGTCATGGGGAGATTGTAGTCTGCGGGGAGATTGTGGTTGAGGGGAGAGAGATCGTGGTCGGGGGTGAGATCATGGTCGGGGGGTGATCGTGGTCGGGGAGAGATCGTGGTCGGGGAGAGATCGTGGTCGGGGGGAGATTGTGGTCGGGTGGGGTGCGTGGTCGGAGGGAGATCGTGGTTGGGGGTAGATCGTCGTCGGGCGAGATCGTGGTCGGGGGGGAGATCGTGGTCGGTGGGAAATTGTGGTCGGGTGGGGAGATTGTAGTCGGGATTAGAGCGTGGTGGGGGGCTGATCATGGTCGGGGGGAGGTCGTGGTCGGGGGGGAGATCGTGGTCGGGGGGAGATCGTGGTCGGGGGGAGATCGTGGTCGGGGGGTGATCATGGTAGGGGAGAGATCATGGTCGGGTTGCGATCGTGGTCAGGGGGGGAGATCGTGGTCAGGGTGAGGTCATATTTGGGGGGTGATCATGGTCGGGGGTGTAACCGTGTTCGGAGGGAGATCGTGGTTGGGGGGAGACCGTGGTCAGAGGGAGATCGTGGTCAGGGGGAGAGATCGTGGTCGGGGGGAGATCATGTTTGGGGGAGAGCATGGTCGGGGGGAGATCGTGGTGGGTGAGATCGTGGTCGGGGCGAGATCGTGTTCGGGGGGAGATCATGGTCGGGGGGAGATCGTGTTCAGGGGGAGATCATGTTCGGGGGGAGATCATGGTCGGGGGAGAGATCGTGGTCGGCGGGGAGAGATCATGGTTGGAGGGAGATCGTGGTCGGGTGGAGATCGAGGTTGCGGGGAGATCATGGTCGGGGGGAGATCGTGGTCGGGGGGAGATCGTGGTCGGGGGGAGATCATGGTCAGGGGGAGATGGTGGTCGGGGGAAGAGCGTGGTCGGGGGGAGATCGTGGTCGGGGGGAGATCATGGTCGGGGGAGAGCGTGGTCGGGGGGAGGTCATGGTCGGGGGGAGATCATGGTCGGGGGGAGATCGTGGTCAGTGGGACATTGTGGTCGGGAGTGAGATCGTGGTCGGAGGGAGGTCGGGGGCCGGGGTGATCGTGGTCGGAGGGAGGTCTTGGTCGGGGAGAGATCGTGGTCAGTGAGATCATGGTCGGTGAGCTTGTGGTCGGGGGAGATCGTGGTCGGAGGGAGATTGTGGACAGCGGGGGAGACCGTAGTCAGAGGGAGATCGTGGTCAGGGGGAGATCATGGCCGGGGGGCGATCGTGGCCGGGGGGCGATCGTGGCCGGGGGGGGTGATCGTGTTTGGAGGGAGATCGTTGTCGGGGGGAGATCGTGGTTGGGGGGAGATCGTGGTCAGAGGGAGATCGTGGTCGGGGGGAGTTCATGGTCGGGGAGAGATTGTGGTTGGGCGGAGATCGTGGTTGCGGGGAGATCGTGGTCAGGGGGGAGATCGTGGTCGGTGAGATCGTGCTCGGGGGAGATCATAGTCGGAGGGAGATCGTGGACGTGGGGGGGAGATCGTGGTCAGAGGCAGATCGTGGTTTGGGGGAGATCGTGGTCGGGGGGAGATCGTGGTCGGGGGGAAATCGTGGTCGGGGGAGATCGTGGTCAGAGGGAGAGATCGTGGTCGGGGGTAGATGGCTGGGGGGAGATCATGGTCGGGGGATGAACGTGTTCGGAGGGAGATCGTGGTCGTGGGGAGATCGTGGTCGTGGTGAGATCGTGGCCGGGGGGAGATCGTGGTCTTGGGGGGAGATCGTGGTCGGGGGGGAGATCGTGGTCGGGGGGAGACCGTGTTCGGGGGGTGATCGTGGACGGGGGGAGATCGTGGTCGGGGGAAGATCGTGGTCGGGTGGGTTATTGTGTTTGGAGGGAGATCGTGGTCGGGGGAGGTCGTGGTCATGGGGAGATCGTGGCCAGGGGGGAGATTGTGGTTGTGGGGAGAGAGATCGTGGTCGGGGGGGGAGCGTGGTCGGAGGGAGGTCGTGGTGGGGGGTAGATCGTGGTCGCGCAAGATCGTGGTCGGGGGGAGATCGTGGTCAGTGGGAAATTGTGGTCGGGTGGGGAGATTGTAGTCGGGGTTAGAGCGTGGTGGGGGGCTGATCATGGTCGGAGGGAGGTCGTGGTCGGGGGGAGATCGTGGTCGGGGGGAGATCGTGTACTGGGGGGAGATCGTGGATGGGGGGAGATCGTGGTCGGGGAGAGTTTGTGGTCGGGGGTGATCGTGGTCGGGGGGGTGATCGTGTTCGGAGGGAGATCGTGGTCGGGGGGAGACCGTGGTCGGGGGGGATATCGTGATCGGGGGGAAATTGTGGTCGGGGGGAGATCGTGGTCGGTGAGATCGTGCTCGGGGGAGATCATGGTCAGAGGGAGATCGTGGACGTGGGGGGGAGATCGTGGTCAGAGGGAGATCGTGGTTTGGGGGAGATTGTGGTCGGGGGGAGATCGTGGTCGGGGGGTGAGCATGTTCGGAGGGAAATCGTGGTCGGGGGGAGATCGTGGTCTAGGGGGTGATCATGTTCGGAGGGAGAGCGTGGTCAGAGGGAGAGATCGTGGTCGGGGGTAGATGGCTGGGGGGAGATCGTGGTCGGGGGAAGATCGTGTTCGGAGGGAGATCGTGGTCGTGGGGAGATCGTGGTCGTGGGGAGATCGTGGTCTTGTGGGGAGATCGTGGTCTTGGGGGGAGATCGTGGTCGGGAGAGATCGTGGTCGGGGTTAGATCGTGTTCGGGGGGAGATCGTGGTCGGGGGAAGATCGTGGTCAGGCGGGTGATTGTGTTTGGAGGGAGATCGTGGTCGGGGGAGGTCGTGGTCATGAGGAGATCATGGCCAGGGGGGAGATTGTGGTTGGGGGGAGAGAGATCGTGGTCGGGTGGGGAGCGTGGTCGGAGGGAGGTCATGGTGGGGGGTAGATCGTGGTCGCGCGAGATCGTGGTCGGGGGGAGATCGTGGTCAGTGGGAAATTGTGGTCGGGTGGGGAGATTGTAGTCGGGGTTAGAGCATGGTGGGGGGCTGATCATGGTCGGAGGGAGTTCGTGGTCAGGGGGAGGTCGTGGTCGGGGGGAGATCGTGGACGGGGGGAGATCGTGGTCGGGGGGTGATCGTGGTCGGGGAGAGATCATGGTCGGGGAGAGTTTGTGGTCGGGGGGTGATCGTGGTCGGGGGGGGTGATCGTGTTCGGAGGGAGATCGTGGTCGGGGGGAGACCGTGGTCGGGGGGATATCGTGATCGGGGGGAGACCGTGGTTGGGGGGAGATCGTAGTCGGGGGTGATCGTGTTCGGAGGGAGATCGCGGTCAGGGGGAGAGATCGTGGTCGGGGGGAGAGATCGTGGTCGGGGGAGAGCTTGGTCCAGGGGGGAGATTGTGGTCAGGGGAGATTGTTGTCGGGGGGAGATTGTGGTCGGGGGGAGATTGTGGTCGGGTTGAGAGATCGTGGTCGGGGGGGAGAGCGTCGTCGGCGGGGAGATTGTGGTCGCAGGGAAATCGTGGTCGGGGGAGAGATCGTGGTCGGGGGGAGATCGTGGTCGGGGGGAGAGATCGTGGTCGGGGGGAGATCGTAGTCGGCGGGAGAGATGGTGGTCGGGGGGAGATTGTGGTCGGGGGAGAGCGTGGTCGGGGGGGTGATCGTGTTTGGAGGGAGATCGTTGTCGGGGGGAGATCGTGGTTGGGGGGAGATCGTGGTCGGGGGGAGAGATCGTGGTCGGGGGGAGATCGTAGTCGGCGGGGGAGATCGTGGTCAGAGGGAGATCGTGGTCGGGGGGGAGTTCATGGTCGGGGGGGGAGATCGTGGTCGGGGGTGAGATCATGGTCGGGGAGAGATTGTGGTTGGGCGGAGATCGTGGTCGGGGGGAGATCATGGTCGGGGGGGAGATCGTGGTTGGGGGAAATTGTGATCGGGGGGAGATCGTGGTCGGGGGAGATCGTGGTCGGTGAGATCGTGGTCGGGGGAGATCATGGTCGGAGGGAGATCGTGGACGTGGGGGGGAGATCGTGGTCGGGGGGAGATCGTAGTCGGCGGGGGAGATCGTGGTCAGAGGGAGATCGTGGTCGGGGGGAGTTCATGGTCGGGGGGGGAGATCGTGGTCGGGGAGAGATTGTGGTTGGGCGGAGATCGTGGTCGGGGGGATATCATGGTCGGGGGGGAGATCGTGGTCGGGGGAAATTGTGATCGGGGGGAGATCGTGGTCGGCGGAGATCGTGGTCGGTGAGATCGTGGTCGGGGGAGATCATGGTCGGAGGGAGATCGTGGACGTGGGGGGGAGATTGTGGTCGGGGGGAGATCGTAGTCGGCGGGGGAGATCGTGGTCAGAGGGAGATCGTGGTCGGGGGGAGTTCATGGTCGGGGGGGGAGATCGTGGTCGGGGGTGAGATCATGGTTGGGGAGAGATTGTGGTTGGGCGGAGATCGTGGTCGGGGGGAGATCATGGTCGGGGGAAATTGTGATCGGGGGGAGATCGTGGTCGGGGGAGATCGTGGTCGGTGAGATCGTGGTCGGGGGAGATCATGGTCGGAGGGAGGTCGTGGACGTGGGGGGGAGATCGTGGTCGGAGGGAGATCATGGTTTGGGGGAGGTCGTGGTCGGGGGGAGATCGTGGTCGGGGGTTGAGCATGTTCGGAGGGAAATCGTGGTCGGGGGGAGATCGTGGTCGGGGGGAGATCGTGGTCTAGGGGGTGATCGTGTTCGGAGGGAGAGCGTGGTCAGAGGGAGAGATTGTGGTCGGGGGTAGATGGCTGGGGGGAGATCGTGGTCGGGGGATGATCGTGTTCGGAGGGAGATCGTGGTCGTGGGTAGATCGTGGTCAGGGGGAGATCGTGGTCTGGGGGGGAGATCGTGGTCGGGAGAGATCGTGGTCGGCGGGAGATCGTGGTCGGGGGGAGATCGTGGTCGGGGGAAGATCGTGGTCGGGGGGGTGATTGTGTTTGGAGGGAGATCGTGGTCGGTGAGATCGTGGACGGGGGAGATCATGGTCAGAGGGAGATCGTGGACGTGGGGGGGAGATCGTGGTCAGAGGGAGATCGTTGTTTGGGGGAGATCGTGGTCGGGGGTGAGCATGTTCGGAGGGAAATTGTGGTTGGAGGGAGATCGTGGTCGGGGGGAGATCGTGGTCTAGTGGGTGATCGTGTTCGGAGGGAGAGCGTGGTCAGAGGGAGAGATCGTGGTCGGGGGTCGATGGCTGGGGGGAGATCGTGGTCGGGGGATGATCGTGTTCGGAGGGAGATCGTGGTCATGGGGAGATCGTGGTCAGGGGGAGATCGTGGTCTGGGGGGAGATCGTGGTCGGGAGAGATCGTGGTCGGGGGGAGATCGTGTTCGGGGAGAGATCGTGGTCGGGGGGAGATCGTGGTCATGGGGAAATCGTGGCCAGGGTGGAGATTGTGGTCGGGAGAGATCGTGTTCGGGGAGAGATCGTGGTCGGGGGGAGATCGTGGTCAGGGGGAGATCGTGGTCGGGGGGGTGATTGTGTTTGGAGGGAGATCGTGGTCGGGGGAGGTCGTGGTCATGGGGAGATCGTGGCCAGGGTGGAGATTGTGGTTGGGGGGAGAGAGATCGTGGTCGGGGGGGGAGCGTGGTCGGAGGGAGGTCGTGGTGGGGGGTAGATCGTGGACGCGCGAGATCGTGGTCGGGGGGGAGATCGTGGTCGGTGGGAAATTGTGGTCGGGTGGGGAGATTGTAGTCGGGGTTAAAGCATGGTGGGGGGCTGATCATGGTCGGAGGGAGGTCGTGGTCGGGGGGAGATCGTGGTCGGTGGGAGATCGTGGACAGGGGGAGATCGTGGTCGGGGGGTGATCGTGGTCGGGGAGAGATCGTGGTCAGGGAGAGTTTGTGGTTGGGGGTTGATCGTGGTCAGGGGGATGATCGTGTTCGGAGGGAGATCGTGGTTGGGGGGAGACCGTGGTCGGGGGGATATCGTGATCGGGGGGAGACCGTGGTCGGGGGGAGATCGTGGTCGGGGGTGATCGTGTTCGGAGGGAGATCGTGGTCAGGGGCAGAGATCGTGGTCGGGGGGAGAGATCATGGTCGGGGGGAGATTGTGGTTGGGGGAGAGCGTGGTCGGGGGGAGATCGTGCTGGGGGAGATCGTGGTCAGGGCGAGATCGTGTTCGGGGGGAGATCGTGTTCGGGGGGAGATCATGGTCGGGGGAGATCGTGTTCGGGGGAGATTATGGTCAGGGGGAGATCGGGGTCGGGGGGAGAGATCGTGGTCGGGGGAGAGCTTGGTCCGGGGGGCAGATTGTGGTCGGGGGAGATTGTTGTCGGGGGGAGATTGTGGTCGGGGGAGATTGTGGTCGGGGGGAGATCGTGGCCGGGGGAAGATATCGTGGTCGGGGGGGAGAGCGTGGTTGGTGGGGAGATTGTGGTCGGAGGGAAATCGTGGTCGTGGGGAGTGATCGTGGTCGGGGGGAGATCGTGGCCGGGGGAGCCCGTGGTCGGGGGAGAGTTCGTGGTCGGTGGGAGAGATGGTGGTCGGGGAGAGATTGTGGTCGGGGGGAGAGCGTGGTCGGGGGGAGAGCGTGGTCTGGGGGAGATTGTGGTCGGGGGGAGATTGTGGTCGGTGGGACATTGTGGTCTGGAGTGAGATCGTGGTCGGAGGGAGGTCGGGGGCCGGGGTGATCGTGGTCGGAGGGAGGTCTTGGTCGGGGAGAGATCGTGGTCAGTGAGATCATGGTCGGTGAGCTTGTGGTCGGGGGAGATCGTGGTCGGAGGGAGATTGTGGACAGGGGGGGAGATCGTAGTCAGAGGGAGATCGTGGTCAGGGGGAGATCGTGGTCGGGGGGAGATCATGGCCGGGGGGAGATCGTGGTCGGGGGGGTGATCGTGTTTGGAGGGAGATCGTGGTCGGGGGGAGATCGTGGTTGGGGGGAGATCGTGGTCGGAAGGAGAGATCGTGGTCATAGAGTCATAGAGTAATACAGCACGGATAGAGGCCCTTCAGCCCATCGTGTCCGCGCCGGCCATCAAGCCCTGTCTAATCTAATCCCATATTCCAGCATTTGGCCCGTAGCCTTGTATGCTATGGCATTTCAAGTGCACATCCAAATGCTTCTTAAATGTTGTGAGGGTTTCTGCCTCCACAACCCTTTCAGACAGTGAGTTGCAGACTCCAACCACCCTCTGGGTGAAAAAGTTCTTTCTCAAATCCCCTCTAAACCTCCCGCCCTTTACCTTGAATCTATGCCCCTTAGTTATTGACCCCTCTACTAAGGGAAAAAGCTCCTCCGCATCCATCCTATCTATGCCCCTCATAATTTTGTACACCTCAATCATGTCCCCCCTCAGCCTCCTCTGCTCCAAGGAAAACAAACCCAATCTGCCCAGTCTCTCTTCATAGCTGAAGCGCTCCAGCCCTGGTAACATCCTGGTGAACCTCCTCTGCACCCTCTCTAACGCGATCACATCCTTCCTGTAGTGTGGCGACCAGAACTGCACACAGTATTCCAGCTGTGGCCTAACCAGTGTTTTATACAGCTCCATCATAACCTCCTTGCTCTTATATTCAATGCCTCGGCTAATGAAGGCAAGTATCCCATGTGCCTTTTTTACCACCTTATCCACCTGTTCCGCCGCCTTCAGGGATCTGTGTACTTGCACACCCAGTTCCCTCTGACCCTCCGTCTTGCCTAGGGTCTTTCCATTCATTGTGTATTCCTTTGCCTTGTTAGTCCCCCCAAAGTGCATCACCTCGCACTTTTCCGGGTTAAATTCCATTTGCCACTGTTCCGCCAATCTGACCAACCCATCTATATCGTCCTGCAGACTGAGGCTACCCTCCTCGCTATTTACCACCCTACCAATTTTTGTATCATCCGCGAACTTACTGATCATACCCTTTACATTCATATCCAAGTCATTAATGTAGACCACAAACAGCAAGGGACCCAGCACCGATCCCTGTGGTACCCCACTGGCCACAGGCTTCCAGTCACAAAAACAACCTTCGACCATCACCCTCTGCCTTCTGCCACTAAGCCAGTTTTGTATCCAATGTGCCAAGGCACCCTGGATCCCATGGGCTCTTACCTTCTTGACCAGTCTCCTGTGCGGGACTTTATCGAAGGCCTTACTGAAATCCATGTATACCACATCCACTGCGTTACCCTCATCCACACACCTAGTCACCCCCTCAAAAAATTCAATCAAATTAGTCAGACATGATCTTCCCTTGACAAAGCCATGTTGACTATCCCTGATTAATCCTTGCCTCTCCAAGTGGAGACAAATTTTGTCCCTCAGGATTTTTTCCAATAATTTTCCTACCACTGATGTTAGGCTCACTGGCCTGTAGTTCCCCGGTTTTTCCCTACTCCCCTTCTTGAATAATGGTACTACATTAGCGGTTCTCCAGTCCTCTGGCACATCCCCTGTGGCCAGAGAGGTCCTGAATATATGTGTTAGAGCCCCCGCAATCTCCTCCTTTGCCTCACACAGCAGCCTGGGATACATTTCATCTGGGCCTGGGGATTTATCCATTTTTAGGCCAGCTAAAACCGGCAATACCTCCTCCCTCTCGATGTTAATATGTTCGAGCATATCACAGTCCCCCCACCCTATTTCTATGTCTACATCGTCCTTCTCCATAGTGAAAACAGATGCAAAAAATTCATTTAGAACCCCTCCTACATCTTCCGGCTCCACACACAGATTGCCACTTTTGTCCCTAATGGGCCCTATTTTTTCCCTAGTTATCCTCTTACCCTTAATATACTTATAAAACATCTTCGGATTTTCCTTTATTTTGCTCGCCAGTGTTATTTCATGGCCCCTCCTTGATCTCCTAATTTCATTTTTAAGTATCCCCCTGCACTTTTTGTACTCCTCTAGGGCTTCCTCCGTCTTTAGCCTTTTGTATCTTCCAAAAGCCCTCCTTTTTTTCCTAATCCATTCTCGTATATCCCCTGACATCCAAGGTTCCCTGTGGTTTTTGGAACCACCCTTGACCTTTACGGGAACATGTTGCCATTGTATGATCTCAATCTCCCTTCTGAAAGCCTCCCATTGCTCCGATGCGGATTTTCCTACAAGTAGCTGATCCCAGTCCATTTTGGCCAGATCCTGCCTTATCCTATTAAAATCGGCCTTCCCCCAATTTAGAAACTTTATTTCCGGCCCATCCCTGTCCTTTTCCATGACCACCGGGGGGAGATCGTAGTCGGCGGGGGAGATCGTGGTCGGGGGGAGTTCATGGTCGGGGGGGGAGATCGTGGTCGGGGGTGAGATCATGGTCGGGGAGAGATTGTGGTTGGGCGGACATCGTGGTCAGGGGGAGGTCGTGGTCGGGGGGGAGATCGTGGTCGGGGGAGATTGTGGTCGGGGGAGATTGTGGTCGGGGGGAGATTGTGGTCGGGGGGAGATCGTGGTCGGGGGGAGATCGTGGTCGGTGAGATCGTGGTCGGGGGAGATCATGGTCGGAGGGAGATCGTGGACGTGGGGGCGAGATCGTGGTCAGAGGGAGATCGTGGCTTGGGGGAGATCGTGGTCGGGGGGTGAGCATGTTTGGAGGGAAATCGTGGTCGGGGGGAGATCGTGGTCGGGGGGAGATCGTGGTCTAGGGGGTGATCGTGTTCGGAGGGAGAGCGTGGTCAGAGGGAGAGATCGTGGTCGGGGGATGATCGTGTTCGGAGGGAGATCATGGTCGTGGGCAGATCGTGGTCGGGGGGAGATCGTGGTCTGGGGGGGAGATCGTGGTCGGGAGAGATCGTGGTCGGGGGGAGATCTGTTTCGGGGGGTTGATTGTGTTTGGAGGGAGATCGTGGTCAGGGGAGGTCGTGGTCATGGGAAGATCATGGCCAGGGGGGAGATTGTGGTTGTGGGGAAAGAGATCGTGGTCGGGGGGGGGAGCGTGGTCAGAGGGAGGTAATGGTGGGGGGTAGATCGTGGTCGCGCGAGATCGTGGTCGGGGGGAGATCGTGGTCGGTGGGAAATTGTGGTCGGGTGGGGAGATTGTAGTCGGGGTTAGAGCGTGGTGGGGGGCTGATCATGGTCGGAGGGAGGTCGTGGTCGGGGGGAGATCGTGGTCGGGGGGAGATCGTGGATGGGGGGAGATCGTGGTTGGGGGGTGATCGTGGTCGGGGAGAGATCGTGGTCAGGGAGAGTTTGTGGTCGGGGGGTGATTGTGGTCGGGGGGGTGATCGTGTTCGGAGGGAGATCGTGGTCGGGGGGAGACCGTGGTCGGGGGGATATCGTGATCGGGGGGAGACCGTGGTCGGGGGGAGATCGTGGTCGGGGGTGATCGTGTTCGGAGGGAGATCGTGGTCAGGGGGAGAGATCGTGGTTGGGGGGAGAGATCGTGGTTGGGGGGAGATTGTGGTTGGGGGAGAGCGTGGTCGGGGGGAGATTGTGCTGGGGGATATCATGGTCGGGGCGAGATCGAGTTCGGGGGAGATCATGTTCGGGGGGAGATCGTGTTCGGGGTTAGATCATGGTCGGGGGAGAGATCGTGGTCGTGGGGGAGAGATCATGGTCGGGGGGAGAGATTGTGGTTGGAGGGAGATTGTGGTCGGGGGGAGATCGTGGTCACGGGGAGACATATCGTGGTCGGGGGGAGAGAGATCGTGGTCAGGGGGGAGAGATCGTGGTCAGGGGGGAGATCGTGGTCGTGGGGAGATCGTGGTCAGGGGGGAGATTGTGGTTGGGGGAAGAGAGATCGTGGTCGGAGGGAGATCGTGGTCAGGGGGAGAGATCGTGGTCGGGGGGAGATGGTTGCGGGGAGATCGTGGTCGGGGGGAGATCGTGGTCGAGGGCTGATCATGTTCAGAGGAAGATCGTGGTCATTGGAAGATCGTGGTCGGGGGAGATCGTGGTTGATGGTGGAGATCGTGGTTGGGGGAGATCGTGGTCGGAAGAGATCATGGTCGGGGGGAGATCGTGTTCGGGGGAGATCGTGGTCGGGGGGAGAGCGTGGCCGGGGGAGATTATGGTCAAGGGGAGGTCGTGGTCGGGGGGAGAGATCGTGGTCGGGGGGAGATCGTGGAGGGGGAGATCGTGGTCGGTGTGGGGGAGATCGTGGTCGGGTCGAGCTCGTGTTCGGGGGGAGATCATGGTCGGGGGGAAATCGTGTTCGGGGGTTAGATCATGGTCGGGGGAGAGATCGTGGTCAGGGGGGAGAGATCGTGGTTGGAGGGAGATTGTGGTTGGGGGGAGATCGTGGTCAGGGGGAGGTCATGGTCATGGGGAGATCGTGGCCAGGGGGGAGATTGTGGTTGCGGGGAGAGAGATCGTGGTCGGGGGGGGAGCGTGGTCGGAGGGAGGTCGTGGTGGGGGGTAGATCGCGGACGCGCGAGATCGTGGTCGGGGGGAGATCGTGTTCGGGGGAGATTATGGTCGGGGGGAGATCGTGTTCGGGGGAGATTATGGTCAGGGGGAGATCGTGGTCGGGGGGAGAGATCGTGGTCAGGGGAGAGCTTGGTCCGGGGGGCAGATTGTGGTTGGGGGAGATTGTTGTCGGGGGGAGATTGTGGTCGGAGGGAAATCGTGGTCGGGGGGAGTGATCGTGGTCGGGGGGAGATCGTGGCCGGGGGAGAGCTCATGGTCGGTGGGAGAGATGGTGGTCGGGGAGAGATTGTGGTCGGGGGGAGAGCGTGGTCTGGGGGAGATCGTGGTCGGGGGGAGATCGTGGTCGGGGGGAGATCGTGGTTGGTGGGACATTGTGGTCTGGAGTGAGATCGTGGTCGGAGGGAGGTCGCTGGCCGGGGTGATCGTGGTCGGAGGGAGGTCTTGGTCAGGGAGAGATCGTGGTCAGTGAGATCATGGTCGGTGAGCTTGTGGTCGGGGGAGATCGTGGTCGGAGGGAGATTGTGGACAGGGGGGGAGATCGTAGTCAGAGGGAGATCGTGGTCGGGGGGAGATCGTGGTTGGGGGGAGATCATGGCCGGGGGGAGATCGTGGTCGGGGGGTGATCGTGTTTGGAGGGAGATCGTGGTCGGGGGGAGATCGTGGTTGGGGGGAGATCGTGGCCGAGGGCTGTTCATGTTCAGAGGAAGATTGTGGTCATTGGAAGATTGTGGTCGGGGGAGATCGTGGTCGATGGTGGAGATCGTGGTTGGGGGAGATCGTGGTCGGAAGAGATCATGGTCGGGGGGAGATCATGTTCGGGGGAGGTCGTGGTCGGGGGAGAGATCGTGGTCGGGGGGAGATCGTGGTCGGCGTGGGGGAGATCGTGGTCGGGTCGAGCTCGTGTTCGGGGGGAGATCATGGTCGGGGGGAGATCGTGTTTGGGGGTTAGATCATGGTCGGGGGAGAGATCGTGGTCAGGGGGGAGAGATCGTGGTTGGAGGGAGATTGTGGTCGGGGGGAGATCGTGGTCAGGGGGAGGTCGTGGTCATGGGGACATCGTGGCCTGGGGGGAGATTGTGGTTGCGGGGAGAGAGATCGTGGTCGGGGGGGGAGCGTGGTCGGAGGGAGGTCGTGGTGGGGGGTAGATCGTGGACGCGCGAGATCGTGGTCGGGGGGAGATCGTGGTCGGTGGGAAATTGTGGTCGGGTGGGGAGATTGTAGTCGGGGTTAGAGCGTGGTGGGGGGCCGATCATGGTCAGAGAGTGATCGTGGTCGGGGGGAGATCGTGGTCGGGGGGAGATCGTGGTCGGGGGGAGATCGTGGACGGGGGGAGATCGTGGACGGGGGGAGATCGTGGTTGGGGAGAGATCGTGGTCGGGGAGAGTTTGTGGTCGGGGGTTGATCGTGGTCAGGGGGATGATCGTGTTCGGAGGGAGATCGTGGTTGGGGGGAGACCGTGGTCGGGGGGATATCGTGATCGGGGGGAGACCGTGGTCGGGGGTGATCGTGTTCGGAGGGAGATCGTGGTCAGGGGGAGAGATCGTGGTTGGGGGAGAGCGTGGTCGGGGGGAGATCGTGCTGGGGGAGATCGTGGTCAGGGCGAGATCGTGTTCGGGGGAGATCATGTTCGGGGGGAGATCGTGTTCGGGGGAGATTATGGTCAGGGAGAGATCGTGGTCGGGGGGAGAGATCGTGGTCAGGGGAGGGCTTGGTCCGGGGGGCAGATTGTGGTCGGGGGAGATTGTGGTCGGGGGGAGATCGTGGCCGGGGGGAGATATCGTGGTCGGGGGGGAGAGCGTGGTTGGCGGGGAGATTGTGGTCGGAGGGAAATCGTGGTCGGGGGGAGTGATCGTGTTCGGGGGGAGATCGTGGCCGGGGGAGCCCGTGGTCAGGGGAGAGCTCGTGGTCGGTGGGAGAGATGGTGGTCGGGGAGAGATTGTGGTCGGGGGGAGAGCGTGGTCTGGGGGAGATCGTGGTCGGGGGGAGATCGTGGTCGGTGGGACATTGTGGTCTGGAGTGAGATCGTGGTCGGAGGGAGGTCGGGGGCCGGGGTGATCGTGGTTGGAGGGAGGTCTTGGTCGGGGAGAGATCGTGGTCAGTGAGATCATGGTCGGTGAGCTTGTGGTCGGGGGAGATCGTGGTCGGAGGGAGATTGTGGACAGGGGGGGAGATCGTAGTCAGAGGGAGATCGTGGTCGGGGGGAGATCGTGGTCGGGGGGAGATCATGGCCGGGGGGAGATCGTGGTCGGGGGGGTGATCGTGTTTGGAGGGAGATCGTGGTCGGGGGGAGATCGTGGTTGGGGGGAGATCGTGGTCGGAAGGAGAGATCATGGTCGGGGGGAGAGATCGTGGTCAGGGGGAGATGGTTGCGGGGAGATCGTGGTTGGGGGGAGATCGTGGTCGAGGGCTGATCATGTTCAGAGGAAGATTGTGGTCATTGGAAGATCGTGGTCGGGGGAGATCGTGGTCGATGGTGGAGATCGTGGTTGGGGGAGATCGTGTTCGGAAGAGATCATGGTCGGGGGGAGCTCATGTTCGGGGGAGATCGTGGTCGGGGGGAGAGCGTGGCCGGGGGAGATTATGGTCAGGGGGAGGTCGTGGTCGGGGGGAGAGATCGTGTTCGGGGGGGAGATCGTGGAGGGGGAGATCGTGGTCGGCGTGGGGGAGATCGTGGTCGGGTCGAGGTCGTGTTCGGGGGGAGATCATGGTCGGGGGGAGATCGTGTTCGGGGGTTAGATCATGGTCGGGGGAGAGATCGTGGTCAGGGGGGAGAGATCGTGGTTGGAGGGAGATTGTGGTCGGGGGGAGATCGTGGTCAGGGGGAGGTCATGGTCATGGGGAGATCGTGGCCAGGGGGGAGATTGTGGTTGCGGGGAGAGAGATCGTGGTCGGGGGGGCAGCGTGGTCGGAGGGAGGTCGTGGTGGGGGGTAGATCGTGGACGCGCGAGATCGTGGTCGGGGGGAGATCGTGGTCTGTGGGAAATTGTGGTCGGGTGGGGAGATTGTAGTCGGGGTTAGAGCGTGGTTGGGGGCTGATCATGGTCGGAAGGAGATCGTGGTCGGGGGGAGATCGTGGTCGGGGGGAGATCGTGGTCGGGGGGAGATCGTGGACGGGGGGAGATCGTGGACGGGGGGAGATCGTGGACGGGGGGAGATCGTGGTCGGGGAGAGATCGTAGTCGGGGAGAGTTTGTGGTCGGGGGTTGATCGCGGTCAGGGGGATGATCGTGTTCGGAGGGAGATTGTGGTTGGGGGGAGACCGTGGTCGGGGAGATATCGTGATCGGGGGGAGACCGTGGTCGGGGGGAGATCGTGGTCGGGGGTGATCGTGTTCGGAGGGAGATCGTGGTCAGGGGGAGAGATCGTGGTCGGGGGGAGAGATCATGGTCGGGGGGAGATTGTGGTTGGGTGAGAGCGTGGTCGGGGGGAGATCGTGCTGGGGGAGATCGTGGTCAGGGTGAGATCGTGTTCGGGGGGAGATCATGGTCGGGGGGAGATCATGGTCGGGGGAGATTATGGTCAGGGGGAGATCGTGGTCGGGGGGAGAGATCGTGGTCGGGGGAGAGCTTGGTCCGGGGGGCAGATTGTGGTCGGGGGAGATTGTGGTCGGGGGGAGATTGTGGTCGGGGGGAGATTGTGGTCGGGGGAGATTGTGGTCGGGGGGAGATCGTGGCTGGGGGCAGTGATCGTGGTCGTGGGGAGATCGTGGCCGGGGGAACACGTGGTCGGGGGAGAGCTCGTGGTCGGTGGGAGAGATGGTGGTCGGGGAGAGATTGTGGTCGGGGGGAGAGCGTGGTCTGGGGGAGATCGTGGTCGGGGGGAGATCGTGGTTGAGGGGAGATCGTGGTCGGTGGGACATTGTGGTCTGGAGTGAGATCGTGGTCAGAGGGAGGTCGGGGGCCGGGGTGATCGTGGTCGGAGGGAGGTCTTGGTTGGGGCGAGATCGTGGTCAGTGAGATCATGGTCGGTGAGCTTGTGGTCGGGGGAGATCGTGGTCGGAAGGAGATTGTGGATTGTGGACAGGGGGGGAGATCGTAGTCAGAGGGAGATCGTGGTCAGGGGGAGATCGTGGTCGGGGGGAGATCATGGCCGGGGGGAGATCGTGGTCGGGGGGGTGATCGTGTTTGGAGGGAGATCGTGGTCGGGGGGAGATCGTGGTTGGGGGGAGATCGTGGTCGGAAGGAGAGATCGTGGTCGGGGGGAGATCGTAGTCGGCGGGGGAGATCGTGGTCGGGGGGAGTTCATGGTCGGGGGGGGAGATTGTGGTCGGGGGTGAGATCATGGTCGGGGAGAGATTGTGGTTGGGCGGAGATCATGGTCGGGGGGAGGTCGTGGTCTGGGGGGAGATCGTGTTTGGGGGAGATTGTGGTCGGAGGGAGATCGTGGACGTGGGGGGGAGATCGTGGTCAGAGGGAGATCGTGGTTTGGGGGAGATCGTGGTCGGGGGGAGATCGTGGTCGGGGGGTGAGCATGTTCGGAGGGAAATCGTGGTCGGGGGGAGATCGTGGTCGGGGGGAGATCGTGGTCTAGGGGGTGATCGTGTTCGGAGGGAGAGCGTGGTCAGAGGGAGAGATCGTGGTCAGGGGATGATCGTGTTCGGAGGGAGATCATGGTCGTGGGCAGATCGTGGTCGGGGGGAGATCGTGGTCTGGGGGGGAGATCGTGGTCGGGAGAGATCGTGGTCAGGGGGAGATCGTGTTCCGGGGGTTGATTGTGTTTGGAGGGAGATCGTGGTCGGGGGGGAGATCGTGGTCATGGGGAAATCGTGGCCAGGGGGGAGATTGTGGTTGTGGGGAGAGAGATCGTGGTCGGGGGGGGTAGCGTGGTCGGAGGGAGGTCGTGGTGGGGTTAGATCGTGGTCGCGCGAGATCGTGGTCGGGGGGAGATCGTGGACGGGGGGAGATCGTGGTCGGGGGGTGATCGTGGTCGGGGAGAGATCGTGGTCGTGGAGAGTTTGTGGTCGGGGGGTGATCGTGGTCAGGGGGATATCGTGATCGGGGGGAGACCGTGGTCGGGGGTGATCGTGTTCGGAGGGAGATCGTGGTCAGGGGGAGAGATCGTGGTCGGCGGGAGAGATCGTGGTTGGGGGGA
The DNA here is from genome assembly GCF_052327205.1 of Somniosus microcephalus. Taxonomy (NCBI): domain Eukaryota; kingdom Metazoa; phylum Chordata; class Chondrichthyes; order Squaliformes; family Somniosidae; genus Somniosus; species Somniosus microcephalus. The sequence goes on from NC_140988.1 coordinate 89,188,762, forward strand.
GATTGTGGTTGGGGGAGAGCGTGGTCGGGGGGAGATCGCGCTGGGGGAGATCATGGTCGGGGCGAGATCGTGTTCGGGGGGAGATCATGGTCGGGGGGAGATCGTGTTCGGGGTTAGATCATGGTCGGGGGAGAGATCGTGGTCGTGGGGGAGAGATCATGGTCAGGGGGGAGAGATTGTGGTTGGAGGGAGATTGTGGTCGGGGGGAGATCGTGGTCACGGGGAGACATATCGTGGTCGGGGGGAGAGAGATCGTGGTCAGGGGGGAGATCGTGGTCGTGGGGAGATCATGGTCAGGGGGGAGATTGTGGTTGGGGGAGAGAGATCGTGGTCGGAGGGAGATCGTGATCAGGGGGAGAGATCGTGGTCGGGGGGAGATGGTTGCGGGGAGATCGTGGTCATTGGAAGATCGCGGTCGGGGGAGATCGTGGTCGATGGTGGAGATTGTGGTTGGGGGAGATCGTGGTCAGAAGAGATCATGGTCGGGGTGATATCGTGTTCGGGGGAGATTGTGGTCGGGGGGAGAGCGTGGCCGGGGGAGATTATGGTCAGGGGGAGGCCGTGGTCGGGGGGAGAGATCGTGGTCGGGGGGAGATCGTGGAGGGGAAGATCGTGGTCGGCGTGGGGGAGATCGTGGTCGGGGCGAGCTCGTGTTCGGGGGGAGATCATGGTCGGGGGGCGATCGTGTTCGGGGGTTAGATCATGGTCGGGGGAGAGATCGTGGTCAGGGGGGAGAGATCGTGGTTGGAGGGAGATTGTGGTCAGGGGGAGATCGTGGTCAGGGGGAGAGATATCGTGGTCGGGGGGAGATCGTGGTCGTGGGGAGATCGTGGTCGGGTGGAGATCGAGGTTGGGGGAGATTTTGGTCGTGGAAATATCGTGGTCAGGGGGGATATCGTGGTCGGGGGAGATCGTGGTCGATGGTGGAGATTGTGGTTGGGGGAGATCGTGGTCGGGAGAGATCATGGTCGGGGGGAGATCGTGTGCGGGGGAGATCGTGGTCGGGGGGAGAACGTGGTCGGGGGGAGATTGTTGCTGGGGGGAGATTGTGGTCGGGGGAGATTGTGGTCGGGGGGAGATCGTGGCCGGTGGGAGAGCGTGGTCGGCGGGGAGATTGTGGTCGGAGGGAAATCGTGGTCGGGGGGAGAGATCGTGGTAGGGGGAGATCGTGGTCGGGTGGAGATCGAGGTCGGGGGAGATCCTGGTCGGGGTTAGATCGTGTTCGGGGGTGATCATAGTCGGAGAGAGGTCGTGGTCGGGGGGAGATCGTGGTCGGGGGGAGATCGTGGACGGGGGGAGATCGTGGTCGGGGGTGATCGTGGTCGGGGAGAGATCGTGGTCGGGGAGAGTTTGTGGTCGGGGGGTGATCGTGGTTGGGGGGCTGATCGTGTTCGGAGGGAGATCGTGGTCGGGGGGATATCGTGATCGGGGGGAGACCGTGGTCAGGGGGAAACCGTGGTCGGGGGTGATAGTGTTCGGAGGGAGATCGTGGTCAGGGGGAGAGATCGTTGTCGGGGGGAGAGATCGTGGTCGGGGGGAGATTGTGGTTGGGGGAGAGCGTGGTCGGTGGGAGATCTTGGTGGGGGAGATCGTGTTTGGGGCGAGATCGTGTTTGGGGGGAGATCATGGTCGGGGGGAGATCGTGTTCGGGGTTAGATCATGGTCGGGGGAGAGATCGTGGTCGTGGGGGAGAGATCATGGTCAGGGGGGAGAGATCGTGGTTGGAGGGAGATTGTGGTCGGGGGGAGATCGTGGTCAGGGGGAGAGATATCGTGGTCGGGGGGAGAGAGATCGTGGTCAGGGGGGAGAGATCGTGGTCGGGGGGAGATCGTGTTCGGGGGTTAGACCATGGTCGGGGGAGAGATCGTGGTCGGCGGGGCGAGATCGTGGTTGGAGGGAGATTGTGGTCGAGGGGAGATCGTGGTCAGGGGGAGAGATATCGTGGTTGGGGGGAGATCGTGGTTAAGGGGAGAGATCGTGGTCGGGGGGAGATCGTGGTCATGGGGAGATCGTGATCAGTGGGGAGATTGTGGTTGTGGGGAGAGAGATCGTGGTCGGGGGGAGATCGTGGTCGGGTGGAGATCGTGGTTGGGGGGAGATCAAGGTCGGGGGGAGATTTTGGTCGGGGAAATATCGTGGTCAGGGGGGATATCGTGGTTGGGGGAGATCGTGGTCAATGGTGGAGATCGTGGTTCGGGGAGATCGTGGTCGGGAGAGATCATGGTCGGGGGGAGATCGTGTTCGGGGAGATCGTGGTCGGGGGGAGAACGTGGTCGGGGGGAGAGCGTAGTCGGCGGGGAGAGCGTGGTCGGGGGAGATTATGGTCAGGGGGAGATCGTGTTCGGGGGAGAGCTTGGTCCGGGGGGGAGATTGTGGTCGGGGGAGATTGTTGTTGGGGGGAGATTGTGGTCAGGGGAGATTGTGGTCGGGGGCAGATCGTGGCCGGGGGGAGAGATCCTGTTCGGGTGGGAGAGCGTGGTCGGCGGGGAGATTGTGGTCAGAGGGAAATCGTGGTCGGGGGGAGAGATTGTGGTCGGGGGGAGATCGTGGCCGGGGGAGATCATGGTCGGGGGAGAGCTCGTGGTCGGGGGCAGATCTTGGTTGTGGGGAGATCGTGGTCAGGGGGGAGATTGTGGTTGGGGGGAGAGAGATCGTGGTCGGGGGGAGATCGTGGTCGGGTGGAGATCGAGGTCGGGGGAGATCATGGTCGGGGGTAGATCGTGTTCAGGGCAGATCGTGGTCGGGGGGGAGAGCGTGGTCGGGGGGAGAGCATGGTCGCGGGGGAGAGCGTGGTCGGGGGGGAGAGTGTGGTCGGGGGGGAGAGTGTGGTCGGGGGAGATTGTGGTCGGGGGAGATCGTGGCCGGGGGGGAGATTGTGGTCTGGGGGAGATCGTGGTCAGGGGGAGAGATCGTGGTCGGGGGAGAGCTCGTGGTCGGTGGGGGGGAGCGTGGTCCGCGGGGAGATTGTGGTCGGAGGGAACTCGTGGTCTGGGGGAGAGATCGTGGCTGGGGGAGATCGTGTTCGGGGGAGAGCTCGTGGCCGGTAGGAGAGATGGTGGTCGGGGGGAGATTGTGGTCGGGGGAAGAGCGTGGTCGGGGGGAGATCGTGGTCGGGGAGATCGTGGTCAGGGGGGAGATTGTGGTTGTGGGGAGAGAGATTGTGGTCGGGGGGAGATCGTGGTTGGGGGGAGATTGTGGTTGGGGGGAGATCGTGGTCGGGGGGATAGATCGTGGTCGGGGGAGTGATCGTGTTCGGAGGGAGATCGTGGTCGTGGGGAGATCGTCGTTGTGGGGAGATCGTAGGCGGTGGGGGAGATCGTGGTCAGAGGGAGATCGTGGTCAGGGGGAGATCATGGTCGGGGGGGGAGTTCGTGGTCGGGGGTGAGATCATGGTCGGGGAGAGATTGTGTTTGGGGGAGAGCGTGGTCAGGGGGAGAGATCATGGTCGGAGGGAGATCATGGTCGGGGGAGAGATCATGGTCGGGGGAGATCGTGGTCGGGGAGCGATCATGGTCGGGGGGGAGAGATCATGGTTGGAGGGAGATCGTGGTCGGGGGAGATCGTGGTCGGGGGGAGATTGTGGTCAGTGGGGGAGATCGTGTTCGCGGGGAGATCGTGGTCAGGGGGAGATCGTGGTCGGGGGAGATCGTGGTCGGCAGAAGATCATGGTCAGGCGGAGATTGTGGTCGGGGAGAGATCATGGTCAGGGGGAGATCATGGTCGGGGGAGATCATGGTCGGTGGTGGAGATCGTGGTTGGGAGAGATCGTGGTCGGGCGAGATCGTGGTCAGGGGAGAGATATCGCGGTCGGGCGGAGATCGTGGTCGCGGGGAGAGAGATCATGGTCGGGGGGAGATTGTGTTCATGTGGAGATTGTGGTCGGGGGCAGATTGTGGTTGGGGGGAGAGAGATCGTGGTCGGGGGAGATCGTGGTCAGGTGCAGATCGAGGTTCGGGGGAGATCATGGTCGGTGGTGGAGATCGTGGTTGGGGGAGATTGTGGTCGGGAGAGATCATGTTCGGGGGAGATCGTGGTCGGGGGTGGAGATCGTGGTCGGGAGACATCATGGTCAGGGGGAGAGATATCGTGGTCGGGGGGAGATCGTGGTCGGGGGAGATAGTTGTTGGGGGAGAGATCGTGGTCGGCGGGAGGTCGTGGTCGTGGGGAGATCATGGTCAGGGAGGAGATTGTGGTTGGGGGGAGAGAGATCGTGGTCGGGGCAAGATCGTGGTCGGGTGGACATCGAGGTTGGGGGGAGATCATGGTCGGGGAGAGATCGTGATCGGGGGGAGATCGTGGTCAGAGGGGAAAGCTTGGTCGGGGGAGATTGTGGTCAGGGGGAGATCATGGTCAGGGGGAGAGATCGTGGTCGGGGGAGAGCTTGGTCCGGGGGGGAGATTGTGGTCTGGGGGAGATCGTGGTTGGGGGGAGAGATCGTGGTCGGTGGGGGGGAGCGTGGTCCGCGGGGAGATTGTGGTCGGAGGGAACTCGTGGTCGGGGGGAGAGGTCTTGGTCGGGGGAGATCGCAGTCAGTGAGATCGTGGTAGGGGAGATCATGGTCGGGGGGAGACTGTGGTCGGGGAGAGATCGTGGTCAGGGGGAGATCGTGGTCGGAGGGGAGAGCATGGTCGGTGGAGATTGTGGTCAGGGGGAGATCGTGGTCGGGGGGAGAGATCGTGGTCGGGGGAGAGCTTGGTCCGGGGGGGAGATTGTGGTCGGGGGAGATTGTGGTCGGGGGGAGATTGTGTTCGGGGGGAGAGATCGTGGTCGGGGGGGAGATCGTGGTCGGGGGGGGAGAGCGTGGTCGGGGGGGAGATTGTGGTCAGAGGGAAAGCGTGGTCGGGGGGAGAGATCGTGGTCAGCGGAGTGATCGTGTTCGGAGGGAGATCGTGGTCGAGGGGAGATTGTGGTTGGTGGGAGATCGTGGTCGGGGGGAGAGATCGTGGTCGGGGGGTGTGAGCGTGTTCAGAGGGAGATCGTGGTCATGGGGAGATCGTGGTCTGGGGTGAGATCATGTTCGGGGAGAGATTGTGGCTGGTGGGAGAGATTGTGGTTGAGGGTAGAGCGTGGTCAGGGGAAGAGATTGTGGTCGGAGGGAGATCATGGTCAGGGGAGATCGTGGTCAGGGGAGCAAGTGGTTGTGGGGAGATCGTGGTCGGGGGGAGATCGTGGTTGGGGGAGATCGTGGTCGGGGGAGAGTTCGTGGTCGGGGGAGAGTTCGTGGTCGGGCGGAGATCGTGGTCGGGGGAGATCGTGGTCGGGGAGAGATCGTGATCCGGGGGGATTATCATGGCCGGGGGGAGATCGTGGTCGGGGGAGATCGTGGTCGGGGGGAGATCGTGGACGGGGGGAGATCGTGGTTGGGGGAGATCGTGGTCGGGGGAGATCGTGGTCGAGGGGAGATCGTGGTCGGGGGTGAGATCGTGGTCGGGGGGTGGTCATGGTCGGGGGAGATTGTGGTCGGGAGAGATCATGGTCAGGGGGAGAGATATCGTGGTCGGGGGAAGATCGTGGTCAGGGGGAGATCATGGTCGGGGGGAGATCGTGGTTGGGGGAAATAGTTGTCGGGGGAGAGATTGTGGTCGGGCGGAGAGATCATGGGCGGGGGGGTTGTTCTTACAGCATAAAGAGACTGTAAGAACAAACTAGAGTCTCAGTACGGCAGGGGCTCCGACGCCAGACGCATGTCGCAGGGACTAAGGGCCATCACCAACTACAAGGGGAGCTCAGCGGGAGTCACCAACACCGATCCCTCCCTACCAGACGAACTGAATACTTTTTATGCTCGCTTTGAGAGGGAGAACACTGAGCCGGCCATCAAAACCCCCAGCCACCCAGAGGATTACACATTACAGCTGACTGAATCCGAGGTCCGGAGAACCTTCAGGAGGGTGAAAGCACGGAAGGCAGCCGGCCCAGATGGGGTTTCACTCCGTGTCTTCAAGACCTGCGCAGACCAGCTGGCTCCTGTGCTCACGGACATTTTTAACATCTCATTACAGCAGTCTGTTGTACCAGTGTGCTTCAAGGAGACAACCATTGTGCCGTTATCTAAGAAGACCAAGGTAACAGGCCTCAATGACTATCGACCCGTGGCTCTTACACCTATAGCCATGAAGTGCCTGGAAAAGCTGGTCATGACACACATAAGCACCATCATATCCGATTCCTTGGACCCGTTCCAGTTCGCATATAGGGCGAACAGGTCTGTAGACGATGCCATCTCCCTAACACTGCACACTGCCCTGGAACACCTAGACAGGAGGGACACTTACGTCAGACTGTTGTTCATTGACTACAGCTCTGCATTTAATACTATTATTCCCTCCAAGCTGGTCCTGAAACTGAGGGACCTAGGCCTGGGCACCCCCATCTGCAATTGGATTCTGGATTTCCTGACTGGTAGGCCTCAAGTGGTGAAAATAGGGAACAACATCTCATCCACTCTGGTCCTCAACACCGGAGCGCCACAAGGCTGCTGCCTCAGTCCTTGGCTGTACTCTCTGTTTACACATGACTGTACAGCCATACACAGCAACAACCGGATTATCAAGTTTGTCGACGACACCACAGTAATTGGCCTGATAAGCAACGATGACGAGACGGAGTACAGAGATGAGATAGTCCAGCTGATGAGATGGTGCAATGACAACAACCTTGCCCTGAACGTTGGCAAGACTAAGGAGCTCATCGTGGACTTCAGAAGCCACCGAGGGAACCATCGCCCCATCAGCATAGATGGGACACCAGTGGAAGTCGTCAGTTGCTTCCAATTCCTGGGACTGCAGATCTCTGATGACCTGGCCTGGAACCATAATACTGAGGCTATGCTGAAGAAGGCACACCAGCGCCTCTACCCTCTACGGTGCCTGAGGAAATGCGGCATAAGCACACAGTGGCTTGTGAACTTTTACCGCAGCACCATAGAGAGTGTCCTGACGAGTGGTGTCAATGTGTGGTATGGTAACACCACTGCACAGAACAAGAAAGCCATCCAGAGAGTTGTGAATATGGCAGAAAAGATCATCGGGTGTGCACTTCCGTCCATCGAGGAGATCTTCCAGACCAGGTGCCGGAACAAGGCCCGCTCCATCATCCAGGACCCCAATCACCCTGGGCACAAACTGTTCTCCCTCCTGCGGTCCGGACGTCGGTACCGCAGCATCCGAACTAGGACCAGCAGGTTTTAGAACAGTTTCTATCCACAGGCAGAGCGCCTACTGAACTGCTAACCGCACTGCCCCACATATTATAGTTATATGTTTATGTAAATATATATATTATATATATACTTATATTACCATATATTTATCATGTTACATTACTATTATTTCCAGTGGTAATTGAGGCTTTTTGGCACTATTCATCATATCCTGCAACATGGGCTGTTATTGCTATACTTTCTGCTTATCTGCTTATTGTTTTTATTTATACTTGTTTTTATTTTTTGCTTTTATATTTATATGCTTGTATTGTGGGAGTGAGTGGGGAGTAAGCATTCCATTGTACTAGTTACATATGGCAATAAAATGATCTTGAATCTTGAATCTTGAGATCGTGGTTGGAGGGAGATCGTGGTCGTGGGGAGATCGTGGTCGGGGAGGAGATTGTGGTTGGGGGGAGAGAGATCGTGGTCGGGGGGAGATCCTGGTCGGGTGGAGATCGAGGTTGGGGGGAGACCATGGTCGGGGGAAGATTGTGGTCGGGGAGAGATCGTGGTCAGGGGGGAGATCGTGGTCGGGGGGAGATCGTGATCGGGGGGGATATCATGGTCGGGGGGAGATCGTGGTCGGGGAGAGATCGTGATTGGGGGGAGATCGTGGTCGGAGGGGAGAGCGTGGTCGGGGGAGAGCTTGGTCCGGGGGGGAGATTGTGGTCGGGGGAGATTGTGCTCGGGGGGAGATTGTGGTCGGGGGAGATTGTGGTCGGGGGGAGATCGTGGTCGGGGGGAGAGATCGTGGTCGGGGGGGAGAGCGTGGTCGGCGGGGAGGTTGTGGTCGGGGGGAGATCGTGGTCGGGGGGAGATCGTGGATGGTGGGAGATCGTGGTCGGGGCGAGAGATTGTGGTCGGGGGGGTGATAGTGTTCAGAGGGAGATCGTGGTCATGGGGAGATCATGGTCTGGGGTGAGATCATGGTCGGGGAGAGATTGTGGTTGGGGGAGAGCGTGGTCAGGGGGAGAGATCATGATTGGAGGGAGATCATGGTCGGGGGAGATCGTGGTCAGGGGAGATCGTGGTTGGGGGGAGATCGTGGTCGGGAGGAGATCGTGTTTGGGGGAGATCGTGGTTGGGGGAGAGTTCATGGTCGGGCGGAGATCGTGGTCGGGGGGAGATCGTGGTCGGGGAGAGATCGTGATCGGGGGGGGTTATCATGGTCGGGGGTGATCGTGGTCGGGGGAGATCATGGTTGGGGGGAAATCGTGGTCGGGGGGAGATCGTGGTACGGGGGAGATCGTGGTCGGGGGAGATCGTGGTCGAGGGGAGATCGTGGTCGGGGGGGGAGATCGTGGTCGGGGGGGGAGATCGTGGTCGGGGGCTGGTCGTGGTCGGGGGGAGATCGTGGTCGGGGGGAGAACGTGGTCGGGGGGAGAGCGTGGTCGGGGGAGATCGTGGTCGGGGAGAGATCGTGGTCGGGGGGAGATCGTGGTTGGGGGGAGAACGTGGTCGGGGGGAGAGCGTGGTCGGGGGAGATCGTGGTCAGGGAGAGATCGTGGTTGGGGGGAGATCGTGGTCGGGGTGAGATCGTGGTCAGGGGAGAGATCGTGGTCGGGGGGAGAGATCATGGTCGGGGGAGATCGTGGTCGGGGGCAGATCGTGGTCGGGGGCAGATCATGGTCGGAGGGAGATCATGGTCGGGGGGAGATGGTGGTCGGGGGAAATCGTGGTCGGGGGTGAGATCGTGGTTGAGGGGGAGATCGTGGTCGGAGGTAGATCGTGGTCGGGGGGAGAGATCATGGTCGGGGGAGATCGAGGTCGGAGGTAGATCGTAGTTGGGGAGAGATCGTGGACAGGGGGAGATCGTGGACGGGGGGAGATCGTGGTCGGGGGGGAGATCGTGGTCGGAGGGAGATTGTGGTCGGAGGGAGATCGTGGTCGGGGGGTGACATCATGGTCGGGGGGAGATCGTGGTCGGGGGAGGTCGGGGGTCGGGGGTGATCGTGGTCAGAGGGAGGTCCTGGTCAGGGAGAGATCATGGTCATTGAGATCGTGGTCAGTGAGCTCGTGGTCGGGGGAGATCGTGGTCGGAGGGAGATCGTGGACGGCGGGGGGGGAGATTGTAGTCAAAGGGAGAATGTGGTCGGGGGGAGATCATGGTCGGGGGGAGATCGTGGTCGGGGGGGTGATCGTGTTCGGAGGGAGATCATGGTGGGGGGGAGATCATGGTTGGGGGGAGATCGTGGTCGGGGGGAGAGATCGTGGTCGGGGGGTGATCGTGGTCGAGGGAAGATCGTGGTCGGGGGGGGTAGATCGTGGTCGGAGGGAGATCGTGGTCGGGGGGAGATTGTGGTCGGAGGGAGATCGTGGTCGGGGGGTGGCATCATGGTCGGGGGAGGTCGGGGGTCGGGGGTGATCGTGGTCGGAGGGAGGTCCTGGTCGGGGAGAGATCATGGTCATTGAGATCGTGGTCGGTGAGCTCGTGGTCGGGGGAGATCGTGGTCGGAGGGAGATCGTGGACGGGGGGGGGGGAGATCGTAGTCAAAGGGAGAACGTGGTCGGGGGGAGATCATGGTCGGGGGGAGATCGTGGTCGGGTGGGTGATCGTGTTCGGAGGGAGATCGTGGTGGGGGGGGAGATCGTGGTTGGGGGGAGATCGTGGTCGGGGGGAGAGATCGTGGTCGGGGGGTGATCGTGGTCGAGGGAAGATCGTGGTCGGGGGGGTAGATCGTGGTCGGCGAGAGATTGTGGTTGTGGGGAGAGCGTGGTCACGGGGAGAGATCGTGGTCGGAGGGAGATCATGGTCGGGGGGAGATTGTGGTCGGGGGGAGATCGTGGTCGGGGGGAGATCTTGGACGGGGGCAGATCGTGGACGGGGGCAGATCGTGATCGGGGGGACATCGTGGTCGGAGGGGAGATCGTGGTCGGGGGGAGATTTTGGTCAGGGGCGGGAGATCGTGTTCGCGGGTGGCACTGGTCATGTCCGGGCAGGGGATGGCGAATGGGAAACGGGAGTACTCATCAATAATATTGAGGAAGTACACATTGCGGTCGGAGGAGGGGAGAGGCCCTTTAAAATCAATGCTCAGGCGCTCCAAGGGGCGAGTGGCTTTTATCAGGTGGGCCCTGTCTGGTCTATAAAAGTGCGGTTTGCACTCAGCGCAGACTTGGCAGTTCCTGGTCATGGTCCTGACCTCCTCAATAGAGTAAGGCAGGTTGCGGGCCTTGATGAAGTGGAAGAACCTGGTGACCCCCGGGTGGCAGAGGTCATTGTGGAGGGCCTGCAGTCTATCGATCTGCGCGCTGGCGCAGGTGCCACGCGATAGCGCATCCGGGGGTTCATTGAGCTTCCCGGGCCGGTACAAGATCTCGTAATTGTAGGTGGAAAGTTCAATTCTCCACCTCAAGATCTTGTCATTTTTGATTTTGCCCCTCTGCTTGTTGTTAAACATGAAAGCAACTGAACGTTGGTCAGTGAGCAGGGTAAATCGTTTTCCGGCCAGGTAGTGCCTCCAATGACGCACAGCCTCCACAATCGCCTGGGCCTCCTCAACAGCGGAGTGTCTGGTCTCCGGGCCTTGGAGGGTTCGTGAAAAGAAGGCCACGGGTCTCCCCGCCTGATTGAGGGTAGCGGCCAGGGCAAAGTCGGACGCATCGCTTTCCACCTGGAAGGGGATGGATTCGTCCACTGCGTGCATGGTGGCTTTGGCAATGTCTTCCTTGATACGGTGGAAGGCTAAGCGGGCCTCTGCCATCAAGGGAAAAGAGGTGGACTTGATCAGCGGATGGGCCTTGTCCGCATAGTAGGGGACCCACTGGGCATAATAGGAGAAAAACCCTAGGCACCTCTTCAGGGCCTTGAGGCAGTGGGGCAGTGGGAGTTCCATAAGGGGACGCATCCGGTCGGGGTCGGGGCCGATGACTCCGTGTTCCACAACACAGCCAAGGATGGCGAGGCGGTTTGTGCGGAATATGCACTTCTCCTTGTTATATGTCAGGTTCAGGAGTTGGGCGGTGCGGAGGAATTTTTCGAGGTTTGCGTCATGGTCCTGCAAGTCACGGCCGCAGATGGTCACATTGTCCAGCTATGGGAAAGTGGCCTGCAACGCATTTTGATCTACCATCCGGTCCATCTCCCTTTGGAAGACGGAGACCCCGTTGGTGACGCCAAAGGGAACCCTAAGGAAGTGATAGAGGCGGCCGTTTGCCTCAAAGGCAGTATACTGGCGGTCCTCAGGGCGGATAGGGAGCTGGTGGTACGCTGATTTCAGGTCAATGGTCGAGAAGACGCGGTACTGCGCGATCTGGTTGACCATATCAGCTATGCGGGGGAGTGGGTAGGTGTCCAGCAGGGTGTAGCGATTTATTGTCTGGCTGTAGTCGATGACCAGGCGCTGCTTCTCGCCGGTCTTAACGACCACAACCTGGGCTCGCCAGGGGCTGGTGCTGCCCTCAATAATCCCTTCCTTCAGGAGCCGCTCCACTTCGGTTTTAATGAAAACCCTCTCCCCGGCACTGTATCGCCTGCTCTTTGTGGCGATGGGCTTACAGTCGGGGGTGAGGTTAGCAAACAGTGGGGGGGGGGTGACTCTGAGTGTGGAGAGGTTGCACCTGGTGCGCGGCGGGCAATTTGGGAGCTGCTGGCTGCAGACTGTGAGTGGGGGTAGGGGTCCACCGTACGCCATCGTAACACTTTTAAGGTGGCACTGAAAATCTAACCCCAGCAGGACAGCAGCGCAGAGGTCGGGCAGGTAACCAGAAGTTTAAAATGATCGTACACGGTCCCGTCTACTACGAGTGTCACTACGCAGTAGCCGCCGATGTCCGCCGACTGGGACTCGGAGGCCATAGAAATCCGCTGGTGCGCAGGCAGGACTGGGAGAGAGCAACGCCGCACCGTGTCAGGGTGGATGAAGCTCTCCGTGCTCCCAGAGTCAAAAAGGCAGATTGTATCATGGCCATTTACCTTAATGTCCATTGTGGAGCTGGCCAGCTGGTGCGGTCTCGCTTGGTCCAGTGTAACAGATACCAGCGTAGGGGTCGGTGTGTCGCTGCGGGTATCAGATGAGGCGGTGTTGGGGGCCTGCTGCGTTCCGGCTGTCGTCCAAGATGGCGGCGTCCATGATCCCCATGTGGCTGGAGGCGTCCAAAATGGCTGCTGTACCGGTGGTTCGCACATGGCCGGGGAGGCCCAAGATGGCGGCCCGCATGGCCCACACGCGGCGCTGCTGGGGTTCGGGGTGGCTTTGGCCCTGCAGACGTTAGTGTAGTGTCCCTTCTTCCCGCAGCCCGAGCAGATCGCGTTTTTCGCCGGGCAGCGCGCTCTGGGGTGTTTTGCCTGGCCACAGAAGTAGCATTTCTGGCCTTGTGGCACTGCTGTCTGGCCTTGGGACACTGCTGCGGTAGTTGGGCCGTTGCTGGGGTGTGGCTGGGGTGGCACGGCGCTATGAGGCGGTCCTACCGTGTCCCAGGCTGTCATTCCCCGCGGCGTCCACGGTTCAGAGGAGTAGGCATCCATGCCCCGGTAGGCTGCATCCAATGATAGTGCGAGTTCAGAGGCCTTGTTGAGGTCGAGGTCACTCTGCTCCAACAGTCGCTGTCGGGTGTAATTGGATCTGTGGCCCGCTACAAAAACGTCCCGGATAAGTTCCTCTGTGTACACGGCGGCCTTTACATCCTTACAACCACAGGCCCGGCCAAGCACAGACAGTGCCTGAAGGTATTCCACGGTCGATTCCCCAGGTTGTTGTTTACGACTCCCCAGAAGGTGCCTGGCGTACACTTCATTCACTGGGCGCGTGTACTGGTCCTTGAGGAGCTTGATAGCGTCCGCGTACGAGGTCGCATCTTGGATGACCGAGTACACTCGGTGGTTCACTTTGGAGGTCAGGACATCCAGTTTGTCCTCGTCCGATTTGATTGCTGCGGAGGCGGTCAGGAATTTTTCGAAACACTTAAGCCAGTGAGTAAACTTGGTGGATGAGTCCGCCTCCCGATGATCTAAGTCCAGGCATGCTGGTGTGAGGACCTTCTCCATTATAAAAATTTTGTTAATAAAATTGATGCGCTATCAATTACTCATAAAAGACTGAGAGTTAAGAGAGTAACTAAAGGCTTTTATTAACAAAAGAATGAAGGTCTGCCTCGAGTGGTCGACCGGTCCCGAATACAAAGGGGCTGGGGAGCAGTCACCTTTATACTAGGATTTGTGGGAGGAGTCAGCCGAGGCATGTCCAGGCATGTACACAGTGGAATACAAACAGTGGTTTACCACAGTGGTCGGGGGTGAGATCGTGGTCGGGGGGAGATCGAGGTCGGGGGGAGATCGTGGTCGGGGGGAGATCGTGGTCGGGGGGAGATCGTGGACGGGGGGAGATCGTGGACGGGGGGACATCATGGTTGGAGGGGAGATCGTGGTCGGGGGGAGATTTTGGTCAGGGGGGGAGATCGTGTTCGCGGGGAGATCGTGGTCAGGAGGAGATCGTGGTCGGGGTGAGATCATGGTCGGCGGGAGATCATGGTCGGGGGGAGATTGTGGTCGGGGGAGATTGTGGTCGGGGGAGATTGTGGTCGGGGGGGAGAGCGTGGTCGGGGGAGATTGTGGTCAGGGGAGATCGTGGTTGGGGGGAGAGATCGTGGTCGGGGGAGAGCTTGGTCTTGGGGGGGAGATTGTGGTCTGGGGGAGATTGTGGTCGGGGGGAGAGATCGTGGTCGGGGGGAAATCGTGGCCGGGGGAGATCGTGGTCGGGGCAAAGCTCATGGTCGGTGGGAGAGATGGTGGTCAGGGGGAGATTGTGGTTGGGGGGAGAGCATGGTCGGTGGGAGATCGTGGTCGGGGGGAGATCGTGGTCGGCGGGGAGATCGTGGTCGGTGGGACATTGTGGTCGGGAGTGTGGGTGAGGGGCTGGATGACCTAAGCTAAGCAGAAGATGAGCTGCTGAGTTTTAATGTTTTTTAGTGTCTAAAGTGGGGAAAAAATGTTACATTTCAAGTTTTAAGAAGTATTAATTTTTGCTAAGTTAGTTCAGTTTAGTTTAGTTTAATTTAGTTTAAGTTTAAGGTTAATTTAAACACAGAAAGAAAAGAAGAAAAAACCCAGAGAAAAAAAAAAGAGCGCCAAAGACGGGACCCGAAAAAAGAAAGGAAAAAAAAACCAGAGGAAAGTAGAAAACAAAGAAAAGCCAAAGCAAAAAGAAAGGAGAGCAATATACAAACCAAAGAAGAATCCGAACAGCGGCCGCACGGGGCCACAGCAGCAGCCGAGGCGAGGTGACTCGGGGAAGGCCGCACGGGGCCGCATCGGCAACCGAGGCGAGGTGACTCGGGGAGGCCGCACGGGGCCACAGCAGCAACCGAAGCGAGGTGACTCGGCGAAGGCCGCACGGGGCCGCATCGGCAACCGAGGCAAGGTGACTCGGGGAGGCCGCACGGGGCCGCATCGGCAGCCGGAGCGAGGTGACTCGGGGAGGCCACACGGGGCCACAGCGGCAACCGAAGCGAGGTGACTCGGAGAAGGCCGCACGGGGCCACAGCGGCAACCAAAGCGAGGTGACTCAGGGAGGCTGCACGGGGCCACAGCGGCAACCGAAGCGAGGTGACTCGGCGAAGGCCGCACGGGGCCACAGCGGCAGCCGGAGCGAGGTGACTCGGGGAGGCCGCACGGGGCCACAGCGGCAACCGAAGCGAGGTGACTCGGCGAAGGCCGCACGGGGCCACAACGGCAACCGAAGCGAGGTGACTCGGAGAGGCCGCACGGGGCCGCATCGGCAGCCGGAGCGCGGTGACTCGGCGGAGGCCGCAGTAGCAGGAGAGCAGCGACTCAACAGTGGCCGCACGGGGCCACAGCGGCAGGGGGTCGGAGCGCGACTCCAGAGCGGCGGCCGGAACACAGGACCGTGGACCGGGGAGGGGCCGGAGGAGCCGGACCGAGACAGAGGCCTGGAGACCTCTAAGGGAGAGGGGAGCAGCCCGAGGGCACCGTGAGGCAACGGCTCCCAGGCACAGACAGTGAGTACGGGTCCTGGGGAGGGAGCCTGAAGCCAAGGAAAGACCTGAGGAGCCGGGCCAAAACAGAGGCCCAGAGACCTCTGAGAGGGAGGGGAGCAGCCGGGAGACACCAGGAATCAGCAAATCCCAGACACAGACCAGGACAGAGTATGGGACCTGGGGAGGGCCTGGAGAGCGAGCGAGTCCGGGGACTGGGAAAGGTCGCGAGCAGGGAGAGGGAAACACCAAACCCGGGGCCCCAGAAAAGCTTATTCTAAGATCAACAATACTTTCTACCTCTACACTACCAATAATGAGCGAATCAGAGGAGCCACAGCAGCTCCCGAGGCACACTGAGAGCAACCTCTTCCAGATTCCCCCCAACACCAGAAAAAATGCTATAAAATCGATCAAGCATGAGCAGCCGAGAGAAAAACCAGAAACTCTTTTTGCTGACCGGTACAGCACTGGGAAAAAATGTAATCTCATTTTTTACTTAGATCAGCCAGCGGCTTGGATCACAGCAATAAAATCACACTATACCAGGGTTAAGCAGGAAAGAACCGCTAATGGGTCCAAAATGAAAATTAAGAAACCAGGGGACCCGGACAGTGCAACCACGACTGTCAACATGTACGATAACGGAACAATATTAGTGCAAGGCAACCTCGACAACTTTGAAACAGCCTTCAAGACACTGAAAGAAATAACTGAGAGGGGAAGGAACAGCCCCAGAGTGGCTAACAGGGGAAAAGCGACCCACACTCCCCCCACCATTGACAACTCACCAGGAGTAAATCAGCCTGGTCAGGAGGTGAACGAGCCACACAGTTCTAACCAGACACTAACCCCGGGGCCCCACAGCCATATGATACAACTGACTAACCCCAGCGTAATTACCAGGGAGGAAGCCACACATAGTCCCCCTACCAATTCCAGCTCACCAAGAGAAGAGCAGCCTAGCCAGGAAGTGAGTGAGCCCTCCAGGGCCGACCAGACACATACCCCGGGATCACACAGCCAGATACAACTAAAGGATAAATTTAATCAGTTAGAGACAGAGATGGTTAAACTTAGAGAGGAGGTCCTTAAACTGAAACACGAACAAAAGCAAGAGAGGGAGAGATACAGGAGAGAGCTGAATCTAATTGAGAATCAGGTGAATCTACTTGGGAATCAGGTGAAAGAGCTGCAGGAAAACAAAGAGAGCCATAGAGGAGAGATAGCACCATTAGACCAGCAGTCAGAGGCTAGAGATAAGACAATACAGAGCCCGACTGAACAGCTGCACTCCCACACTGAACAGCAGCAGCAGACACACAATACAAGGGGTGCCACACAGACCGACCAGCATACTGAAGCTCAGTCTTCCCCCACCACCGTGGAACCACAAGCGAGCCACTCACAAGAGGAGCGCACACACCAGACACGACCAGCCCAGCCCAACACACAGGCTATGAGTCCAGGCGAAAGCCACCAGACAGTAAACACAAACAAGGCTGACATCGTAATACTCATAGACTCAAATGGGAAATTTCTATGGGAGAAAAAGCTCTTCCCTAGAAGTAAAGTAGAAAAGATCTGGTGCCCAACAACAGACAGAGCCCTGGAATGGCTGACCAAAACCCGATTAGGCTCCCCCCAACACATAATAATACACACGGGCACAAATGACCTAAAGGCCCAGCAGAAAGGGGTAGCAACATCGCTCAGAGCAGTGATTAGGAAGGCAAGCAATACATTTCCAAACACTAGAATCACTGTTTCCACAATATTGCCGAGAACAGACTTTAACAGCAACACAATTCATGAGATAAATGCCAGCATAGCAAGAGACTGTGAAGCAAAACACAACGTGCACCTGGCCCAACACCCCACCCTCGATATGGAATGTCTTTACGAACGCGTCCACATCCACAGGAAATGAATATCGATCTTTGCTAAAGCCCTGAAGGACGTCGCTTTTAATCGGGTCCATACCCAGACTTCAGGAGGACCCCCCCCCCGACCACCAGAGATCAGCGGGGTACATACCAGGACGACTACAGAGACCACCACCACACCAACCGGGACCAGAGAGGATCCCCATGCACAACAACAATATCAGACCTGCAACACTCCTGTCCCACAGGGGAACAGGACCGCTCCCAGCCAGACAGAGGGAGAGATGCACAGGGCGTACGCAATACCTCAGACAGAGACAATCCATTAAGAGACAATAAGCAGACGTGCAGCAGCATCTACTTCCGCCTTATGGATCAGAAAATGAAAAAAAATCAAGGACTAATTAATAGAAAGAATTGTAACCAAGTAGTATTAGCATTTATAGACAACTGAGATGATCTTTTTTTCCCACATTTAGACACGACAAACACATATCATTCTTTAACATATCATAGTAAAAGATCAAACTTAACATGAAATCCTTATATATTTCGACCTGGAATATCCAAGGTCTACGCTCTTCGGTGCTCAACGTGAAGAGTAGGACCCCAGAGTTCATAGATGAAACTAAAGATCTAGATATTATCATTTTACAGGAAACTTGGTATAAAGGAAAAGGACACACTGGCCGTCCCCAAGGGTACACAGAGCTGGTGGTCCCCTCCAATAAATTACCAGGAGTAACCCAAGGCAGAGACTCCAGAGGCATACTGATTTGGTTTAAAACAGAGCTTAAGAATTGCATCAAATTTATAAAAAAGGGCGAAAACCACATGTGGCTCAAAATTGAGAGGGGGATTATCTCTAACACCCAAGGTGTTTTCATTTGCGCACTCTATATCCCCCCAATGGAATCCCCGTACTTTAAAGAGGACACCTTCTCTAACATTGAGGGGGAAATTATCCAATTCTAGGCCCAGGGGAACGTATTGATCTGTGGTGACCTCAATTCAAGAACTGGCGAAGAACCAGACTTCACCAATAATCAGGGAAACAATTACATATTCGGGAATAACCACTTCAATATCCCTTCCCTTCCATACAGGCATAACTGCGACAAGCAGACAAATACCAACGGAAAACAGCTCCTGCAGCTCTGTCGAAGCCTGGGTCTGTACATTGTCAATGGTAGGTTCATAGGAGACCTCCTAGGAAGATCGACCTATTGCTCACCTCTTGGCTGCAGCACCGTAGACTATATGATTACGGATTTGGACCCATCCTCTTTCAGAGCATTCACAGTCAAACCACAAACAACAATGTCAGATCACAGTCAAATTACTATGTATATTAAAAAGACAGAAACAAACAACACAGAAACACAACCCAGTAAACTGTACAACACCAAAAAATCGTACAGATGGGCCAAAAACGACACGGAAAAATACCAGAAAGCAATTAGCAATGAATCAACTCAAGCTCTCTTGGACACCTTTCTGGATAATATATACACTCACAATAAAGAAGGCGTAAACCGGGCAGTGAATAACCTAAACAATATTTTTGATAATTTGGCAACAAGGTCAAACTTGAAAGCTCACAAGAACAAACCCAAAACAAAAAACTATGAAAAATGGTTTGACCCAGATTGCCATAACATGAGGAAAAAACTTAGAAAAATATCAAACCAAAAACACAGACATCCAGAAAACGAGGAATTACGCCTTATTTATTGTCAGACACTAACACAATACAGGAACACACTCAGAACCAAAAAAGAGCAATATATTAAGAATACACTCAGCTCCATTGAGGAATCCATTGATTCCAATTGTTTCTGGGACAACTGGAATACATTACACAAAAAACAACACGACGAATTGGCCATTCAAAATGGAGACACATGGGAAAACCACTTTGAAAAATTATACCAGAAAAACACACTAAGGCCAGAGCAACACCAAATATGCAAAAAACTGGAAAAGCTCGAAATGGCCATAAAAGATAACCAAAACCCGCTAGACTCCATAATAACAGAAAAAGAACTTTTTGAAAAACTCAAGGACCTGCGACCAGGAAAAGCTTGCGGGGGAGATGGCATACTAAGCGAGATGATTAAACACACAGACGATAAAATGAAACTGGCTATCCTAAAACTCTTCAACTTGGTTCTGAGTGTCGGTTACTTCCCTGATATCTGGAACAATGGACTCATAACGCCCATATACAAAAGTGGGGACAAAGTCGACCCAAATAACTATCGAGGCATCTGTGTAAACAGTAACCTGGGGAAGGTATTCTGTAGTATCATAAACAAAAGACTTATAAACTTCCTTGAGGAGCACAATGTCTTGAGTAAAAGCCAAATTGGATTCCTGCCAAACTATAGAACATCAGATCATATCTTCACCCTACAGACCCTAATTGACAAACACGTTCATCAAAACAAAAGCAAAATCTACGCATGCTTTATAGATTTCCAGAAGGCTTTCGATTCCATCTGGCACGACGGTTTATTCCTGAAACTTATCGAAAGCGGGGTAGGGGGAAAAACATATGATGTAATTAAATCAATGTATACAAACAACAAATGTGCAGTTAAAATTGGAGACAAACAAACAAAATACTTCCCACAGGGGCGGGGGGTGACGCAGGGCTCACCAATCTCACCGACACTCTTTAATATTTATATAAATGAATTGGCAAAACTACTTGAACAATCTACAGCACCCGGCCTCACCCTATATGAATCCAAGGTTAAATTCCTCCTCTATGCAGACGACCTGGTTCTGCTGTCACCAACTAAGGAGGGTCTACAGCAGAACCTGGATCTGCTGGAGTCGTACTGCCAGACTTGGGCCCTGACAATAAATCCTCAAAAAACCAAAGTCCTTGTGTTCCAGCAAAGATCCAGACATCAGGGACCCAAAATAAATTTCACACTAGGAACAACCAAAATTGAACAAACCACTAACTACACATACTTGGGCTTAAAAATCAGTTCTACGGGAAATTTCAAACTGGCTGTGAATGAACTGAAAGGGAAAGCAAGAAGGGCTTTCTATGCCATTAAAAAATCAATCCAAATAGAAATCCCAATTAGCATTTGGCTCAAAATTTTCAAATCAGTAATTGAACCAATTGCACTCTATGGCAGTGAGGTGTGGGGACCGCTAACACAACAAGAATTTGCAAAATGGGACAAACACCCAATTGAGATCCTACATGCAGAATTCTGTGAAAGTATCCTCCGGACTCAAAGGAAAACCGTAAACAACGCATGCAGGGCAGAACTAGGCCAATATCCATCAATAATCACTATCCAAATAAGAGCCACCAAATTTTGGAAACACCTAGAAATGAGCAACCCCCAATGCTATCATTATGAAGCCCTGAAATGCCAAGAGAGGACCATAAAGAAGAATACCCTCAGTCAACTAGTCCTGGGACTCAGTGAAGTAACTACTAACACTACTAACAATAACCAGCCCCAGGACAGTGACAGCGTAACACAAAGAATTTGACCCAACACAATCGTCGCTAAGCAAAAGGAAAAATATCTGTCATATTGGGCAGAAACAACAAAAACCCAAAACAAACTCAATTGCTACTTGGCCCTAAACAGACAATACAACATGGCTGATTACCTGACCATGGTAAAGGATAGCAAACTGAGAAAAACCTTGACAATGTACAGACTTAGAAAACATAGCCTGGCGATCGAAAAAGGTAGCCACAGGCAGACCCGGCTACCAAGAGAGGATAGGATATGCTCTCACTGCAGTCAGGGAGTGGTGGAGACAGAGATGCACTTCCTCACAGCTTGTAGAAAATATCAGGGCATAAGGGAGAATTTCTACCCAAAATTCACAAAAATATGCCCGGAATTCAGAAATTTGAATGACGACCAAAAACTCCCATACCTACTAGGGGAAAAGAGAAATTGTGTAACACTAGCGGCACACTATGTTACAGCTTGCCATAAACAGAGGGACAACCACTAAATATAAGAAAAGAGTATATATAAATTATATGAAAGTATATTTATACACTCAAGGATATATCTGTTTATACACTGTAAGGATAGATCTGTATTTTTGTGTACAAACATGAATGTTTTTCGATGCTTTGGCAACATAAGATGTAACTTGTCATGCCAATAAAGCGATTTGAATTGAATTGAATTGAATTGAATTGAGTGAGATCATGGTCGGAGGGAGGCCGGGGGTGATCGTGGTCGGAGGGAGATTGTGGACAGGGGGGGAGATTGTAGTCAGAGGGAGATCATGGTCAGGGGGAGATCGTGGTCGGGGGGAGATCGTGGTCAGGGGGAGATCGTGGTTGGGAGGAGATCATGGTCAGGGGGAGATCGTGGTCAGGGGGAGATCGTGGTCGGGGGGAGAAATCGTGGTTGGGGGTTGACCGTGTTCAGAGGGAGATCGTGGTCGTGGGGAGATCGTGGTCGGGGGGAGATCGTAGTCGGCGGGGGAGATCGTGGTCAGACGGAGATCGTGGTCGGGGGGAGATCGTGGTCGGGGGGGTGGAAATCGTGGTCGGGGGTGAGATCATGGTCGGGGAGCGATTGTGGTTGCGGGGAGAGCGTGGTCAGGGGGAGAGATCGTAGTCGGAGGGAGATTATGGTCGGGGGGAGAGATCGTGGTCGGGCGAAGATCGTGGTCAGGGAGAGATCATAGTCGGGGGGGGAGAGATCGTGGTTGGAGGGAGATCGTGGTCGGGGGAGATCGTGGTCGGGGGGAGATTTTGGTCAGGGGGGGAGATCATGTTCGCGGGGGGATCGTGGTCAGGAGGAGATCGTGGTCGGGGTGAGATCATGGTCGGCGGGAGATCATGGTCGGGGGGAGATTGTGGTCGGGGAGAGATCATGGTCAGGGGGGAGATCGTGGTCAGGGGAGATCGTGGTCGGTGGTGGAGATCGTGGTTGGGAGAGATCGCGGTCGGGTGAGATCGTGGTCAGGGGGAGAGATATCGCGGTCGGGCGGAGATCGTGGTCAGGGGGAGAGAGATCGTGGTCAGGGGGGAGAGATTGTGGTCGGGGGGAGATCGTGGTCGTGGGGAGATCGTGGTCGGGAAGAGATCGTGGTCAGGGGGGAGATCGTGGTCGGGGGGAGATCGTGATCGGGGGATATCATGGTCGGGGGGAGATTGTGGTCGGGGAGAGATCGTGATCGGGGGGAGATCGTGGTCGGGGGGAGATCGTGATCGGTGGGGATATCGTGGTTGGGGGGAGATTGTGGTCGGGGAGAGATCGTGATCGGGGGGAGATCGTGGTCGGGGGAGATTGTGGTCAGGGGGAGATCGTGGTCGGGGGGGGAGATCGTGGTCGGGGGAGAGCTTGGCCCGGGGGGGAGATTGTGGTCGGGGGAGATTGTGGTCGGGGGGAGATTGTGGTCAGGGGAGATTGTGGTCAGGGGGAGATCGTGGTCGGGGGGAGAGATTGTGGTCGGTGGGGAGAGCGTGGTCGGCGGGGAGATTGTAGTCAGAGGGAAATCATGGGCGGGGGGAGAGATCATGGTCAGTGGAGTGATCGTGTTCGGAGGGAGATCGTGGTCGGGGGAGATCGTGGTTGGTGGGAGATCGTGGTCGGGGGGAGAGATTGTGGTCTGAGGGTGATCGTGTTCAGAGGGAGATCGTGGTCATGGGGAGATCGTGGTCTGGGGTGAGAGCGTGGTCGGCGGCGCCGATAACAACCTGGCCTTAACATCAAGAAAACCAAGGAAATCATTGTGGACTTCAGGAAGTCTAAAGGCGGAAGTCACACCCCCATCCACATCCATGGAGCTGTGGTGGAAAGGGTGGACAGCTTTAAGTTCCTCGGAGTCCACATCACAGAAGACCTCTCCTGGTCCCTCAATACCTCCTCTTTGGTGAAGAAGGCCCAGCAGCGCCTATATTTCCTAAGGAGGCTGAAGGGATGTAACCTGTCACCCCGATCCTCTCTAACTTTTACCGCTGCACAATAGAGAGCATCCTGACGAACTGTATCACAGTATGGTATGGCAGCTGTAGCTCCCATGACCGGAAAGCCCTGCAGCGGGTAGTCAAAACTGCCCAACGCATTACCGGCACCCGGCTACCGACCATAGAGCACATATACCAGAAACGCTGTTTACGGAGGTCACTGACCATCATCAAAGACCCTACCCACCCCAGCCACAGTCTGTTCGCCCCCCTGCCATCTGGGAGACGCTACAGATGCATTCGCACCCGAACGACCAGATTTAGGAACAGCTTCTTTCCCAGGGCTGTCATCCTACTGAACTCCACAAATAAACTCTAAAGCCTGCACATCTGCCAATGCACTTTATTATGTTTATGTTTATGTATTGCAAGCCAAATGAATGTTGAATGTTAAATGTCTTAATCTAAATGTACACTCTCGGGAGCCGCAAGCCTACATTTCGTTGTACTGCACTTGTGCACTAACA
This sequence comes from Somniosus microcephalus, assembly GCF_052327205.1. NCBI lineage: Eukaryota > Metazoa > Chordata > Chondrichthyes > Squaliformes > Somniosidae > Somniosus > Somniosus microcephalus. The sequence continues at coordinate 89,212,234 of NC_140988.1, forward strand.
ATGACAATAAAGTTGATTATTATCATCATTATTATTATTATTATATTAGATCGTGGTCAGGGGAGTAAGTGGTTGGGGGAGATCGTGGTCGGGGGAGAGTTCGTGGTCGGGCGGAGATCGTGGTCGGGGAGAGATCGTGATCGGTGGGGTTATCATGGTCGGGGGGAGATCGTGGTCGGGGAGAGATCGTGGTCAGGGGAGTAAGTGGTTGGGGGGCGATCGTGCTCGGGGGGAGATTGTGGTTGGGGGAGATCGTGGTCAGGGGAGTAAGTGGTTGGGGGGAGATCGTGCTCGGGGGGAGATTGTGGTTGGGGGAGATCGTGGTCGGGGGAGAGTTCGTGGTCGGGCGGAGATCGTGGTCGGGGGGAGATCGTGGTCGGGGAGAGATCGTGATCGGTGGGGTTATCATGGTCGGGGGGAGATCGTGGTCGGGGAGAGATCGTGGTCAGGGGAGTAAGTGGTTGGGGGGCGATCGTGCTCGGGGGGAGATTGTGGTTGGGGGAGATCGTGGTCAGGGGAGTAAGTGGTTGGGGGGAGATCGTGCTCGGGGGGAGATTGTGGTTGGGGGAGATCGTGGTCGGGGGAGAGTTCGTGGTCGGGCGGAGATCGTGGTCGGGGGGAGATCGTGGTCGGGGAGAGATCGTGATCGGTGGGGTTATCATGGTCGGGGGGAGATTGTGGTCGGGGAGAGATCGGGATCGGGGGGAGATCGTGGTCGGAGGGGAGAGTGTGGTCGGGGGAGATTGTGGTCAGGGGGAGATCGTGGTCGGGGGGAGAGATCGTGGTCGGGGGGAGAGATCGTGGTCGGGGGGAGAGCGTGGTCAGTGGAGTGATCGTGTTCGGAGGGAGATCGTGGTCGGGGTGAGATCATGGTTGGTGGGAGATCGTGGTTGGGGGGAGAGATTGTTGTCGGGGGGGTGATCGTGTTCAGAGGGAGATCGTGGTCATGGGGAGATAGTGGTCTGGGGTGAGATCAAGGTCGGGGGGAGATTGTGGTTGGGGGGAGAGCGTGGTCAGGGGAGTAAGTGGTTGGGGGGAGATCGTGGTCGGGGGGAGATCGTGGTCGGGGGGAAATCGTGATCGGGGGGGGTTATCATGGTCGTGGGGTGATCGTGGTCGGGGGAGATCATGTTTGGGGGGGAGGTCGTGGTCGGGGGGAGATCGTGGTTGGGGGAGGTCATGGTCGAAGGGAAATCATCGTCGAGGGGAGATCGTGGTCGGGGGGGAGATCATGGTCGGGGTGTGGTCGTGGTCGGGGGGAGATCGTGGTCGGGGGGAGATCGTGGTTGGGGGTGAGCGTGGTCGGGGGGAGAGCGTGGTCGGGGGGAGATCGTGGTGGGGGAGAGATCGTGGTGGGGGAGAGATCGTGGTCGGGGGAGATCGTAGTCGGGGGAGAGATCGTAGTCGGGGGGAGATCGTGGTCGGGGGAGAGATCATGGTCGGAGGGAGATCATGGTCGGGGGGAGATCGTAGTCGGGGGAGATCGTGGTCGGGGGTGAGATCATGGTCGGGGGTGGGTGAGATCGTGGTCGGAGGGAGATCGTGGTCAGGGGGAGATCAAGGTCGGAGGTAGATCGTGGTCAGGGAGAGATCGTGGAGGGGGGAGATCGTGGTCGGGGGGAGATTGTGGTCGGAGGGAGATCGTGGTCGGGGGGTGACATCATGGTCGGGGGGAGATCGTGGTCAGGGGAGGTCGGGGGTCGGGGTTGATCGTGGTCGGAGGGAGGTCCTGGTTGGGGAGAGATCATGGTCATTGAGATCGTGGTCGGTGAGCTCGTGGTCGGGGGAGATCATGGTCGGAGGGAGATCGTGGACGGGGGGGGAGATGGTAGTCAGAGGGAGAACGTGGTCGGGGGGAGATCATGGTCGGGAGGAGATCGTGGTAGGGGGGTGATCGTGTTTGGAGGGAGATCGTGGTCGGGGGGAGGTCGTGGTTGGGGGGAGATCGTGGTCGGGCAAGAGATCTTGGTCGGGGAGGTGATCGTGTTCAGAAGGAGATCGTGGTCGTGGGGAGATCGTGGTCGGGGGGAGATCGTAGTCGGCGGGGGAGATCGTGGTCAGAGGGAGATCGTGGCCGAGGGAAGATCGTGGTCGGGGGGGAGATCATGGTCGGGGAGAGATGGTGGTTGGGGAGAGATTGTGGTCGGGGGGAGAGAGATCGTGGTCAAGGGGGAGAGATTGTGGTCAGGGGGAGATCATGATCGTGGTCGGGGGGAGAGATCGTGGTCGGGGGGAGAGATCGTGGCCGGAGGGAGATCGTGATCGGGGGGGATATCATGGTCGGGGGGAGATCGTGGTCGGGGAGAGATTGTGGTCGGGGGGAGAGAGATCGTGGTCAAGGGGGAGAGATTGTGGTCAGGGGGAGATCATGATCGTGGTCGGGGGGAGAGATCGTGGTCGGGGGGAGAGATCGTGGTCGGGGGGGGAGAACGTGGTCGGTGGAGTGATCGTGTTCGGAGGGAGATTGTGGTCGGGGCGAGATCATGGTTAGTGGGAGATCGTGGTTGGGGGGAGAAATTGTTGTCGGGGGGGTGATCGTGTTCAGAGGGAGATCGTGGTCATGGGGAGATAGTGGTCTGGGGTAAGATCATGGTCGGGGAGAGATTGTGGTCGGGGAGAGATCGTGATCGGGGGGGGTTATCATGGTCGTGGGGTGATCGTGGTCAGGGGAGATCGTGGTTGGGGGGGGAGCTCGTGGTCGGGGGGAGATCGTGGTCGAGGGGAGATCGTGGTCGGGGGGGAGATCGTGGTCGGGGTGTGGTCGTGGTCGGGGGGAGATCATGGTCGGGGGGAGATCGTGGTCGGGGGTGAGCGTGGTCGGAGGGGGAGCGTGGTCGGGGGGAGATTGTGGTGGGGGAGTGATCGTGGTTGGGGGGAGATCGTGGTCGGGGGGAGATCATGGTCAGGGGAGAGATCGTGGTCGGGGGGAGAGATCGTGGTCGGGGGAGATCGTAGTCGGGGGAGAGATCGTAGTCGGGGGGAGATCGTGGTCGGGGGGAGATATCATGGTCGGAGGGAGATCATGGTCGGGGGGAGATCGTAGTCGGGGGAGATCGTGGTCGGGGGTGAGATCGTAGTCGGAGGGAGATCGTGGTCAGGGGGAGATCGAGGTCGGAGGTAGATCGTGGTCGGGGAGAGATCATGGACGGGGGGAGATTGTGGTCGGGGGGAGGTCGTGGTCGGAGGGAGATCGTGGTCGGGGGGAGATTGTGGTCAGAGGGAGATCGTGGTCGGGGGATGACATCATGGTCGGGGGGAGATCGTGGTCGGGGGAGGTCGGGGGTGATCGTGTTCGGAGGGAGGTCCTGGTTGGGGAGAGATCATGGTCATTGAGATCGTGGTCGGTGAGCTCGTGGTCGGGGGAGATCATGGTCGAAGGGAGATCGTGGACGGGGGGGAGGTGGTAGTCAGAGGGAGAACGTGGTCGGGGGGAGATCATGGTCGGGAGGAGATCGTGGTAGGGGGGTGATCGTGTTCGGAGGGAGATCGGGGTCGGGGGGAGGTCGTGGTTGGGGGGAGATCGTGGTCGGGCGAGAGATCTTGGTCGAGGGGGTGATCGTGTTCAGAGGGAGATCGTGGTCGTGGGGAGATCGTGGTCAGGGGGAGATCGTAGTCGGCGGGGGAGATCGTGGTCAGAGGGAGATCGTGGCCGAGGGAAGATCGTGGTCGGGGGGGAGATCGTGGTTGGGGAGAGATTGTGGTTGCGGGGAGAGCGTGGTCAGGGGGAGAGATCGTGGCCGGAGGGAGATCGTGATCGGGGGGGATATCATGGTCGGTGGGAGATCGTGGTCGGGGAGAGATCGTGGTCGGGGGGAGAGAGATCGTGGTCAAGGGGGAGAGATTGTGGTCAGGGGGAGATCATGGTCGTGGGGAGATCGCAGTCGGGGGGAGATCATGGTCGGGGGGAGATCGTGGTTGGGCGGAGATCGTGTTCGAGGGAGAGATCGTGGTCGGGGGTAGATCGTGGTCGGGGGAGATTGTGGTCGGGGAGAGATCGTGGTGTGGGGGAGATTGTGGTCGGGGGGAGATTGTGGTTGGGGTGGATCGTGGTTAGTGGGTGATTGTGGTCGGGGGGAGATCATGATCGGCGGGAAATCGTGGTCGGGGTGAGATCGTGATTGGGGGGAGATTGTAGTCTGGGGGAGATCATGGTCGGGGGGAGATCGTGGTCGGGCGGAGATCGTGGTCGGGGGGAGATCGTGGTCGGGGGGAGATCGTGGTCGGGGAGTGGTCATGGTCAGGGGAGATCGTGGTCATGGGGAGAGATCATGGTCGGGGGGAGATCGTGGTCAAGGGAGATATCGTGGGGGGGGTGAGTTCGTGGTTGGAGGGATATCGTGGTCGGGGGGAGATCGTGGTCGGGGTGAGATCGTGGTTGGGGGGAGATCATGGTAGTGGGGAGATCGTAGTCGGGGAGAGATCGTGGTCGGGGGGAGATCGTGGTCAGGGGAGAGATCGTGGTCGGAGGGAGATCATGGTCGGGGGAGAGATCGTGGTCAGGGGGAGATTGTGGTCGGTGGGAGATCGTGGTCGGCGGGAGATCATGGTCGGGGGGAGATTGTGGTCGGGGAGAGATCGTGGTCAGGGAGGAGATTGTGGTCGTGGGATATCGTGGTCGGTGGTGGAGATCGTGGTTGGGAGAGATCATGGTTGGGAGAGATCATGGTCAGGGGGCGAGATATCGTGGTCGGGGGGAGATCGTGGTCGGGGTGAGATCGTGGTCGGGGGGAGATCGTGGTCGGCGGAGAGATCGTGGTCGGAGGGAGATCGTGGTCGGGGGAGAGATCGTGGTCAGGGGGAGATCGTGGTCGGGGGGAGATCGTGGTCGGGGAGAGATCATGGTCGGGGGGAGATTGTGGTCGGGGAGAGATCGTGGTCAGGGGGGAGATTGTGGTCGTGGGATATTGTGGTCGGTGGTGGAGATCGTGGTTGGGAGAGATCGTGGTTGGGCGAGATCGTGGTCAGGGGGAGAGATTTCGCGTTCGGGCGGAGATCGTGGTCGGGGGGAGAGAGATCGTGGTCAGGGGGGAGAGATCGTGGTCGGGGGGAGATCGTGGTCATGGGGAGATCGTGGTCGGGGGCAGATTGTGGTTGCGGGGAGAGAGATCGTGGTCGGGGGAGGTCGTGGTCGGGTGGAGATCGAGGTTGCGGGGAGATCATGGTCGGTGGTGGAGATCGTGGTTGGGGGAGATTGTGGTCGGGGAGAGATCGTGATCGGGGGGAGATCGTGGTCGGAGAGGAGAGCGCGGTCGGGGGAGATTGTGGTCAGGGGGAGATTGTGGTCGGGGGGAGAGATCGTGGTCGGGAGAGAGCTAGAGAGCTTGGTCCGGGGGGGAGATTGTGGTCGGGGGAGATTGTGGTCGGGGGTAGATTGTGGTCGGGGGAGATTGTGGTCGGGGGGAGATTGTGGTCGGGGGAGATTGTGGTCGGGGGGGGAGCGTGGTCGGGGGGAGAGCGTGGTCGGGGGGAGAGCGTGGTCGGGGGAGATTGTAGTCAGGGGGAGATCGTGGTCGGGGGGAGAGATCGTGGTCGGGGGGAGAGATGGTGGTCGGGGGAAGATTGTGGTCGGGGGGAGAGGGTGGTCGCGGGGAGATCATGGTCGGTGGTGGAGATCGTGGTTGGGGGAGATTGTGGTCGGGGAGAGATCGTGATCGGGGGGAGATCGTGGTCGGAGAGGAGAGCGCGGTCGGGGGAGATTGTGGTCAGGGGGAGATTGTGGTCGGGGGGAGAGATCGTGGTCGGGAGAGAGCTAGAGAGCTTGGTCCGGGGGGGAGATTGTGGTCGGGGGAGATTGTGGTCGGGGGGAGATTGTGGTCGGGGGAGATTGTGGTCGGGGGGAGATTGTGGTCGGGGGAGATTGTGGTCGGGGGGGGAGCGTGGTCGGGGGGAGAGCGTGGTCGGGGGGAGAGCGTGGTCGGGGGAGATTGTAGTCAGGGGGAGATCGTGGTCGGGGGGAGAGATCGTGGTCGGGGGGAGAGATGGTGGTCGGGGGAAGATTGTGGTCGGGGGGAGAGGGTGGTCGGTGGGAGATCGTGGTCGAGGGGAGATCGTGGTCAGGGGGAGATCGTGGTCAGGGGAGATCGTGGTCAGGGGGAGATCGTGGTCAGGGGGATCGTGGTCGGTGAGCTCGTGGTCGGGGGAGATCGTGGTCAGGTGGAGATCGTGGTTGGGGGAGATCGTGGTCGGGGGGATCGTGGTTGAGGGGAGATCGTGGTCGGGGGGGATATCGTGGTCGGGGGGTGGTCTTTACGGGGGAGATCGTGGTCGGGAGAGATCATGGTCAGGGTGAGAGATATCGTGTTCGGGGGGAGATCGTGGTCGGGGTGAGATCATCGTCAGGGGAGATCGTGGTCGGGGGAGATAGTTGTCGGGGGAGAGATTTTGGTCGGGGGGAGAGATCATGGTCGGGTGGGGTAGAGATCGTGGTTGGAGGGAGATCGTGGTCGTGGGGAGATCGTGGTTGGGGGGAGAGCGTGGTCAGGGGGAGAGATCGTGGTCGGAGGGAGATCATGGTCGGGGGGAGATCGTGGTCAGGGGAGATTGTGGTCGGGGGGGAGATCGTGGTCGTGGGGAGATCTTGGTGGGGAAGATCGTGGTCAGGGGGGGAGATCGTGGTTGGGGGAGATCGTGGTTGGCGGGGGGATCGTGGTTGGGGGAGAGATCGTGGCCGGAGGCAGATCATGATTGTGGGGGGATATCATGGTCGGGGGGAGATCATGGTCGGGGAGAGATTGTGATGGGGGGAGATCATGGTCGGGGGGAGATCGTGGTCAGGCAGAGATCGTGGTCGCGGGAGAGATTGTGGTCGGGGGGAGATCATGGTCGCGGGAGATCGTGGTCGGGGAGAGATCGTGGTCGGGGGGAGAGATCGTGGTCGGGGGGGTGATCGTGTTCAGAGGGAGATCGTGGTCATGGGGAGATCGTGGTCTGGGGTGAGATCATGGTCAAGGAGAGATTGTGGTTGGGGGGAGAGATTGTGGTTGGGGGGAGAGCGTAGTCAGGGGGAGAGATCGTGGTCGGAGGGAGATCATGGTCAGGGGAGATCGTGGTCAGGGGAGTAAGTGGTTGGGGGGAGATCGTGGTCGGGGGGAGATCGTGGTCCGGGGGAGATCGTGGTCGGGGAGGGATCGTGATCGGGGGGGTTATCATGGTCGGCGGGAGATCGTGGTTGGGGGAGATCGTGGTCGGGGGGGATCGTGGTCGGGGGGAGATCGTGGTCGGGGGGAGATCGTGGTCGGGGGAGATCGTGGTTGAGGGGAGATCATGGTCGGGGGGAAGATCGTGGTCGGGGGGTGGTCTTTAAAGGGGAGATCGTGGTCGGGAGAGATCATGGTCAGGGGAGAGATATCGTGTTCGGGGGGAGATCGTGGTCGGGGGGAGATCATAGTCGGGGGGAGATCGTGGTCGGGGGAGATAGTTGTCGGGGGAGAGATTGTGGTCGGGGGGAGAGATCATGGTCGGGGGGTAGAGATCGTGGTTGGAGGGAGATCGTGGTCGTGGGGAGATCGTGGTCGGGGGGAGAACATGGTCGGGGGAGATTGTGGTCAGGGGGGAGATCGTGGTCGTGGGGAGATCTTGGTGGGGGGAGAGCGTGGTCAGGGGGAGAGATCGTGGTCGGAGGGAGATCATGGTCGGGGGGAGATCATGGTCGGGGGAGATTGTGGTCAGGGGGGAGATCGTGGTCGTGGGGAGATCTTGGTGGGAGGAGATCGTGGTCGGGGGGGAGATCGTGGTTGGGGGAGAGATCATGGATGGGGGGAGATCGTGGTCGGGGGGGGATCGTGGTTGGGGGAGATCGTGGTCGGGGGGAGAGATCATGGCCGGAGGGAGATCGTGATTGGGGGGGGATATCATGGTCGGGGGGAGATCATGGTCGGGGAGAGATTGTGATGGGGGGAGATCGTGGTTGGGGGGAGATCGTGGTCGGGCGGAGGTCGTGGTCGCGGGAGAGATTGTGGTCGGGGGGAGATCATGGTCAGGGGAGATTGTGGTCGGGGAGAGATCGTGGTCGGGGGGTGAGATCGTGGTCGGGGGGAGATCGTGGTGTGGGGGAGATTGTGGTCGGGGGGAGATTGTGGTTGGGGTGGATCGTGGTCAGGGGGTGATCGTGGTCTGGGGGAGATTGTGGTTGGGGGGAGATCATGGTCGGCGGGAAATCGTGGTCGGGGTGAGATCATGGTTGGGGGGAGATTGTGGTCCAGGGGAGATCATGGTCGGCGGGAGATCGTTGTCGGGGGGAGATCGTGGTCAGGGGGAGATCGTGGTCAAGGGGAGATCATGGTCGGAGGGGGTGAGATCGTGGTCGGGGAGAGAACGTGATCGGGGGAGATCATATGGTCGGGGAGAGATCGTGGTTGAGGGGAGTTCGTGGTCGGGGGGAGTTACTGGTCGGGGGGAGAGATCGTTGTCGGGGGGAGAGATCGTTGTCGGGGGGGAGATTGTGGTCGGGGGAGATCATGGTCGGGGTGGAGAGATGGTGGACGAGGGGAGTTCGTGGCCGGGGGGAGATAGTGGTCGGGAGGAGATCGTGGTCGGGGGGAGATCGTGGTCGGGGGGAGATCGTGGTTGGGGGGAGATCGTGGTCGGGGGCAGATTGTGTCCGGGGGGAGATCGTGGTCGGATGGAGATCAAGGTCAAGGGGGACATCGTGGTCGGGGGGAGATCGTGGTCAGGAGAGATCGTGGTCAGGGGGAGAGATCGTGGTTGGGGGGAGACCGTGGTTGGGGGGAGACCGTGGTCGGGGGAGATCGTGGTTGGGGGGAGAGATCGTGGTTGGGGGGAGAGATCGTGGTCGGGGGGAGATTGTGGTTGGGGGGGAGATCGTTGACGGGGGGGAGATCGTGGTCGGGGGGAGATCGTGGTCGGGGGGAGATCGTGGTCGGGGGGAGATCGTGGTCGGGGGGTGATCGTGGTCGGGGGGAGATCGTAGTCGGGGCGAGATCGTGGTCGAGGGGGAGCTCGTGGTCAGGGGGAGATTGTGGTCGGGGGAGATAGTTGTCGGGGGAGAGATTTTGGTCGGGGGGAGAGATCATGGTCGGGTGGGGTAGAGATCGTGGTTGGAGGGAGATCGTGGTCGTGGGGAGATCGTGGTTGGGGGGAGAGCGTGGTCAGGGGGAGAGATCGTGGTCGGAGGGAGATCATGGTCGGGGGGAGATCGTGGTCAGGGGAGATTGTGGTCGGGGGGGAGATCGTGGTCGTGGGGAGATCTTGGTGGGGAAGATCGTGGTCGGGGGGGGAGATCGTGGTTGGGGGAGATCGTGGTTGGCGGGGGGATCGTGGTTGGGGGAGAGATCGTGGCCGGAGGGAGATCGTGATTGTGGGGGGATATCATGGTCGGGGGGAGATCATGGTCGGGGAGAGATTTTGATGGGGGGAGATCATGGTCGGGGGGAGATCGTGGTCGGGCAGAGATCGTGGTCGCGGGAGAGATTGTGGTCGGGGGGAGATCATGGTCGCGGGAGATCGTGGTCGGGGAGAGATCGTGGTCGGGGGGGTGATCGTGTTCAGAGGGAGATCGTGGTCATGGGGAGATCGTGGTCTGGGGTGAGATCATGGTCAAGGAGAGATTGTGGTTGGGGGGAGAGATTGTGGTTGGGGGGAGAGCGTAGTCAGGGGGAGAGATCGTGGTCGGAGGGAGATCATGGTCGGGGGAGATCGTGGTCAGGGGAGTAAGTGGTTGGGGGGAGATCGTGGTCGGGGGGAGATCGTGGTCCGGGGGAGATCGTGGTCGGGGAGGGATCGTGATCGGGGGGGTTATCATGGTCGGCGGGAGATCGTGGTTGGGGGAGATCGTGGTCGGGGGGGATCGTGGTCGGGGGGAGATCGTGGTCGGGGGGTGGTCTTTACAGGGGAGATCGTGGTCGGGAGAGATCATGGTCAGGGGAGAGATATCGTGTTCGGGGGGAGATCGTGGTCGGGGGGAGATCATAGTCGGGGGGAGATCGTGGTCGGGGGAGATAGTTGTCGGGGGAGAGATTGTGGTCGGGGGGAGAGATCATGGTCGGGGGGTAGAGATCGTGGTTGGAGGGAGATCGTGGTCGTGGGGAGATCGTGGTCGGGGGGAGATCGTGGTCGGGGGAGATTGTGGTCAGGGGGGAGATCGTGGTCGTGGGGAGATCTTGGTGGGGGGAGAGCGTGGTCAGGGGGAGAGATCGTGGTCGGAGGGAGATCATGGTCGGGGGGAGATCATGGTCGGGGGAGATTGTGGTCAGGGGGGAGATCGTGGTCGTGGGGAGATCTTGGTGGGGGGAGATCGTGGTCGGGGGGGAGATCGTGGTTGGGGGAGAGATCAAGAATGGGGGGAGATCGTGGTCGGGGGGGGATCGTGGTTGGGGGAGATCGTGGTCGGGGGGAGAGATCATGGCCGGAGGGAGATCGTGATTGGGGGGGGATATCATGGTCGGGGGGAGATCATGGTCGGGGAGAGATTGTGATGGGGGGAGATCGTGGTTGGGGGGAGATCGTGGTCGGGCGGAGGTCGTGGTCGCGGGAGAGATTGTGGTCGGGGGGAGATCATGGTCAGGGGAGATTGTGGTCGGGGAGAGATCGTGGTCGGGGGGTGAGATCGTGGTCGGGGGGAGATCGTGGTGTGGGGGAGATTGTGGTCGGGGGGAGATTGTGGTTTGGGTGGATCGTGGTCAGGGGGTGATCGTGGTCTGGGGGAGATTGTGGTTGGGGGGAGATCATGGTCGGCGGGAAATCGTGGTCGGGGTGAGATCATGGTTGGGGGGAGATTGTGGTCCAGGGGAGATCATGGTCGGGGGGAGATCGTTGTCGGGGGGAGATCGTGGTCAGGGGGAGATCGTGGTCAAGGGGAGATCATGGTCGGAGGGGGTGAGATCGTGGTCGGGGAGAGAACGTGATCGGGGGAGATCATATGGTCGGGGAGAGATCGTGGTTGAGGGGAGTTCGTGGTCGGGGGGAGTTACTGGTCGGGGGGAGAGATCGTTGTCGGGGGGAGAGATCGTTGTCGGGGGGGAGATTGTGGTCGGGGGAGATCATGGTCGGGGTGGAGAGATGGTGGACGAGGGGAGTTCGTGGCCGGGGGGAGATAGTGGTCGGGTGGAGATCGTGGTCGGGGGGAGATCGTGGTCGGGGGGAGATCGTGGTTGGGGGGAGATCGTGGTTGGGGGCAGATTGTGTCCGGCGGGAGATCGTGGTCGGATGGAGATCAAGGTCAAGGGGGACATCGTGGTCGGGGGGAGATCGTGGTCAGGAGAGATCGTGGTCAGGGGGAGAGATCGTGGTTGGGGGGAGACCGTGGTCGGGGGAGATTGTGTTTGGGGGGAGAGATCGTGGTTGGGGGGAGAGATCGTGGTCGGGGGGAGATTGTGGTTGGGGGGGAGATCGTTGACGGGGGGGAGATCGTGGTCGGGGGGAGATCGTGGTCGGGGGGAGATCGTGGTCGGGGGGAGATCGTGGTCGGGGGGTGATCGTGGTCGGGGGGAGATCATAGTCGGGGCGAGATCGTGGTCGGGGGGGAGCTCGTGGTCAGGGGGAGATTGTGGTCGGGGGAGATCGTGGTCGGGGAGAGATCGTGGTCGGGGAGAGATCGTGGTCGGGGGGAGAGCGTGGTCGGGGGGAGAGCGTGGTCGGGGGATAGATCGTGGTCGGGGGAGAGATCGTGGTCGGGGGGAGATCGTAGTCGGGGGGAGAGATCGTGGTCGGGGGAGATCGTAGTCGGGGGAGAGGTCATGGTCAGGGGGAGATTGTGGTTGGGGAGAGAGATCGTGGTCAGGGGAGATCGTGGTCGGGGGAGATCGTGGTCGGGGGAGAGATCGTGGTCGGGGGGAGATCGTGGTCGGGGGGGAGATCGTGGTCGGGGGAGATCGAGGTCGGGGGAGATCGAGGTCGGGGGAGATCGTGGTTGGTGGGAAATCATGGTCGGGGGGAGATCGTGGTTGGAGGGAGATCGTGGTCAGAGGGAGATCGTGGTCGGGGGGAGATTGTGGTCGGGGGAGAGATCGTGATCGGGGGGACATCGTGGTTGGAGGGAGATCGTGTTCGGGGGGAGATCGTGGTCGGGGGAGATCGTAGACGGGGGAGAGATCATGGTCGGGGAGAGATCCTGGTCGGGGGAGATCATGGTCGGGGAGAGATCGTGGTCGAGGGGAGTTCGTGGTCGGGGGGAGTTAGTGGTCATGGGGGAGAGATTGTTGTCGGGGGGAGATCGTGGTCGGGGGAGATCATGGTCGGGGGGGAGAGATGGTGGTCGAGGGGAGTTCGTGGTCGGAGGGAGATAGTGGTCGGGAGGACATCGTGGTTGGGGGGAGATCGCGGTCGGGGTGAGATCGTGGTCGGGGGAGATCGTGGTCGGGGGGAGATCGTGGTCGGGGAGAGATCATGTTCGGGGGGAGCTCCTGGTCGGATGGAGATCGAGGTCAAGGGGGAGATCGTAGTCGGGGGGAGATCGTGGTCAGGAGAGATCGTGGCCAGGAGGAGAGATCGTGGTCGGGGGGAGACCGTGGTCGGGGGAGATCGTGGTCGGGGGAGATTGTGGTCGGGGGAGATCGTGGTCAGGGGAGATTGTGGTCGGGGGGAAAGATCGTGGTCGGGGGGAGATCAAGGTCGGGGGGTGATCGTGGTCGGGGGTAGATCGTGGTCGGGGAGAGATCGTGGTCGGGGGGAGATCGTGGTCGGGGGGAGATCGTGGTCGGGGGGAGATCGTGGTCGGGGGGAGATCGTGGTCGGGGAGAGATCGTGGTCGGGGAGAGATCGTGGTCGGGGGGAGATCGTGGTCGGGGGGAGATCCTGGTCGAGGGGGAGAGATGGTGGTCGAGGGGAGATCGTGGTCGGGGGGAGATAGTGGTCGGGAGGACATCGTGGTTGGGGGCTGATCGCGGTCGGGGTGAGATCGTGGTCGGGGGAGATCGTGGTCGGGGGGAGATCAATGTCGGGGGGTGATCGTGGTCGGGGGGAGATCGTGGTCGGGGAGAGATCGTGGTCGGTGGGAGATCGTGGTCGGGGGGAGATCGTGGTAGGGGGGAGGTCGTGGTCGGGGGGTGGTCGGGGGGTGGCCAGGGGGAGATCGTGTTCGGTGGGATATCGTAGTCGGGGGAGAGATCGTGGTCGGGGTGAGATCGTGGTCAGGGGGAGAGATCGTGGTCGGTGGAGATCGTAGTCGGGGGAGAGATCATGGTCAGGGGGAGATCGTGGTCGGCTGGAGAGATCGTGGTCGGGGGAGATCGTGGTCGAGGGAGAGATTGTGGTCGGGGGGAGATCATGATCAGGGGAGATTGTGGTCGCGGGAGAGATTGTGGTCGGGGGGAGATCATGGTCAGGGGAGATTGTGGTCGGGGAGAGATCGTGGTCGGGGGGTGAGATCGTGGTCGGGGGGAGATCGTGGTGTGGGGGAGATTGTGGTCGGGGGGAGATTGTGGTTGGGGTGGATCGTGGTCAGGGGGTGATCGTGGTCTGGGGGAGATTGTGGTTGGGGGGAGATCATGGTCGGCGGGAAATCGTGGTCGGGGTGAGATCATGGTTGGGGGGAGATTGTGGTCCAGGGGAGATCATGGTCGGGGGGAGATCGTTGTCGGGGGGAGATCGTGGTCAGGGGGAGATCGTGGTCAAGGGGAGATCATGGTCGGAGGGGGTGAGATCGTGGTCGGGGAGAGAACGTGATCGGGGGAGATCATATGGTCGGGGAGAGATCGTGGTTGAGGGGAGTTCGTGGTCGGGGGGAGTTACTGGTCGGGGGGAGAGATCGTTGTCGGGGGGAGAGATCGTTGTCGGGGGGGAGATTGTGGTCGGGGGAGATCATGGTCGGGGTGGAGAGATGGTGGACGAGGGGAGTTCGTGGCCGGGGGGAGATAGTGGTCGGGAGGAGATCGTGGTCGGGGGGAGATCGTGGTCGGGGGGAGATCGTGGTTGGGGGGAGATCGTGGTCGGGGGCAGATTGTGTCGGGGGGAGATCGTGGTCGGATGGAGATCAAGGTCAAGGGGGACATCGTGGTCGGGGGGAGATCGTGGTCAGGAGAGATCGTGGTCAGGGGGAGAGATCGTGGTTGGGGGGAGACCGTGGTTGGGGGGAGACCGTGGTCGGGGGAGATCGTGGTTGGGGGGAGAGATCGTGGTTGGGGGGAGAGATCGTGGTCGGGGGGAGATTGTGGTTGGGGGGGAGATCGTTGACGGGGGGGAGATCGTGGTCGGGGGGAGATCGTGGTCGGGGGGAGATCGTGGTCGGGGGGAGATCGTGGTCGGGGGGTGATCGTGGTCGGGGGGAGATCGTAGTCGGGGCGAGATCGTGGTCGAGGGGGAGCTCGTGGTCAGGGGGAGATTGTGGTCGGGGGAGATAGTTGTCGGGGGAGAGATTTTGGTCGGGGGGAGAGATCATGGTCGGGTGGGGTAGAGATCGTGGTTGGAGGGAGATCGTGGTCGTGGGGAGATCGTGGTTGGGGGGAGAGCGTGGTCAGGGGGAGAGATCGTGGTCGGAGGGAGATCATGGTCGGGGGGAGATCGTGGTCAGGGGAGATTGTGGTCGGGGGGGAGATCGTGGTCGTGGGGAGATCTTGGTGGGGAAGATCGTGGTCGGGGGGGGAGATCGTGGTTGGGGGAGATCGTGGTTGGCGGGGGGATCGTGGTTGGGGGAGAGATCGTGGCCGGAGGGAGATCGTGATTGTGGGGGGATATCATGGTCGGGGGGAGATCATGGTCGGGGAGAGATTGTGATGGGGGGAGATCATGGTCGGGGGGAGATCGTGGTCGGGCAGAGATCGTGGTCGCGGGAGAGATTGTGGTCGGGGGGAGATCATGGTCGCGGGAGATCGTGGTCGGGGAGAGATCGTGGTCGGGGGGGTGATCGTGTTCAGAGGGAGATCGTGGTCATGGGGAGATCGTGGTCTGGGGTGAGATCATGGTCAAGGAGAGATTGTGGTTGGGGGGAGAGATTGTGGTTGGGGGGAGAGCGTAGTCAGGGGGAGAGATCGTGGTCGGAGGGAGATCATGGTCGGGGGAGATCGTGGTCAGGGGAGTAAGTGGTTGGGGGGAGATCGTGGTCGGGGGGAGATCGTGGTCCGGGGGAGATCGTGGTCGGGGAGGGATCGTGATCGGGGGGGTTATCATGGTCGGCGGGAGATCGTGGTTGGGGGAGATCGTGGTCGGGGGGGATCGTGGTCGGGGGGAGATCGTGGTCGGGGGGAGATCGTGGTCGGGGGAGATTGTGGTTGAGGGGAGATCATGGTCGGGGGGAAGATCGTGGTCGGGGGGTGGTCTTTACAGGGGAGATCGTGGTCGGGAGAGATCATGGTCAGGGGAGAGATATCGTGTTCGGGGGGAGATCGTGGTCGGGGGGAGATCATAGTCGGGGGGAGATCGTGGTCGGGGGAGATAGTTGTCGGGGGAGAGATTGTGGTCGGGGGGAGAGATCATGGTCGGGGGGTAGAGATCGTGGTTGGAGGGAGATCGTGGTCGTGGGGAGATCGTGGTCGGGGGGAGATCGTGGTCGGGGGAGATTGTGGTCAGGGGGGAGATCGTGGTCGGGGGGAGATCGTGGTGGGGGGAGATCGTGGTCGGGGGGGAGATCGTGGTCGGAGGGAGATCGTGGTCGGGGGGAGATCATGGTCGGGGGAGATTGTGGTCAGGGGGGAGATCGTGGTCGGGGGGAGATCGTGGTGGGGGGAGATCATGGTCGTGGGAGATTGTGGTCAGGGGGGAGATCGTGGTCGTGGGGAGATCTTGGTGGGGGGAGAGCGTGGTCAGGGGGAGAGATCGTGGTCGGAGGGAGATCATGGTCGGGGGGAGATCATGGTCGTGGGAGATTGTGGTCAGGGGGGAGATCGTGGTCGTGGGGAGATCTTGGTGGGGGGAGATCGTGGTCGGGGGGGAGATCGTGGTTGGGGGAGAGATCATGGATGGGGGGAGATCGTGGTCGGGGGGGGGATCGTGGTTGGGGGAGATCGTGGTCGGGGGGAGAGATCATGGCCGGAGGGAGATCGTGATTGGGGGGGGATATCATGGTCGGGGGGAGATCATGGTCGGGGAGAGATTGTGATGGGGGGAGATCGTGGTTGGGGGGAGATCGTGGTCGGGCGGAGGTCGTGGTCGCGGGAGAGATTGTGGTCGGGGGGAGATCATGGTCAGGGGAGATTGTGGTCGGGGAGAGATCGTGGTCGGGGGGTGAGATCGTGGTCGGGGGGAGATCGTGGTGTGGGGGAGATTGTGGTCGGGGGGAGATCGTGGTCGGCGAGTGGTCATGGTCAGGGGAGATCGTGGTCGGGGGGAGAGATCATGGTCGGGGGGAGATCGTGGTCAGGGGAGACATCGTGGGGGGGGAGAGTTCGTGGTTGGAGGGATATCGTGGTCGGGTGGAGATCGTGGTCGGGGTGAGATCGTGGTCGGGGGGAGATCATGGTAGTGGGGAGATCGTAGTCGGGGAGAGATCGTGGTCGGGGGGAGATCGTGGTCAGGGGAGAGATCGTGGTCGGAGGGAGATCGTGGTCGGGGGAGAGATCGTGGTCAGGGGGAGATCGTGGTCGGTGGGAGATCGTGGTCGGCGGGAGATCATGGTCGGGGGGAGATT
The DNA here is from genome assembly GCF_052327205.1 of Somniosus microcephalus. Classification (NCBI taxonomy): domain Eukaryota; kingdom Metazoa; phylum Chordata; class Chondrichthyes; order Squaliformes; family Somniosidae; genus Somniosus; species Somniosus microcephalus. The sequence continues at coordinate 89,228,750 of NC_140988.1, forward strand.
GTGGTCGGGGAGAGATCGTGGTCAGGGGGGAGATTGTGGTCGTGGGATATCGTGGTCGGTGGTGGAGATCGTGGTTGGGAGAGATCGTGGTTGGGAGAGATCATGGTCAGGGGAGAGATATCGTGGTCGGGGGGAGATCGTGGTCGGGGTGAGATCGTGGTCGGGGGGAGATCGTGGTCGGCGGAGAGATCGTGGTCGGAGGGAGATCGTGGTCGGGGGAGAGATCGTGGTCAGGGGGAGATCGTGGTCAGGGGGAGATCGTGGTCGGGGGGAGATTGTGGTCGGGGAGAGATCATGGTCGGGGGGAGATTGTGGTCGGGGAGAGATCGTGGTCAGGGGGGAGATTGTGGTCGTGGGATATCGTGGTCGGTGGTGGAGATCATGGTTGGGAGAGATCGTGGTTGGGCGAGATCGTGGTCAGGGGGAGAGATTTCGCGGTCGGGCGGAGATCGTGGTCGGGGGAGAGAGATCGTGGTCAGGGGGGAGAGATCGTGGTCGGGGGGAGATCGTGGTCGTGGGGAGATCGTGGTCGGGGGGCAGATTGTGGTTGCGGGGAGAGAGATCGTGGTCGGGGGAGATCGTGGTCGGGTGGAGATCGAGGTTGGGGGGAGATCATGGTCGGTGGTGGAGATCGTGGTTGGGGGAGATTGTGGTCGGGGAGAGATCGTGATCGGGGGGAGATCGTGGTCGGAGAGGAGAGCGCGGTCGGGGAAGATTGTGGTCGGGGGGAGAGATCGTGGTCGGGAGAGAGCTAGAGAGCTTGGTCCGGGGGGGAGATTGTGGTCGGGGGAGATTGTGGTCGGGGGGAGATTGTGGTCGGGGGAGATTGTGGTCGGGGGGGGAGCGTGGTCGGGGGGAGAGCGTGGTCGGGGGGAGAGCGTGGTCGGGGGAGATTGTAGTCAGGGGGAGATCGTGGTAGGGGGGAGAGATCGTGGTCGGGGGGAGAGATGGTGGTCGGGGGAAGATTGTGGTCGGGGGGAGAGGCTGGTCGGGGGTAGATCGTGGTCGCGGGGAGATCGTGGTCAGGGGGAGATCGTGGTCAGGGGGAGATCGTGGTCAGGGGGAGATCGTGGTCAGGGGGATCGTGGTCGGTGAGCTCGTGGTCGGGGGAGATCGTGGTCAGGTGGAGATCGTGGTTGGGGAGATCGTGGTTGGGGGGATCGTGGTTGAGGGGAGATCATGGTCGGGGGGGATATGATGGTCGGGGGGTGGTCTTTACGGGGGAGATCGTGGTCGGGAGAGATCATGGTCAGGGGGAGAGATATCGTGTTCGGGGGGAGATCGTGGTCGGGGTGAGATCATCGTCAGGGGAGATCGTGGTCGGGGGAGATAGTTGTCGGGGGAGAGATTTTGGTCGGGGGGAGAGATCATGGTCGGGTGGGGTAGAGATCGTGGTTGGAGGGAGATCGTGGTCATGGGGAGATCGTGGTTGTGGGGAGATCGTGGTCGGGGGGGAGATCGTGGTCGTGGGGAGCTCTTGGTGGGGAAGATCATGGTCGGGGGGGAGATCGTGGTTGGGGGAGATCGTGGTTGGTGGGGGGGATCGTGGTTTGGGGAGAGATCGTGGCCGGAGGGAGATCGTGATTGTGGGGGGATATCATGGTCGGGGGGAGATCATGTTCGGGGGGAGATCGTGGTCAGGGGAGATTGTGGTCGGGGGGGAGATCGTGGTCGTGGGGAGTTCTTGGTGGGGAAGATCGTGGTCGGGGGGGAGATCGTGGTTGGGGGAGATCGTGGTTGGCGGGGGGATCGTGGTTGGGGGAGAGATCGTGGCCGGAGGGAGATCGTGATTGTGGGGGGATATCATGGTCGGGGGGAGATCATGGTCGGGGAGAGATTGTGATGGGGGGAGATCATGGTCGGGGGGAGATCGTGGTCGGGCAGAGATCGTGGTCGCGGGAGAGATCGTGGTTGGGGGGAGAGATCGTGGTCGGGGGGGTGATCGTGTTCAGAGGGAGATCGTGGTCATGGGGAGATCGTGGTCTGGGGTGAGGTCATGGTCAAGGAGAGATTGTGATTGGGGGGAGAGATTGTGGTTGGGGGGAGAGCGTGGTCAGGGGGAGAGATCGTGGTCGGAGGGAGATCATGGTCGGGGGAGATCGTGGTCAGGGGAGTAAGTGGTTGGGGGGAGATCGTGGTCGGGGGGAGATTGTGGTTGGGGGAGTTCGTGGTCGGGCGGAGATCGTGGTCCGGGGGAGATCGTGGTCGGGGAGGGATCGTGATCGGGGGGGTTATCATGGTCGGGGGGAGATCGTGGTTGGGGGAGATCGTGGTCGGGGGGGATCGTGGTCGGGGGGAGATCGTGGTCGGGGGGAGATCGTGGTCGGGGGAGATCGTGGTTGAGGGGAGATCATGGTCGGGGGGAAGATCGTGGTCGGGGGGTGGTCTTTACAGGGGAGATCATGGTCGGGAGACATCATGGTCAGGGGAGAGATATCGTGTTCGGGGGCAGATCGTGGTTGGGGGGAGATCATATTCGGGGGAGATCGTGGTCGGGGGGTGACATCATGGTCGGGGGGAGATCGTGGTCGGGGGAGGTCGGGGGTGATCGTGTTCGGAGGGAGTTCCTGGTTGGGGAGAGATCATGGTCATTGAGATCGTGGTCGGTGAGCTCGTGGTCGGGGGAGATCATGGTCGAAGGGAGATCGTGGACGGGGGGGGAGATGGTAGTCAGAGGGAGAATGTGGTCGGGGGGAGATCATGGTCGGGAGGAGATCGTGGTAGGGGGGTGATCGTGTTCGGAGGGAGATCGTGGTCGGGGGGAGGTCGTGGTTGGGGGGAGATCGTGGTCGGGCGAGAGATCTTGGTCAGGGAGGTGATCGTGTTCAGAGGGAGATCGTGGTCAGGGGGAGATCGTAGTCGGCGGGGGAGATCGTGGTCAGAGGGAGATCGTGGCCGAGGGAAGATCGTGGTCGGGGGGGAGATCGTGGTCGGGGAGAGATTGTGGTTGGGGGGAAGAGCGTGGTCCGGGGGGAGAGATCGTGGCCGGAGGGAGATCGTGATCGGGGGGGATATCATGGTCGGTGGGAGATCGTGGTCGGGGAGAGATCGTGGTCGGGGGGAGAGAGATCGTGGTCAAGGGGGAGAGATTGTGGTCAGGGGGAGATCATGGTCGTGGGGAGATCGCAGTCGGGGGGAGATCATGGTCGGGGGGAGATCGTGGTTGGGCGGAGATCGTGTTCGAGGGAGAGATCGTGGTCGGGGGGAGATCGTGGTCGGGGGGAGATCATGATCGGCGGGAAATCGTGGTCGGGGTGAGATCATGATTGGGGGGAGATTGTGGTCTGGGGGAGATCATGGTCGGGGGGAGATCGTGGTCGGGCGGAGATCGTGGTCGGGGGGAGATCGTGGTCGGCGAGTGGTCATGGTCAGGGGAGATCGTGGTCGGGGGGAGAGATCATGGTCGGGGGGAGATCGTGGTCAGGGGAGACATCGTGGGGGGGGAGAGTTCGTGGTTGGAGGGATATCGTGGTCGGGTGGAGATCGTGGTCGGGGTGAGATCGTGGTCGGGGGGAGATCATGGTAGTGGGGAGATCGTAGTCGGGGAGAGATCGTGGTCGGGGGGAGATCGTGGTCAGGGGAGAGATCGTGGTCGGAGGGAGATCGTGGTCGGGGGAGAGATCGTGGTCAGGGGGAGATCGTGGTCGGTGGGAGATCGTGGTCGGCGGGAGATCATGGTCGGGGGGAGATTGTGGTCGGGGAGAGATCGTGGTCAGGGGGGAGATTGTGGTCGTGGGATATCGTGGTCGGTGGTGGAGATCGTGGTTGGGAGAGATCGTGGTTGGGAGAGATCATGGTCAGGGGAGAGATATCGTGGTCGGGGGGAGATCGTGGTCGGGGTGAGATCGTGGTCGGGGGGAGATCGTGGTCGGCGGAGAGATCGTGGTCGGAGGGAGATCGTGGTCGGGGGAGAGATCGTGGTCAGGGGGAGATCGTGGTCAGGGGGAGATCGTGGTCGGGGGGAGATTGTGGTCGGGGAGAGATCATGGTCGGGGGGAGATTGTGGTCGGGGAGAGATCGTGGTCAGGGGGGAGATTGTGGTCGTGGGATATCGTGGTCGGTGGTGGAGATCATGGTTGGGAGAGATCGTGGTTGGGCGAGATCGTGGTCAGGGGGAGAGATTTCGCGGTCGGGCGGAGATCGTGGTCGGGGGAGAGAGATCGTGGTCAGGGGGGAGAGATCGTGGTCGGGGGGAGATCGTGGTCGTGGGGAGATCGTGGTCGGGGGGCAGATTGTGGTTGCGGGGAGAGAGATCGTGGTCGGGGGAGATCGTGGTCGGGTGGAGATCGAGGTTGGGGGGAGATCATGGTCGGTGGTGGAGATCGTGGTTGGGGGAGATTGTGGTCGGGGAGAGATCGTGATCGGGGGGAGATCGTGGTCGGAGAGGAGAGCGCGGTCGGGGAAGATTGTGGTCGGGGGGAGAGATCGTGGTCGGGAGAGAGCTAGAGAGCTTGGTCCGGGGGGGAGATTGTGGTCGGGGGAGATTGTGGTCGGGGGGAGATTGTGGTCGGGGGAGATTGTGGTCGGGGGGGGAGCGTGGTCGGGGGGGGAGCGTGGTCGGGGGGAGAGCGTGGTCGGGGGGAGAGCGTGGTCGGGGGAGATTGTAGTCAGGGGGAGATCGTGGTAGGGGGGAGAGATCGTGGTCGGGGGGAGAGATGGTGGTCGGGGGAAGATTGTGGTCGGGGGGAGAGGCTGGTCGGGGGTAGATCGTGGTCGCGGGGAGATCGTGGTCAGGGGGAGATCGTGGTCAGGGGGAGATCGTGGTCAGGGGGAGATCGTGGTCAGGGGGATCGTGGTCGGTGAGCTCGTGGTCGGGGGAGATCGTGGTCAGGTGGAGATCGTGGTTGGGGAGATCGTGGTTGGGGGGATCGTGGTTGAGGGGAGATCATGGTCGGGGGGGATATGATGGTCGGGGGGTGGTCTTTACGGGGGAGATCGTGGTCGGGAGAGATCATGGTCAGGGGGAGAGATATCGTGTTCGGGGGGAGATCGTGGTCGGGGTGAGATCATCGTCAGGGGAGATCGTGGTCGGGGGAGATAGTTGTCGGGGGAGAGATTTTGGTCGGGGGGAGAGATCATGGTCGGGTGGGGTAGAGATCGTGGTTGGAGGGAGATCGTGGTCATGGGGAGATCGTGGTTGTGGGGAGATCGTGGTCGGGGGGGAGATCGTGGTCGTGGGGAGCTCTTGGTGGGGAAGATCATGGTCGGGGGGGAGATCGTGGTTGGGGGAGATCGTGGTTGGTGGGGGGATCGTGGTTTGGGGAGAGATCGTGGCCGGAGGGAGATCGTGATTGTGGGGGGATATCATGGTCGGGGGGAGATCATGTTCGGGGGGAGATCGTGGTCAGGGGAGATTGTGGTCGGGGGGGAGATCGTGGTCGTGGGGAGTTCTTGGTGGGGAAGATCGTGGTCGGGGGGGAGATCGTGGTTGGGGGAGATCGTGGTTGGCGGGGGGATCGTGGTTGGGGGAGAGATCGTGGCCGGAGGGAGATCGTGATTGTGGGGGGATATCATGGTCGGGGGGAGATCATGGTCGGGGAGAGATTGTGATGGGGGGAGATCATGGTCGGGGGGAGATCGTGGTCGGGCAGAGATCGTGGTCGCGGGAGAGATCGTGGTTGGGGGGAGAGATCGTGGTCGGGGGGGTGATCGTGTTCAGAGGGAGATCGTGGTCATGGGGAGATCGTGGTCTGGGGTGAGGTCATGGTCAAGGAGAGATTGTGATTGGGGGGAGAGATTGTGGTTGGGGGGAGAGCGTGGTCAGGGGGAGAGATCGTGGTCGGAGGGAGATCATGGTCGGGGGAGATCGTGGTCAGGGGAGTAAGTGGTTGGGGGGAGATCGTGGTCGGGGGGAGATTGTGGTTGGGGGAGTTCGTGGTCGGGCGGAGATCGTGGTCCGGGGGAGATCGTGGTCGGGGAGGGATCGTGATCGGGGGGGTTATCATGGTCGGGGGGAGATCGTGGTTGGGGGAGATCGTGGTCGGGGGGGATCGTGGTCGGGGGGAGATCGTGGTCGGGGGGAGATCGTGGTCGGGGGAGATCGTGGTTGAGGGGAGATCATGGTCGGGGGGAAGATCGTGGTCAGGGGGTGGTCTTTACAGGGGAGATCATGGTCGGGAGACATCAGGGTCAGGGGAGAGATATCGTGTTCGGGGGCAGATCGTGGTTGGGGGGAGATCATATTCGGGGGAGATCGTGGTCGGGGGAGATAGTTGTCGGGGGAGAGATTGTGGTTGGGGGGGAGAGATCATGGTCGGGGGGTAGAGATCGTGGTTGGAGGGAGATCGTGGTCGTGGGGAGATCATGGTCGGGGAGGAGATTGTGGTTGGGGGAGAGCGTGGTCAGGGGGAGAGATCGTGGTCGGAGGGAGATCATGGTCGGGGGGAGATCGTGGTCGGGGGAGATTGTGGTCAGGGGGGAGATCGTGGTCGGGGGGGAGATCGTGGTTGGGGGAGAGATCGTGGATGTGGGGAGATCGTGGTCGGGGGGTGGATCGTGGTTGGGGGAGATCGTGGTCGGGGGGAGAGATCGTGGCCGGAGGGAGTTCGTGATTGGGGGGGGGATATCATGGTCGGGGGGAGATCATGGTCGGGGAGAGATTGTGGTCGGGGGGAGATCATGGTCAGGGGAGATTGTGGTCGGGGAGAGATCGTGGTCGGGGGGTGAGATCGTGGTCGGGGGCAGATCGTGGTGTGGGGGAGATTATGGTCGGGAGGAGATTGTGGTTGGGGTGGATCGTGGTCAGGGGGTGATCGTGGTCTGGGGGAGATTGTGGTCGGGGGGAGATCATGGTCGGCGGGAAATCGTGGTCGGGGTGAGATCATGGTTGGGGGGAGATTGTGGTCCAGGGGAGATCATGGTCGGGGGGAGATCGTGGTCGGGGGGAGATCGTGGTCAGGGGGAGATCGTGGTCAAGGGGAGATCGTGGTCGGAGGGGGTGAGATCGTGGTCGGGGAGAGAACGTGATCGGGGGAGATCATATGGTCGGGGATAGATCGTGGTTGAGGGGAATTCATGGTCGGGGGGAGTTACTGGTCGGGGGAAGAGATCGTTGTCGGGGGGAGAGATCGTTGTCGGGGGGGAGATTGTGGTCGGGGGAGATCATGGTCGGGGTGGAGAGATGGTGGACGAGGGGAGTTCGTGGCCGGGGGGAGATAGTGGTCGGGGGAGAGATCATGGTCGGGGGGAGATCGTGGTCGGGGGGAGATCGTGGTCAGGGGGAGATCGTGGTCAAGGGGAGATCGTGGTCGGAGGGGGTGAGATCGTGGTCGGGGAGAGAACGTGATCGGGGGAGATCATATGGTCGGGGATAGATCGTGGTTGAGGGGAATTCATGGTCGGGGGGAGTTACTGGTCGGGGGAAGAGATCGTTGTCGGGGGGAGAGATCGTTGTCGGGGGGGAGATTGTGGTCGGGGGAGATCATGGTCGGGGTGGAGAGATGGTGGACGAGGGGAGTTCGTGGCCGGGGGGAGATAGTGGTCGGGAGGAGATCGTGGTCGGGGGGAGATCGTGGTCGGGGGGAGATCGTGGTCGGGGGGAGATCGTGGTTGTGGGGAGATCGTGGTTGGGGGGAGATCGTGGTCGGGGGCAGATTGTGTCCGGGGGGAGATCGTGGTCAGATGGAGATCAAGGCCAAGGGGGACATCGTGGTCGGGGGGAGATCGTGGTCAGGAGAGATCGTGGTCAGGGGGAGAGATCGTGGTTGGGGGGAGATCGTGGTCGGGGGCAGATTGTGTCCGGGGGGAGATCGTGGTCGGATGGAGATCAAGGTCAAGGGGGACATCGTGGCCGGGGGGAGATCGTGGTCAGGAGAGATCGTGGTCAGGGGGAGAGATCGTGGTTGGGGGGAGACCGTGGTCGGGGGAGATCGTGGTTGGGGGGAGAGATCGTGGTCGGGGGGAGATCGTGGTCGGGGGGAGATTGTGGTTGGCGGGGAGATCGTTGACGGGGGGGGAGATCGTGGTCGGGGGGAGATCATGGTCGGGGGGAGATCGTGGTCGGGGGGTGATCGTGGTCGGGGGAGATCGTAGTCGGGGCGAGATCGTGGTCGGGGGGAGCTCGTGGTCAGGGGGAGATTGTGGTCGGGGGAGATCGTGGTCGGGGAGAGATCGTGGTCGGGGAGAGATCGTGGTCGGGGGGAGAGCGTGGTCGGGGGGAGAGCGTGGTCGGGGGATAGATCGTGGTCGGGGGAGAGATCGTGGTCGGGGGGAGATCGTAGTCGGGGGGAGAGATCGTGGTTGGGGGAGATCGTAGTCGGGGGAGAGGTCATGGTCAGGGGGAGATCGTGGTTGGGGAGAGACATCGTGGTCGGGGGAGATCGTCGTCGGGGGAGTGATCCTGGTCGGGGGGAGATCGTGGTCGGGGGGGAGATCGTGGTCGGGGGATATCGAGGTCGGGGGAGATCGAGGTCGGGGGAGATCGTGGTTGGTGGGAAATCGTGGTCGGGGGGAGATCGTGGTTGGAGGGAGATCGTGGTCGGAGGGAGATCGTGGTCAGAGGGAGATCGTGGTCGGGGGGAGATTGTGGTCGGGGGAGAGATCGTGGTCGGGGGGACATCGTGGTTGGAGGGAGATCGTGTTCGGGGGGAGATCGTGGTCGGGGGAGATCGTAGACGGGGGAGAGATCATGGTCGGGGAGAGATCCTGGTCGGGGGAGATCATGGTCGGGGAGAGATCGTGGTCGAGGGGAGTTCGTGGTCGGGGGGAGTTAGTGGTCATGGGGGAGAGATTGTTGTCGGGGGGAGATCGTGGTCGGGGGAGATCATGGTCGGGGGGGAGAGATGGTGGTCGAGGGGAGTTCGTGGTCGGGGGGAGATAGTGGTCGGGAGGACATCGTGGTTGGGGGGAGATCGCGGTCGGGGTGAGATCGTGGTCGGGGGAGATCGTGGTCGGGGGGAGATCATGGTCGGGGAGAGATCATGTTCGGGGGGAGCTCCTGGTCGGATGGAGATCGAGGTCAAGGGGGAGATCGTGGTCGGGGGGAGATCGTGGTCAGGAGAGATCGTGGCCAGGAGGAGAGATCGTGGTCGGGGGGAGACCGTGGTCGGGGGAGATCGTGGTCGGGGGAGATCGTGGTCAGGGGAGATCGTGGTCAGGGGGAAAGATCGTGGTCGAGGGGAGATCAAGGTCGGGGGGTGATCGTGGTCGGGGGTAGATCGTGGTCGGGGAGAGATCGTGGTCGGCGGGAGATCGTGGTCGGGGGGAGATCGTGGTCGGGGGGAGATCGTGGTCGGGGGAAGATCGTGGTCGGGGAGAGATCGTGGTCAGGGGGAGATCGTGGTCGGGGGGAGATCATGGTCGAGGGGGAGAGATGGTGGTCGAGGGGAGATCGCGGTCGGGGTGCGATCGTGGTCGGGGGAGATCGTGGTCGGGGGGAGATCAATGTCGGGGGGTGATCATGGTCGGGGGGAGATCGTGGTCGGGGAGAGATCGTGGTCGGTGGGAGATCGTGGTCGGGGGGAGATCGTGGTAGGGGGGAGATCGTGGTCGGGGGGTGGTCGGGGGGAGATTGTGGTCGGGGAGAGATCGTGGCCAGGGGGAGATCGTGTTCGGGGGGAGATCGTAGTCGGGGGAGAGATCGTGGTCGGGGTGAGATCGTGGTCAGGGGGAGAGATCGTGGTCGGTGGAGATCGTAGTCGGGGGAGAGATCATGGTCAGGGGGAGATCGTGGTCGGCTGGAGAGATTGTGGTCGGGGGAGATCGTGGTCGAGGGAGATCGCGGTCGGGGGAGAGATCGTGTTTTGGGGGAGATCGTGGTCGGGGGGAGATCGTGGTCAGGGGGGAGATCGTGGTCGGGGGGGAGATCGTGGTCGGGGGGGAGATCGTGGTCGGGGGAGATCGTGGTCGGGGGAGATCGTGGTTGGAGGGAGATCGTGGTCGCGGGGGAGATCGTGGTCGGGGGAGATCGAGGTCGGGGGAGATCGTGGTTGGAGGGAGATCGTGGTCGCGGGGGAGATCGTGGTCAGGGGAGATCGAGGTCCGGGGAGATCGTGGTAGGGTAGAGCTCATGGTCGGGGAGATTGTGGTCGGAGGGAGATCGTGGTCAGTGGGGGAGATCGTGGTCGGGGGCAGATCGTGGTCGGAGGGAGATCGTGGTCGGGGGAGAGATTGTGGTCGGGGGAGAGATTGTGGTCGGGGGGACATCGTGGTCGGGGGGACATCGTGGTCGGGGGGGTAAGATCGTGGTCAGAGGGAGATCGTGGATGGGGGGGAGATCGTGGTCGTGGGGAGAGATCATGGTCAGGGGAGAGATCGTGGTCGGGGGGGGAGATTGTGGTCGGGGGGAGATCGTTGTTGGGGGGAGAGATCGTGGTCGGAGGGAGATCGTGGTCGGGGGTAGTTCGTGGTCGGGGAGATCGTGGTCGGGGGTGAAATCGTGGTCGGGGGTGAAATCGTGGTCGGGGGTGAGATCGTGGTCGGGGGTAGATCGTGGTCGGGAGGAAATCGTGGTCGGAGGTAGATCGTGGTCGGGGAGAGATCGTGGACGGGGGGAGATCATGGTCGGAGGGAGATCGTGGTCGGAGGGAGATGGTGGCCGGGGGGGAGATCGTGGTCGGAGGGAGATCGTGGTCGGGGGTGACATCATGGTCAGGGGGCGATCGTGGTCGCGGGGGAGATCATGGTTGGGGGGAGATCGTGGTCGGGGGGGAGATCGTGGTCGGGGGGAGATCATGGTCGGAGGGAGATCGTGGTCGGAGGGAGATTGTGGTCAGTGTGTGATCGTGGTTGGGGGGACAGATTGTGGTCCGGGGGTGATCGTGGTCGGTGAGAGATCGTGGTGGGGGGGAGATCGTGGTCGGGGGGAGATCGTGGTTTGGGGGGAGAGCGTGGTCGGGGGTAGAGCGTGGTCGGGGGGAGAGCGTGGTCGGGGGATAGATCGTGGTCGGGGGGAGATCGTGGTCGGGGGAGATCGTCGTCGGGGGAGAGGTTGTGGTCGGGGGAGATCGTGGTCGGGGGAGATCGTGGTCGATGGGAAATCGTGGTCGGGGGGAGATCATGGTCGGGGGAGAGATCGTGGTCGGGGGGACATCGTGGTTGGAGGGAGATCGTGTTCGGGGGGAGATCGTGGTCGGGGGAGATCGTAGACGGGGGAGAGATCATGGTCGGGGAGAGATCCTGGTCGGGGGAGATCATGGTCGGGGAGAGATCGTGGTCGAGGGGAGTTCGTGGTCGGGGGGAGTTAGTGGTCATGGGGGAGAGATCGTTGTCGGGGGGAGATCGTGGTCGGGGGAGATCATGGTCGGGGGGGAGAGATGGTGGTCGAGGGGAGTTCGTGGTCGGGGGGAGATAGTGGTCGGGAGGACATCGTGGTTGGGGGGAGATCGCGGTCGGGGTGAGATCGTGGTCGGGGGAGATCGTGGTCGGGGGGAGATCGTGGTCGGGGAGAGATCATGTTCGGGGGGAGCTCCTGGTCGGATGGAGATCGAGGTCAAGGGGGAGATCGTGGTCGGGGGGAGATCGTGGTCAGGAGAGATCGTGGTCAGGAGGAGAGATCGTGGTCGGGGGGAGATCGTGGTCGGGGGTAGATCGTGGTCGGGGAGAGATCGTGGTCGGTGGGAGATCGTGGTCGGGGGAAGATCGTGGTAGGGGGGAGGTCATGGTCGGGGGGAGATCGTGGTCGGGGGGAGATCGTGGTCGGGGGGAGATCGTGGTCGGGGGGAGATCGTGGTCGGGGAGAGATCGTGGTCAGGGGGAGATCGTGGTCGGGGGGAAATCATGGTCTGGGGTGAAATCGTGGTCGAGGGGAGTTCGTGGTCGGGGGGAGATAGTGGTCAGGAGGACATCATGGTTGGGGGGAGATCGCGGTCGGGGTGAGATCGTGGTCGGGGGAGATCGTGGTCGGGGGGAGATCAATGTCGGGGGGTGATCGTGGTTGGGGGGAGATCGTGGTCGGGGGGAGATCGTGGTCGGTGGGAGATCGTGGTTGGGGGGAGATCGTGGTGGGGGGAGATCGTGGTCGGGGAGTGGTCGGGGGGAGATTGTGGTCGGGGAGAGATCGTGGTCAGGGGGAGATCGTGTTCGGGGGGAGATCGTAGTCGGGGGAGAGATCGTGGTCGGGGTGAGATCGTGGTCAGGGGGAGAGATCGTGGTCAGTGGAGATCGTAGTCGGGGGAGAGATCATGGTCAGGGGGAGATCGTGGTCGGCGGGAGAGATCGTGGTCGGGGGAGATCGTGGTCGAGGGAGATCGTGGTCGGGGGAGAGATCGTGTTTTGGGGAGATCGTGGTCGGGGGGGAGATTGTGGTCGGGGGGGAGATCGTGGTCGGGGGAGATCGTGGTTGGAGGGAGATCGTGGTCGAGGGGGAGATCGTGGTCGGGGGAGATCGAGGTCCGGGGAGATCGTGGTAGGGTAGAGATCGTGGTTGGGGGGATCGTGGTCGGAGGGAGATCGTGGTCGGAGGGAGATCATGGTCGGGGGGAGATCGTGGTCGGGGGGGAGATCGTGGTCGGGGAGAGATCGTGGTCAGGGGGAGATCGTGGTCGGGGGGAAATCATGGTCTGGGGTGAAATCGTGTTCGAGGGGAGTTCGTGGTCGGGGGGAGATAGTGGTCGGGAGGACATCATGGTTGGGGGGAGATCGCGGTCGGGGTGAGATCGTGGTCGGGGGAGATCGTGGTCGGGGGGAGATCAATGTCGGGGGGTGATCGTGGTCGGGGGGAGATCGTGGTCGGGGGGAGATCGTGGTCGGTGGGAGATCGTGGTTGGGGGGAGATCGTGGTGGGGGGAGATCGTGGTCGGGGAGTGGTCGGGGGGAGATTGTGGTCGGGGAGAGATCGTGGTCAGGGGGAGATCGTGTTCGGGGGGAGATCGTAGTTGGGGGAGAGATCGTGGTCGGGGTGAGATCGTGGTCAGGGGGACAGATCGTGGTCAGTGGAGATCGTAGTCGGGGGAGAGATCATGGTCAGGGGGAGATCGTGGTCGGCGGGAGAGATCGTGGTCGGGGGAGATCGTGGTCGAGGGAGATCGTGGTCGGGTGAGAGATCGTGTTTTGGGGAGATCGTGGTCGGGGGGGAGATTGTGGTCGGGGGGGAGATCGTGGTCGGGGGGGATCGTGGTCGGGGGAGATCGAGGTCCGGGGAGATCGTGGTAGGGTAGAGATCGTGGTCGGGGGGATCGTGGGCGGAGGGAGATCGTGGTCGGAGGGAGATCATGGTCGGGGGGAGATCGTGGTCGGGGGAGAGATCGTGGTCGGGGGAGAGATCATGGTCGGGGGGACATCGTGCTCGGGGGGACATCATGGCCGGAGAGAGATCGTGTTCAGGGGGAGATCGTGGTCGGGGGGGGATCATAGTCAGGGGAGAGATCGTGGTCGGGGGGTAAGATCGTGGTCAGAGGGAGATCGTGGATGGGGGGAGATCATGGTCGTGGGGAGAGATCATGGTCAGGGGAGAGATCGTGGTCGGGGGGGAGATTGTGGTCGGGGGGAGATCGTTGTTGGGGGGAGAGATCGTGGTCAGAGGGAGATCGTGGTTGGGGGTAGTTCGTGGTCGGGGAGATCGTGGTCGGGGGTGAAATCGTGGTCGGGGGTGAGATCGTGGTCGGGGGGAGATCGTGGTCGGGGGAAATCGAGGTCGGAGGTAGATCGTGGTCGGGGAGAGATCGTGGACGGGGGGAGATCATGGTCGGGGGAGATCGTGGTCGGAGGGAGATCGTGGTTGGGGGTGACATCATGGTCAGGGGCAGATCGTGGTCGGGGGGAGATCATGGTTGGGGGGAGATCGTGGTCGGAGGGAGATCGTGGTTGGGGGGAGATCGTGGTCAGGGAGAGATCTTGGTTGGGGGGAGAGATCGTGGTCGGAGGGAGATTGTGGTCAGAGTGTGATCGTGGTTGGGGGGACAGATTGTGGTTGGGGGGAGATTGTGGTCGGGGGGAGATCGTGGTCGGGGGGAGATCGTGGTCGGGGGAGATCGAGGTCGGGGGAGATCGTGGTTGGAGGGAGATCGTGGTCGGGGGAGATCGAGGTCCGGGGAGATTGTGGTAGGGTAGAGATCGTGGTCGGGGAGATCGTGGTCGGAGGGAGATCGTGGTCGGTGGGGGAGATCGTGGTCGGGGGCAGATCGTGGTTGGAGGGAGATCGTGGTCGGAGGGAGATCGTGGTCGGGGGGAGATCGTGGTCGGGGGGAGAGATCGTGGTCGGGGGAGAGATCGTGGTCGGGGGGAGATCGTGGTCGGGGGAGATCGAGGTCGGGGGAGATCGTGGTTGGAGGGAGATCGTGGTCGGGGGAGATCGAGGTCCGGGGAGATTGTGGTAGGGTAGAGATCGTGGTCGGGGAGATCGTGGTCGGAGGGAGATCGTGGTCGGTGGGGGAGATCGTGGTCGGGGGCAGATCGTGGTTGGAGGGAGATCGTGGTCGGAGGGAGATCGTGGTCGGGGGGAGATCGTGGTCGGGGGGAGAGATCGTGGTCGGGGGAGAGATCGTGGTCGGGGGAGAGATCGTGGTCGGGGGGACATCGTGGTCGGGGGGACATCATGGCCGGAGAGAGATCGTGTTCGGGGGGAGATCGTGGTCGGGGGGGATCATAGTCACGGGAGAGATCGCGGTCGGGGGGTAAGATCGTGGTCAGAGGGAGATCGTGGATGGGGGGAGATCGTGGTCGTGGGGAGAGATCATGGTCAGGGGAGAGTTCGTGGTCGGGGGGGAGATTGTGGTCGGGGGGAGATCGTTGTTGGGGGGAAGAGATCGTGGTCGGAGGGAGATCGTGGTCAGGGGTAGTTCGTGGTCAGGGAGATCGTGGTCGGGGGTGAAATCGTGGTCCGGGGTGAGATCGTGGTCGGGGGGAGATCGTGGTCGGGGGGAAATCGAGGTCGGAGGTAGATCGTGGTCGGGGAGAGATCGTGGTCGGGGGGAGTTCATGGTCGGGTGAGAGATCGTGTTTTGGGGAGATCGTGGTAGGGGGGGAGATCGTGGTCGGGGGGGATCGTGGTCGGGGGAGATCGAGGTCGGGGGAGATCGTGGTTGGAGGGAAATCGTGGTCGCGGGGGAGATCGTGGTCGGGGGAGATCGAGGTCCGGGGAGATCGTGGTAGGGTAGAGATCGTGGTCGGGGCGTTCGTGGTCGGAGGGAGATCGTGGTCAGAGGGAGATCATGGTCGGGGGGTGATCGTGGTCGGGGGAGAGATCGTGGTCGGGGGAGAGATCGTGGTCGGGGGAGAGATCATGGTCGGGGGGACATCGTGGTCGGGGGGACATCATGGCCAGAGAGAGATCGTGTTCGGGGGGAGATCGTGGTCGGGGGGGATCATAGTCAGGGGAGAGATCGTGGTCGGGGGGTAAGATCGTGGTCAGAGGGAGATCGTGGATGGGGGGAGATCATGGTCGTGGGGAGAGATCATGGTCAGGGGAGAGATCGTGGTCGGGGGGGAGATTGTGGTCGGGGGGAGATCGTTGTTGGGGGGAGAGATCGTGGTCAGAGGGAGATCGTGGTTGGGGGTAGTTCGTGGTCGGGGAGATCGTGGTCGGGGGTGAAATCGTGGTCGGGGGTGAGATCGTGGTTGGGGGGAGATCGTGGTCGGGGGAAATCGAGGTCGGAGGTAGATCGTGGTCGGGGAGAGATCGTGGACGGGGGGAGATCATGGTCGGGGGAGATCGTGGTCGGAGGGAGATCGTGGTTGGGGGTGACATCATGGTCAGGGGGAGATCGTGGTCGGGGGGAGATCATGGTTGGGGGGAGATCGTGGTCGGAGGGAGATCGTGGTTGGGGGGAGATCGTGGTCAGGGAGAGATCTTGGTTGGGGGGAGAGATCGTGGTCGGAGGGAGATCGTGGTCGGGGGGAGATCGTGGTCGGAGGGAGATCGTGGTCAGAGGGAGATCGTGGTCGGAGGGAGATCGTGGTCGGGGGTGACATCATGGTCAGGGGGAGATCGTGGTCAGGGGAGAGAGCGTGGTCGGGGGAGAGATCGTGGTCAGGGAGAGATCGTGGTCGGGGGGAGAGATCGTGGTCGGGGGAGAGATCGTGGTCGGGGAGAGATCGTGGTCGGGGAGAGAGATCATGGTCGGGGAGAGATCGTGGTCGGGGAGAGAGATCGTGGTCGGGGAGAGAGATCGTGGTCGGGGAGAGAGGTCGTGGTCGGGGGGGAGGTCGTGGTCGGAGGGAGATCGTGGTCGGGGAGAGATCGTGGTCGTGGGGAGATCGTGGTCAAGGGGGAGATCGTGGTCGGGGGGAGATCATGGTCCAGGGGGAGATTGTGGTCGGGGGGGAGATCGTGGTCGGGGAGATCGTGGTCGGGGGAGGTCGTGGTCAGGGGAGATCGTGGTCGGGGGGGATCGTGGTAGGGGAGATCGTGGTCGGGGGAGATCGTGGTCGGGGGGTGATCGTGGTCAGGGGGAGATCGCGGTCAGAGGGGGAGATCGTGGTCGGGGGAGATCGTGGTCGGGGGAAATCGAGGTCGGAGGTAGATCGTGGTCGGGGAGAGATCGTGGACGGGGGGAGATCATGGTCGGGGGGAGATCGTGGTCGGAGGGAGATTGTGGTTGGGGGTGACATCATGGTCAGGGGGAGATCGTGGTCGGGGGGAGATCATGGTTGGGGGGAGATCGTGGTCGGAGGGAGATCGTGGTTGGGGGGGAGATCGTGGTCAGGGAGAGATCTTGGTTGGGGGGAGAGATCGTGGTCGGAGGGGAGATTGTGGTCAGAGTGTGATCGTGGTTGGGGGGACAGATTGTGGTCCGGGGGTGATCGTGGTCGGGGGGAGATCGTGGTTGGGGGGAGATCGTGGTCGGGGGAGAGATCGTGGTCCGGGGGAGATCGTGGTTGGGGGGAGATCGTGGTTCGGAGGGAGATCGTGGTTGGGGGGGAGATCGTGGTCGGGGGGAGATCGTGGTGGGGGAGATCATGGTCGGGGGAGAGATCGTGGTCGGGGGAGAGATCGTGGTCAGGGAGAGATCGTGGTCGGGGGGAGAGATCGTGGTCGGGGAGAGATCGTGGTCGGGGAGAGATCGTGGTCGGGGAGAGAGATCATGGTCGGGGAGAGATCGTGGTCGGGGAGAGAGATCGTGGTCGGGGGAGAGAGATCGTGGTCGGGGAGAGAGGTCGTGGTCGGGGGGGAGGTCGTGGTCGGAGGGAGATCGTGGTCGGGGGAGAGATCGTGGTCGTGGGGAGATCGTGGTCAAGGGGGAGATCGTGGTCGGGGGAGATCATGGTCCAGGGGGTGATCGTGGTCGGGGGAGATCGTGGTAGGGGGAGATCGTGGTCGGGGGAGATCGTGGTCGGGGAGAGAGATCGTGGTCGGGGAGAGAGATCGTGGTCGGGGAGAGAGGTCGTGGTCGGGGGGGAGGTCGTGGTCGGAGGGAGATCGTGGTCGGGGAGAGAGATCGTGGTCGTGGGGAGATCGTGGTCAAGGGGGAGATCGTGGTCGGGGGGAGATCATGGTCCAGGGGGTGATCGTGGTCGTGGGGAGGATCGTGGTCAAGGGGGAGATCGTGGTCGGGGGGAGATCATGGTCCAGGGGGTGATCGTGGTCGGGGGAGATCGTGGTAGGGGGAGATCGTGGTCGGGGGAGATCGTGGTCGGGGGGTGATCGTGGTCAGGGGGAGATCGTGGTCAGAGGGGGTGATCGTGGTCGGGGGAGATCGTGGTCGGGGGAGATCGTGGTCGGGGGGAGATCGTGTTCGGGGGGGTGATCGTGGTCAGGGGGAGATCGTGGTCAGAGGGGGTGATCGTGGTCGGGAGAGATCGTGGTCGGGGGGAGATCGTGGTCGGAGGGGGAGATCGTGTTCGGGGGAGAGACCGAGGTCGGGGCGAAATCGAGGTCGGGGGAGAGATTGTGGTCAGGGGAGAGATTGTGGTTGGGGGGCGCAATCATGATCGGGGGGGCGATCGCGAGGGTAGCGGATCGTGGTCGGGGAGAGATTTTGCTCTAGGGGAAGAGATTGCTGGGGGAGAGATTGCGGGTGTTGAGGTGTGGGATCGATGTCGGGGAGAGATCGCGGGGGTGGGGAGAGCGTGGAGGTGGGGGGAAATCGTGGGGGGAGATCGGGGCAATTTGGCAGTCATGGAGCTGGAAGCAGCTAAACTTGTTGGGCCGGGAGGAAACACTTCTGTTCCTCCTGGCCCATAAGTCGTGCTGTTGAGGCACTTACCTTATGGATCCTGCCCTTCTCACCTTATCCCCATCGGGTTTCCTGAGGCTTGCTTCCTTAAAAGTTTTTAACATCCGACCCGCTTCCTGAGAGCAGATTGGATGCCCACCCACCTCACCTTGACTCCAGTAAAACCGGAAGTGGGCAGGTTGAGGTCAAGTTTGGGGTCTGGCCAAACCCACCCGTTCTTGGGGGTTAAAATGACTCCCATAATGTAAATACAGGTGCCACTCCCATGATTTGACCTCCGGTGAGACCACCTCAAGCATGTACATTCTTAAATGGTGCGTAGCCCTCAGTATAACTACAACCAGGTCAAAGCCAACTTTTTCAACTGTAAAACTGAAACTTTCAATAATCTCAAGCTGTCCACTGGCCCATCTTTGAACTTCCAATATTAGAAAAGAGCTGGCAAGAAAGTCAATTCTTTTCAAGTATTAGAAATGTTTGGAATGCTTCCTGGAGTTTGTGATTGAAGCAGAGACCATGGACCGGAATCTTCTTCGAACTGCTCCCACTTCTCTGCTGCATTTCTGGCAAAGCTGGGGAAATGGAGCGAGGGCATCTCTGAGAAACTTCCGGGCCCATTTCAAATTTAAGAACAGGGAAGATTGGTTGGCTGAAAGAAAGTGGGTAAAAGAATATGGGAACAGGGCAGGCACATACTGCTCTCGTGAGGATAAACACCAACGTGGACTAGTTGGGTCGAGCGGCCTGTTTGTGTGTTGTAATTTCTATGAAATTTTATGCTACTGGCTGTGATTTCCCCCTGACTGGGGAATAGTGTGAATGGGCAGTATAACTCAGTGCTGTCTACTCATGCCATTCAAAAAACAGCTATCTGCAAGTATAATTGGAACACTGATGAATATTTAAATATATCACTTGGTCTAAAAATCCTTTGATTACATGAAGACCTTGATGGCCCGGAATTTGCAGTGGGTAATAAGAGCAAATGAGCAGTGTTCGCTGTTATTACCCCTTTGAAACTGACCGCAACTTCAGGATTCGAGCCTGCGCATCTAAATGCAGAAATCCTGAAGCTGCGCTGTGGACCTCCCCCGTCCCCTCCACAGCCGGCAATCAGTGCAATCAGGGAAAAATCAGTGAAACTGACGAAAACTTGAGCGTTTCCGCGTAATATTGGTGCTAAATATTCAATTAAAAGTTAGGCCTTGTTGGAATAGGTGTAACTGGGGTTTTAACAGCATATTGACTGCTAAACAAATCTGATGGCCCTGAAAAACTCATTTTAATTTTGTGGAGTGTCAAATTTCTCCATTGTATTAAAAATTACAATTTTTAAGAAACTTAGGGGGAAAATTGTGTGGCGCCATTTTGGGGCACTAATGTCACTGGGGCACTAATTTTAACGGCCTGAAAAGGTTAGCGCCCCTCCGTCATAAATTCAGTAGTAGCGCCCCAAGTAGGAGTAGGACAGCTACTGGAAAGCGCTCCAACTCCTGCTTGGGGCGCTACTACTGAATTTTACGTTGGCATGTAGCGCCGCGTCATTGCAGGCCTCCTCCCCTGATTAAAGGAGAGGGGCCTAATGCTGCGCGCACCGGGGCCCTGCTGGACCACCAGGGAGCAGGGTGCTGTGAAAACAGCCCGGCACTCAAGAGGAATGCCAGGCTGAGCGATCGCGGCCGGCACCCCGCATACAAAAGCGGAAGGGGGCAGGTGCTGGCAGTCGACCGAAATAAAAATGGCCGCCCGACACCTGCCTCTTTAACTACCGCCGCCGCTGCTGCAAAA